>NC_086445.1:329484275-330084275 GCF_028390025.1 Pseudophryne corroboree
TATATTTTGGCCTATAGCCAAACAAGTTTACATTAACTCTCTAATGTTTACATAACTGGGTTATTTTCACTTGTACTCAAAGAATTACAATGTTTCTTCTTTGAAGTGAAGTGTGTATCCAGTTGTGTATCGGTGGTACTAAAATCCTTTGAAACTTCTACCAACCTTAACAATTATGCACTGGCCCCAGATATCAAATAGTTTTAGTATGTCATAACATTTTATGCTTTGCTCTTTCCAAACTCAAAATATAATCTCCTCACAGGAACTCCACAATCCCTATTCTGTTAGGCAGTTATATAAGCTTGATAGGTGGGCAATTATCTATTATGTGTAACAAATACCATAAGGTAGTGTTTAGGCAGTGGTGAATTTGATGCCTCATATCAATAGATAGTGTGGAGTTTTATCTTTCCATCATTTTAAAGGAGTGTTCCATCTTAGACTTTCTGTCCATGGTCACCTCCATGCAACTTATATGGCCAATGAAGGAGGAGATGGTGAGAAACATTACTGAAATATTGCCTTGCAAGCAACCACACAAATGGCTTAAAGTAGTCTCTTACCCCCCTGATAATCCAAACAGTAGCTGGAAAAGACCAAACACAGCCCACTCTGCCATGATAATCAGGTGACTCTCAGCATAACACTTACATAACACTTAACCTCAAGCCAGAACTGCCTAATCAATGGAAAGAGACAAAAACAATGATATAGGTGGGCATTAATTTTTTAACACCTATAACATCAATGGGAAGAGGAAGCTCCTATTTGGTGAAAGATATGCTCGATGAAAAATGTTCAAAAACATTTCTGTATATAAAGCCAGGTTGGAACATTTTACATGATACAATACATGTAGCAAACAAGTCTTGATCCGTAAGTAAAGGAAACTGCTGTAACCATTGTGCCATCCCAGTTGAAGAGGTAGAATGATCCATAGTATACCAGAAGAACTAGTAATAGTAGGATATGGCCTTTTTGAGGCTAGAAAGATGTATCAAAAGTGTGTCCACGGGATTCTGAAAAATGTCTGGGCCACCGTACTAATGTAATGTTTGACTTGGAGGAAAGCCAGGGGGTAGCCAGCTAAGGTCTCATAAGTCATCACAGATTCTGCAAATTTTGAAATTTTTTGTGTATCTATTGACTAGGGAGCCTATGCTAATGACTCATCCAACCCTCATTATTGTAAGTGGTTGTGTAGTCAGGCCAGCAAATATCTTTCTGTGGACTTCCTTGTGTTATCATGGTGTCTTCTGATTTTTTTTATTGGTTCTTTAAGAATATCTATTTTATTATTATTATTATTATTATTATTATTATTATTTTATTTTATTTATTTTTTATTAAGAATATAAAGAACAATTACTTTTTTGTGGGGAACCCTTATATTTTATACTGTTAATAAAGATAAAATATATATTTTTCAATAAGAATATATTAAAAATAAGTATTGGAATAAATGGGGGAATATTATTGGCTATAATTCAAAAAAAGAAAATATTTAGTTTTCCTAAGGGACTAACAATTCCAAGTATCCAATTGTATTTAAAATCACAGTTCTGATTGAGAAAAAATATTCCAAAGTACTATAAGTTGATGCAAAATAATTAATATCAGTACCCTATCATGGGTATAGGCACATCAATTGTAATTGTCTTGGTACCAGGATATATTGTGTTGGCACCAAGATTTGTGTAGGCACCTGAGAAAATATAAAAGCTATATACAGTGCATACAGTACTTGATGTTATGCAAAACACACACTTGTCTCAAGGTTAATACTCCATCTTTAGCATTCAATGTACAGAATGATAATATCAGCCCCAGAATATTCAAAAAAATATATAATGTTAAAAGTGAAGGTTTAGAAGCAATTGACACTTATTAAGGGTCAATATAAACGTCATTCATAGAAAACCCATCTGTGTGAATAGACCTATACTATAATAGGTTCTCTGAAAAATACTAGCAAAAAATATTCTGTCAATAATGCTAGCAGAATATACTCCAGAGATAATGGTCAGAGTAAAGGTCATTACAGCTTACTCTGCAAGTGTCATAGATAGTCTACTGTAAGTGTGTATATAATTCATATAACACCTGTAGGGGTCTTTCAAATGTACACACAGAAAGTAAGGGTCATTGTTAATTAACTTTTTACAGGTGATCTGTAAATTACACCTAAGGATTTACAGTAACACAAAATTATAATCCGTAAATGCTGCTTACTGACTCAAGGTTTTCATACATTACAAATTAATTTGTTGATTTTGTGGGTCTTAATTTGCATAAGAAGATGGTTCAGTTATTTGGATATTCATATACCATGTTGTGCTACAAAAGGGTAAGTAAATAGGGACCAGATCTGTGTCCTACTGCTTCTGCATTCAGGACATACATGCATGTCTCAAAAAAAGAGTAGGTGCTTCTATTGTCTTCGCACAAAAAGAACTGAGGTCCTCATATCAAAGGACATTGCAGAGAGTCCTGTGTTGTGTTTGCTGATGAGAGGGCACCCAGAGGGAGATAGAATACCCTGTGTTGGGACAAAATCAACACTGGAGGTTCCCATAGTATGATGTATGTTTTTCACCTGGTTGTTTGCTTTCAATCCAGTTGTGTGCTTGTGTAGGCTGACCATACTATCCCTTTAAACTGGGACACTCATGAATTACACTGGTTTTGGGGCTCATTAAAACCAGGTGACATGCAGGATTGAAGTTAGCCAGCCACAGAACGTGTGTAATTCATGAGTGTCCCAGTTTAAAGGGCTAGTATGGTCATCCTAGCTTGTGTCACCAATCATAGTGAATTATCTATGATTGGCATCACTATATGCCAATTCTGTTGCATGCCTGTGTAACTAGTTTGGTTACTAGGAGGAGTCATTGGTATCTACAGGAACCAATCATGGCCTCTCAGCTTGGGCTGGTATGGGAAAAGGGCATAGGAACCCCCAATTTTCCAGAAACCAGCAATGGGCTAAACCAACCAAGAGGAGTGTGGAGTCCCCCTGCCATAACATTGACCACCCAAAGCTGGAATATTTTGAGAAGTCAGGACACTCCCAAAAATATTGTCCCCACTCCAAAAGGAACAACGAGCCCTGGGGGTTGTGGGAGCAATAAAATATTAAAAAGTAAAAAAAATATTGTTCTTTACAGGCAGCCTACAAAACGCAACAAGCCTGACCTGGCATGATGGCACTTATTTAACCATAAGTTCTAGTATGCCCAGACATTAAAGGCATGCTGGTGCCTATAGTCCACCTGTAAACAAAATATTATGGGCCGGATGTAATGGCTTGTGAGACTGCCGGAGCTCTGAGACTATGGCCGAACTCGTACATTTTTTTAAAGCAGCTAAAGTTTACAAGGCAAAATCTGGTTGGTTTTGCCTTGTAAACGTTTGCTGCTTTAAAAAAAATATAAGTTCGGCCGGAGTCTCGAATATCCGGCCATCTCACAAGCCATTACATCTGGCCCCATATATCAAAGGCGAGTATAAAGTACCACTGCTAAAATTATTAAGAGTACTCATGACAACTGATATGCACTCTGTGGATATCCCTTTTCAATCTTTCATAGATGTCTGAAAAACAAGAGAGCTTATACTACATTGTTGCATTAGCAACCACTCTAGGACAAGGATGTGAGATTGTCCAAACACTCGCCCAACAGATAATGGGTGCGTTTGTATTTTTATTTTAAGATACTGTATCAAATGTGTTTAAAAACAGTAAACACTATACTGTATTCCTTTCCTTTTTTTTACTTGGGTATTGAATGCACATCAAGGTCCCGTTCTACTTCACAATTATATGTTGCTCACACAACCACAATAGGACAAGGGTATAAAAATTGTCCAATGTTTATTTTACTTCTTCAAAGCGTGAGTGTTCTAAAGACTCTCAACTCCACCCTTTTGTCTATATTGTCATAAAATAGTTTACGCTACATTGAGTCTTTCTTCTATTTTCATACATTTCTGCATATCCAATTATGGGCACTTTAAGAGTTTATCATGTCAAGGTTGAAGAAGCGCCAGAACCCACATCTTGGACCTATCTGTTTCCTTAAAAGTCCCTCATGTGAGCAATTCCATGTTCCTCCTAGGTTTAAAAAGGAATATTTCTAGTTCCTGAGAAATTTTTCTAAGTGTGTCACTAGTGCACAATTGAGAAAACACAATTGGCCCCATATAGAGTTGGACACATTTATGTCCAAAATATACAGTACATGTAAAATGTGTACAGCAAAAATGTGCATTCATGTTGAGCTTAATCTTAGTTTTAAATACCTTAAAATAGGTAAAAAATGCCACATACTGGGGATGATTCATAGTTGGACTCTACTGTGACCACTATATAATGTCTGGATTCAGTCTCATCAATGACTTTATGCTAATACTAGCACAAAAACCTTTCTACTAGTGCATCTGAATGCATAAGGCCTGGGACACCCACCATGTGCATCTGCAGGACCATCTGAAGCACCATTGGTACTTGCACCAGCTCCATGCAAAGTGCAGAATCTCCATTAGAGTATGGCCTCCAATTTAAGAGATTAAGCATCTGAGTTTACAAACACACCTGCAACAAGTTTGTGACACTCCCATAATGCACCCATATGATGGAATATATTTGTGCATCTTTTTAGCCATCTCCCAGTCAGGGACAAAAATACATTCCAGAGTCAGTGCTGCTCATTGGTCCTGTGGCTCTTTACACAGACACAGTGGGTTGCATACTTTTGTTGATTTAGACGAGAGATGTGCAGCGGGCACTTTTCATGTTTAATGTTTTGGTTTTGGTTTTAATTCCCCGCTCGTGTTTTGGTTTTGGTTTGGTTTGGCCAAAACCACCCTTTTGTGTTTGGTTTTGGTTTTGGATCTGGATGATTTTTGAAAAAAACATAAAAACAGCTAAAATCACAGAATTTGGGGGTAATTTTGATCCTACGGTATTATTAACCTCAATAACATTCATTTCCACTCATTTCCTGTCTATTCTGAACAGCTCACACCCACAATATTGTTTTTAGGTCTAAAAGTTGCACCAAGGTTGCTGTATGACTAAGCTAAGCGACACAAACCCCTGGGCCATCTAGGAGTGGCACTGCAGTGGCAGACAGGATGTCAGATTTAAAAAATAGGCCCCAAACAGCACATTGTGCAAAAAAGTAAAAGAGGTGCAATGAGGTAGCTGTATGGCTAAGCGACACAAGTGTGCGGCACAAACACCAGGCCCATCTAGGAGTGGCACTGCAGTGGCAGACAGGATGGCATTTTAAAAAAACTAGGCCCCAAACAGCACATCATGCAAAGAAGAAAAAGAGGTGCAATGAGATAGCTGTATGACTAAGCTAAGCGACACAACCTCTTGGCCCATCTAGCAGTGGCATGCAGTGGCTGAATGTCGAAAGTGGCCCATATTTTTGCACGCCCCTGTCATTTTTCAAAAATTCTGCAATTGGTGGACTTATACGGCAGTGTCAGACAGGATGGCACTTTAAAAAAACATGCCCCAAACAGCACATGATGCAAAGATAAAAAAGAGGTGCACCAAGGTTGCTGTATGACTAAGCTAAGCGACACAAGTGTGTGGCTCAAACACCTTGCCCATCTTGGAGTGGCAATGCAGTGTCAGTCTGGAAAGCAGATATAAAAAAGACCAAAACAGCACATCACGCAAAGATGAAAAAGAGGTGCAATGAGGTAGCTGTATGACTAAGCTAAGCGACACAAACAATTGGCCCATCTAGGAGTTACTCTGCAGTGTCAGACAGGAAGGCAGATATTAAAAAAAGGCCCCAAACAGCACGTCATGCAAAGATGAAAAAGAGGGGCAAAGAGGTAGCTGTATGACTAAGCTAAGCGGCACAAGTGTGCAGCTCAAACACCTGGCCCATCTAGGAGTGGCACTGCAGTAGCAGACAGGATGGCACTATTCAAGAACTAGGCCCAAACAGCACATCATGCAAAGAAGAAAAAGAGGTGCAATTAGGTAGCTGTATGACTAAGATAAGTGACACAAGTGTGCGGCACAAACAGCATGGGATGTGCTGGAATTTGTCCAGATGTAATACATGCACAATATTGGTGGCACAGGAAAGCATACCCTTAAACCAAAAACACATGGCAAAGCCTGTAAAATTAATTTGGATAATAATAACACTTTTATTTGGAGCTATTATAATTATATGCAGCACAGGCAAGCGAAACCCTACACCACACAGGGCAAACCCTGTAAAAATAATTTAGATAATAATATAAGTAATGTATATAACCTTTTTATTTGCAGTAAATAATATAAAGCACAGGACACCACCACTGGTCTTATGGCAGCACAAGACAGCACCACTGGACTGGACTTATATGGCAGTATGCCTGGATGTATGCAGCAATACCCCTGGAGTTGTACGGTAGTGTCAGACAGAATGGCACTTTAAAAAATAGTCCCCAAACAGAACATAATGCAAAGAATAAAAATAGGTGCAAGATGAATTTGTCCTTGGGCCCTCCCACCCACCCTTATGTTGTATAAACAGGACATGCACACTTTAACAAACCAATAATTTCAGCGACAGGGTCTGCCACATGACTGTGGCTGAAATGACTGGTTTGTTTGGCCCCCAGCAAAAAAGAAGCAATCAATCTCTCCTTGCACAAACTGGCTCTACAGAGGCAAGATGTCGACCTCATCCTCATCCTCCGATTCCTCGCCCCTTTTACTGTGTACATCCTCCTCCTCACAGAGTATTAATTAAGCCCCACTGGAATCTAGTGATGAGCACCGGAAATTTTTTGGGTTTTGTGTTTTGGTTTTGGGTTCGGTTCCGCGGCCGTGTTTTGGGTTCGGACGCATTTTGGCAAAACCACACCGAATTTTTTTTGTCGGATTCGGGTGTGTTTTGGATTCGTTTTTTTTTCTTCAAAAAACCCTAAAAAATAGCTTAAATCATAGAATTTGGGGGTCATTTTGATCCCAAAGTATTATTAACCTCAATAACCATTATTTCCACTCATTTTCAGTCTATTCTGAACACCTCACACCTCACAATATTATTTTTAGTCCTAAAATTTGCACCGAGGTCGCTGGATGACTAAGCTCAGCGACCCAAGTGGCCGACACAAACACCTGGCCCATCTAGGAGTGGCACTGCAGTGTCACGCAGGATGGCCCTTCCAAAAAACACCCCCCAAACAGCACATGACGCAAAGAAAAATGAAAGAAAAAAGAGGTGCAAGATGGAATTGTCCTTGGGCCCTCCCACCCACCCTTATGTTGTATAAACAGGACATGCACACTTTAACCAACCCATAATTTCAGTGACAGGGTCTGCCACACGACTGTGACTGAAATGACGGGTTGGTTTGGACCCCCACCAAAAAAGAAGCAATTAATCTCTCCTTGCACAAACTGGCTCTACTGAGGCAAGATGTCCACCTCATCATCATCCTCCGATATATCACCGTGTATATCCCCCTCCTCACAGATTATCAATTCGTCCCCACTGGAATCCACCATCTCAGCTCCCTGTGTACTTTGTGGAGGCAATTGCTGCTGGTGAATGTCTCCACGGAGGAATTGATTATAATCCATTTTAATGAACATCATCTTCTCCACATTTTCTGGATGTAACCTCGTACGCCGATTGCTGACAAGGTGAGCGGCGGCACTAAACACTCTTTCGGAGTACACACTTGTGGGAGGGCAACTTAGGTAGAATAAAGCCAGTTTGTGCAAGGGCCTCCAAATTGCCTCTTTTTCCTGCCAGTATAAGTACGGACTGTCTGACGTGCCTACTTGGATGCGGTCACTCATATAATCCTCCACCATTCTTTCAATGGGGAGAGAATCATATGCAGTGACAGTAGACGACATGTCCGTAATCGTTGGCAGGTCCTTCAGTCCGGACCAGATGTCAGCATCAGCAGTCGCTCCAGACTGCCCTGCATCACCGCCAGCGGGTGGGCTCGGAATTCTGAGCCTTTTCCTTGCACCCCCAGTTGCGGGAGAATGTGAAGGAGGAGATGTTGACAGGTCGCGTTCCGCTTGACTTGACAATTTTGTCACCAGCAGTTCTTTGAACCCCAGCAGACTTGTGTCTGCCGGAAAGAGAGATCCAAGGTAGGTTTTAAATCTAGGATCGAGCACGGTGGCCAAAATGTAGTGCTCTGATTTCAACAGATTGACCACCCGTGAATCCTTAGTTAAGCGAATTAAGGGCTCTATCCACAAGTCCCACATGCCTAGCGGAATCGCTATGTGTTAGCTCCTCCTTCAATGTCTCCAGCTTCTTCTGCAAAAGCCTGATGAGGGGAATGACCTGACTCAGGCTGGCAGTGTCTGAACTGACTTCACGTGTGGCAAGTTCAAAAGGTTGCAGAACCTTGCACAACGTTGAAAGCATTCTCCACTGCGCTTGAGACAGGTGCATTCCACCTCCTATATCGTGCTCAGTTGTATAGGCTTGAATGGCCTTTTGCTGCTCCTCCAACCTCTGAAGCATATAGAGGGTTGAATTCCACCTCGTTACCACTTCTTGCTTCAGATGATGGCAGGGCAGGTTCAGGCGTTTTTGGTGGTGTTCCAGTCTTCTGTACGTGGTGCCTGTACGCCGAAAGTGTCCCGCAATTCTTCTGGCCACCGACAGCATCTCTTGCACGCCCCTCTCGTTTTTTAAATAATTCTGCACCACCAAATTCAAGGTATGTGCAAAACATGGGACGTGCTGGAATTTGCCCAGATTTAATGCACACACAATATTGCTGGCGTTGTCCGATGCCAAAAATCCACAGGAGAGTCCAATTGGGGTAAGCCATTCTGCGATGATCTTCCTCAGTTGCCGTAAGAGGTTTTTAGCTGTGTGCGTATTCTGGAAAGCGGTGATACAAAGCGTAGCCTGCCTAGGAAAGAGTTGGCGTTTGCGAGATGCTGCTACTGGTGCCGCCGCTGCTGTTCTTGCGGCGGGAGTCCATACATCTACCCAGTGGGCTGTCACAGTCATATAGTCCTGAGCCTGCCCTGCTCCACTTGTCCACATGTCCGTGGTTAAGTGGACATTGGGTACAACTGCATTTTTTAGGACACTGGTGAGTCTTTTTCTGAGGTCTGTGTACATTTTCGGTATCGCCTGCCTAGAGAAATGGAACCTAGATGGTATTTGGTACCGGGGACACAGTACCTCCAACAAGTCTCTAGTTGGCTCTGCAGTAATGATGGATACCGGAACCACGTTTCTCACCGCCCAGGATGCCAAGGCCTCAGTTATCCGCTTTGCAGCAGGATGACTGCTGTGATATTTCATCTTCCTCGCAAAGGATTGTTGGACAGTCAATTGCTTGGTGGAAGTAGTAAAAGTGGTCTTACGAGTACGACTTCCCCTCTGGGATGACCATCGACTCCCAGCAGCAACAACAGCAGCGCCAGCAGCAGTAGGCGTTACACGCAAGGATGCATCGGAGGAATCCCAGGCAGGAGAGGACTCGTCAGAATTGCCAGTGACATGGCCTGCAGGACTATTGGCATTCCTGGGGAAGGAGGAAATTGACACTGAGGGAGTTGGTGGGGTGGTTTGCGTGAGCTTGGTTACAAGAGGAAGGGATTTACTGGTCAGTGGACTGCTTCCGCTGTCGCCCAAAGTTTTTGAACTTGTCACTGACTTATGATGAATGCGCTGCAGGTGACGTATAAGGGAGGATGTTCCGAGGTGGTTAACGTCCTTACCCCTACTTATTACAGCTTGACAAAGGCAACACACGGCTTGACAAATGTTGTCCGCATTTCTGTTGAAATACTTCCACACCGAAGAGCTGATTTTTTTGGTATTTTCACCAGGCATGTCAATGGCCCTATTCCTCCCACGGACAACAGGTGTCTCCCCGGGTGCCTGACTTAAACAAACCACCTCACCATCAGAATCCTCCTGGTCAATTTCCTCCCCAGCGCCAGCAACACCCATATCCTCCTCATCCTGGTGTACTTCAACACTGACATCTTCAATCTGACTATCAGGAACTGGACTGCGGGTGCTCCTTCCAGCACTTGCAGGGGGCGTGCAAATGGTGGAAGGCGCATGCTCTTCACGTCCAGTGTTGGGAAGGTCAGGCATCGCAAACGACACAATTGGACTCTCCTTGTGGATTTGTGATTTCGAAGAACGCACAGTTCTTTGCTGTGCTTTTGCCAGCTTGAGTCTTTTCATTTTTCTAGCGAGAGGCTGAGTGCTTCCATCCTCATGTGAAGCTGAACCACTAGCCATGAACATAGGCCAGGGCCTCAGCCGTTCCTTGCCACTCCGTGTGGTAAATGGCATATTGGCAAGTTTACGCTTCTACTCCGACAATTTTATTTAAGATTTTTGAGTCCTTTTTTTACTGATATTTGGTGTTTTGGATTTTACATGCTCTGTACTATGACATTGGGCATCGGCCTTGGCAGACGACGTTGCTGGCATTTCATCGTCTCGGCCATGACTAGTGGCAGCAGCTTCAGCACGAGGTGGAAGTCGATCTTGATCTTTCCCTATTTTTGGAACCTCAACATTTTTGTTCTCCATATTTTAATAGGCACAACTAAAAGGCACCTCAGGTAAACAATGGAGATGGATGGATACTAGTATACTTATGGATGGACGAGCGACTGCCGACACAGAGGTAGCTACAGCCGTGGACTACCGTACTGCGTCTGCTGCTAATATAGACTGGATGATAATGATATAAAAATATATATATATCCCTACTGCAGCCGGACAGGTATATATTATATAATGACGGACCTGCTGGACACTGTCAGCAGCACTGCAGACTCCTAAAGTAAGCTACTAGTAGTATCAAGAAGATAGAAAAAAAAAAACACCACAGGTAGGTGGTATACAATTATGGATGGACGAGCGACTGCCGACACAGAGGTAGCTACAGCCGTGGACTACCGTACTGCGTCTGCTGCTAATATAGACTGGATGATAATGATATAAAAAATATATATATATCACTACTGCAGCCGGACAGGTATATATTATAATGACGGACCTGCTGGACACTGTCAGCACTGCAGACTCCTAAAGTAAGCTACTAGTATCAAGAAGATAGAAAAAAAAAAAAACACCACAGGTAGGTGGTATACAATTATGGATGGATGAGCGACTGCCGACACAGAGGTAGCTACAGCCGTGGACTACCGTTTTGCGTCTGCTGCTAATATAGACTGGATGATAATGATATAAAAAATATATATATATCACTACTGCAGCCGGACAGGTATATATTATATAATGACGGACCTGCTGGACACTGTCAGCAGCACTGTAGACTCCTAAAGTAAGCTACTAGTAGTATCAAGAAGATAGAAAAAAAAAACACCACAGGTAGGTGGTATACAATTATGGATGGACGAGCGACTGCCGACACAGAGGTAGCTACAGCCGTGGACTACCGTACTGCGTCTGCTGCTAATATAGACTGGATGATAATGATATAAAAAATATATATATATATCACTACTGCAGCCGGACAGGTATATATTATAATGACGGACCTGCTGGACACTGTCAGCACTGCAGACTCCTAAAGTAAGCTACTAGTATCAAGAAGATAGAAAAAAAAAAAAAACCACAGGTAGGTGGTATACAATTATGGATGGACGAGCGACTGCCGACACAGAGGTAGCTACAGCCGTGGACTACCGTACTGCGTCTGCTGCTAATATAGACTGGATGATAATGATATAAAAAATATATATATATATCACTACTGCAGCCGGACAGGTATATATTATATAATTAATGACGGACCTGCTGGACACTGTCAGCAGAATGCGTTTATAGAATAAAAACACCACACGACGAGTGTTTAACTTTTTCAGGCAGACAATCACAATATACTGGTGGTCAGACAGTGGTCACTGGTCAGTCACACTGGCAGTGGCACTCTGGCAGCAAAAGTGTGCACTGTTAAATAATATGTACTCCTGCTACTGCTCCCCAGTCTCCCCCACAATTAAGCTGTGTGAGCACTGAGCACTCAGCACAGTCAGATATACATAGATGATGCAGCACACTGAGGCTGAGCACAGATATGGTATATTGTTACTGTGTCCCTGTGTATCGTTTTTTTTCAGGCAGAGAACGGATTATATTAAATAATAATATAATAAAACTGCACTGGTGGTCACTGGTCAGTCACTAGTAAACTCTGCACTCTCTGAGTACTCCTAAGCTCCAGTAAATCAAGTGTCTCACTCTCACTCTCTCTCTTCTAATCTAAATGGAGAGGACGCCAGCCACGTCCTCTCCCTATGAATCTCAATGCACGTGTGAAAATGGCGGCGACGCGCGGCTCCTTATATAGAATCCGAGTCTCGCGATAGAATCCGAGCCTCGCGAGAATCCGACAGCGGGATGATGACGTTCGGGCGCGCTCGGGTTAGCCGAGCAAGGCGGGAAGATCTGAGTCTGCCTCGGATCCGTGTAAAAAGGCTGAAGTTCGGGGGGGTTCGGATTCCGAGGAACCGAACCCGCTCATCACTACTGGAATCCACCATCACAGGTCCCTCTTTACTTTCTAGAGGCAATTGCTGGCAAAGGTCTTCCCAGAGAATTGTATAATTCATTTTGAAGAACATCATCTTCTCCACATTTTTTGTAAGTAACTTCCTACGCCGATCGCTGACAAGGTTACCAACTGCACTAAACACTCTTTCGGAGTACACACTGGAGGGGGGGCAACTTAGGTAAAATAAAGCCAGTTTGTGCAAGGGCATCCAAATTGCCTCTCTTTCCAGCCAGTATATGTATGGACTGTCTGACATGCCTACTTGGATGTTGTCACTCATATAATCCTCCACCATTCTTTCAATGGTGACAGAATCATATGCAGTGACAGTAGAAATGTCAGTAATCATTGGCAGGTCCTTCAGTCCGGACCAGATGGTAGCACTCGCTCCTGACTGCACCCTTTGTTCCTATATTGTAGTATTGCAGTACTTAGTCCCAGCAAGGTAGCACATCCCATTATAATAAGCTATGGTGTGCAGTCCAGGCCTCGTCTCCATACAGTCTATATAATGTGTGTGTGTATACACACCTGAGGGATTGGGACTGCCCTCATCTCTGGATTAGCACCCCACCCACTGCCTCTCAGGCTTTTAAACAGGGAACCAGCACATTCTGACTGCACAAAAGACATGGGTAAGATTCTTTTAATTATATACAAAGTCTGTTTGGTGAGCGTTTGGGGCGTGGAGCTCCCTATATTGCTCTGGCTGGGCCGCTTTGGGGCATCACCACCTTGCATTTACTTTTAACACTTATATCACATTTTGTTTGTTTTATATTTATATAGCATTTTTCATATATCTTTTACACTTCTAACACTGCTCAGCTAAACTTCACTTTCTAACACTCTGACACTTTACTGCTGTCCTCTTTTTTTCTTTTTCATTCAGCAGCCTCTTTCATTTGCTTAACACTGATCTTTCACTCCTATGCTTTTTCTGTGTGGTGCCCTGGGGTGGTGTGGCTGGGATAGTCTGGGGGTGCTCTGCGTCCCAGAGGTGAACCCCTATAGTGTTAGGGACCTGTCCGATAAGGTCACCGTGAAGTAGGTGGGCAGGCTCATATACTGGCCAATATATGAAATATTATATTATGGTTGTAATCATTTTAATGGTGTATGGTGCACCTGCACCCTTTATTCCTATATTGTAGACTCACTCCTGACTGCCCTGCATCACCGCCAGCGGGTGGGCTCGGAAATCTTATCCTTTTCCTCGCAGCCCCAGTTGTAGGAGAAAGTGAAGGAGGAGCTGTTGATGGGTCAAGTTTTACTTGAGTTGACAATTTTCTCATCAGCAGGTCTTTGAACCTCTGCAGACTTGTGTCTGCCAGAAAGAATGATACAACATAGGCTTTAAACCTAGGATCGAGCACGGTGGCCAAAATGCAGTGCTCTGATTTTAACAGATTGACCACCCTTGAACCCTAGCAAAGCGAATGAAGGGCTCCATCCACAAGTCCCACATACTTTGCTCCTCCTTCAATTTCTCCAGCTGCTGCGGCAAATGATGGCAGGGCAGGTTCAGGAGTGTTTGCTGGTGCTCCGGTTTTCGGCACGCGGTGGCTGAATGCCGAAAGTGTCCCACAATTTTTTGGCCCACCAACAGAATCTCCTGCATGCCCCTGTCATTTTTCAAAAAATGTTGCACCACCAAATTAATTGTATGTGCAAAACATGGGATGTGCTGGAATTTGCACAGATGTAATGCACGCACAGTATTGGTGGCGTTGTCCAATATCACAAACCCCCAGGAGAGTCTAATTGGGGTAAGCCAATGTGTAATAATGTCCCTCTGTTTCCATAAGTGGTTGTCAGTGGTGTGCCTCTTATGGAAAGTGGTGATACATAATGTAGCCTGCCTAGGAATCAGTTGACATTTGCGAGATGCTGCTACTGGTCCCGCTGCTGTTGTTGCTGCTGTTGGAGGCAATACATCTACCCAGTGGGCTGTCACAGTCATATAGTCCTTAGTCTGCCCTGTTCCACTTGTCCAAATGTCCGTGGTTAAGTGGACCGTGGGTACTACTGCATATTGTAGGACACTTAGGACACTTTTACTGACGTCTCTGTACATTCTCGGTATCGCGTGCCTAGTGAAGTGGAACCTAGTTGGGATTTCATACCAGGGACACAGTACCTCAAACAATTCTCTAAGTCCCACTGAACTAATGGCGGAAACTGGATGCACGTCTAACACCAACATAGCTGTCAAGTCCTCAGTTATCCGCTTTGCAAAAGGATGACTGCTGTCATACAGTATTTCATCTTCCTCACAAAGGACTGTTGGACAGTCAATTGCTTAGTTGAAGTAGTACAAGTGGTCTTCCGACTTCCCCTCTGGGATGACAATTGACTCCCAGCAGCAACAACAGCAGTGGCAGAAAAAGCAGGTGGACCACTCAAGGATCCTCCGGAGTAATCCCGGTTAGGAGAGGACTCCTCAGTCTTGCCAGTGGCATGGTCTGCAGGACTACTGACGTTCCTGACTGAGGAGGAAGTTGACATTAAGGGATTTGGTGGTGTGGCTTGCAGGAGCTTGAGTACAAGAAGGAAAGAAGGGATTTAGGTGTCAGGCATCAAAACCGCCGACACACTTGGACTCTCCGTTGGGATTTTTGATACCATCTTAGAACACACAGTTCTTTTCTGTGTTGTTTCCAGCTTAACTCTTTTAATTTTTTTAGTGGGAGGATGAGGGCTTCCATTGTCATGTGAATCTGAACTACTAGTTATAAACATAGGCCATGGCCTTAGCTATTCCGTACCACTCCGTGTCATAAATGGTATATTGGCAAGTTTACGTATCTTCTCAGACTATTTCCATTTAGTTTTTGGGGTCTTTTTACTGAACTTTGGCTTTTTGGATTTTACATGCCCTCTACTATCATATTGGGCATCGACCTTGGCAGATGACGATGATGACATTTCATCATCTATATCATGATTAAAGGCAGCAGCTTCAGCACTAGGAGGAAGTGGTTCTGCATCTTTCCCTATTTTATCCTCCAAATTTTTGTTCTCCATTATTTTCTGGAGTTATATAATACTATGCGGTACAAGAGAGCGTACCTCTACACCACGCAGGGCAAACCCTGTGAAAATTATTTGGAAGAAATATTAATAACCCCTTTATTTGGAGTAAATAATATACAGCACAGGAAAGCACCACTGAAATTATTTATATGGCAGCACCACTGGACTGGATTTATACATAATTTATGTATTTATATGGAATTATACGGCAGGATCACTGAATTTATATGCCAGTACCACTGGACTTATATGGCAGTTCCACTGGACTGGATTTATACACCAGTACCACTGGAATTATACGGATATATGCCTGGAATTATATGGCAATATCACTGGAATTATCCAGCAATATCAATGGAATTATATGGCAATTTCACTGGAATTATACGCCAGTATCACATGAATTATACAGAAATATTATTAGAATTATATGCCAGTATCACTGGAATTATACAGCAATATCACTGGAATTATACAGCAGTATCACAGGAATTATATAGCAAAATCACTGGAATTATACGGCAATATCACTGGAATAATACAGCAGTATCAGGGGAATTATACGACAGTATCACTGGAATTATATGGCAGTATCACAGGAATTATACAGCAATATTACTGGAATTATACAGCAATATCACAGAAATTATACAGCAATATCACTGGAATTATATGCCAGTATCACGGGAATTATATGGCAATATCACTGGAATTATGGGGGTCATTCCGAGTTGTTCGCTCGTTATTTTTTTCTCGCAACGGAGCGATTAGTCGCTAATGCGCATGCGCAATGTCCGCAGTGCGACTGCGCCAAGTAAATTTGCTATGCAGTTAGGTATTTTACTCATGGCATTACAAGGTTTTTTCTTCGTTCTGGTGATCGTAATGTGATTGACAGGAAGTGGGTGTTTCTGGGCGGAAACAGGCCGTTTTATGGGTGTGTGCGAAAAAACGCTACCGTTTCTGGGAAAAACGCGGGAGTGGCTGGAGAAACGAAGGAGTGTCTGGGCGAACGCTGGGTGTGTTTGTGACGTCAAACCAGGAACGACAAGCACTGAACTGATCGCAGATGCAGAGTAAGTGTGGAGCTACTCAGAAACTGCTAAGAAGTGTCTATTCGCAATTTTGCTAATCTTTCTTTCGCAATTTTGATAAGCTAAGATTCACTCCCAGTAGGCGGCAGCTTAGCGTGTGCAAAGCTGCTAAATGCAGCTTGCGAGCGAACAACTCGGAATGACCCCCTATATGCAGAAGACACTACCCCTGGTCTGATGCAGGACAACACAGCACCACTGAATGGGACTTATATAGCTATACCGGATATATATGACAGCAGAGGACACCACCACTGTGACTGGTCACTGGACTGATGCTGCACTAGACACTACCACTGGTCTGATGCAGGACAATACAGCACCACTGAAAGGGATTTATACAGCAACACCGGATATATGGCAGCAAAGGACACCACCACTGTGACTGGTCACTGGACTGATGCTGCACAAGACACTACCCCTGGTCTGATGCAAGACAACACAGCAAAACTTATACAGCAGCACTGGGGATATATAGCAGCAGAGGATACCACCACTGTGACTAGCTGGACTGATGCAGCATAAGACACTACACTGGACTGAGCAGCACAAGACAGCACTGGAATTGCCACCCCACTTTCTCCACTTTCCCGCCTACACAGACACTGAGGACATGTCCTCTCACTACACTCTCCGAGACTGGAGTGAAAATGGTGGCGATGCACGGCTCCTTATATGGAATTCAAACCCCCCTCGTTCTGGTTTCCGAGTCAGGCGGGAAAACCCGAGCCGGGCTCGGATCCGGGCTCGGGTATTGAAGCCCGGTAGGGTTCGGTTCTCAGGGAATCGAACCCGCTCATCTTTAATTTAGACACACGCACAGTTGCAAAAATATAACAAATTTAAATTAACTTTGGCATTACATGCATCTCAGAATCAATCATAATATATTAAATGTGCCTGCATGAAGATATGTCTATTTTCCTTCATGCATAACATGCAGTAGATGAGACACCATAATCAACAACGTGATAAAAAAAAAAAAATTGGAAAGGTTTTATTGGTCGATTTACAGTAATACACAGAATCGGTGTGTTTCACAGGCATAAAAAAACAAAGTAGTACTAAGATACACACAACAATGAAATAGCATAGCAATCAAATGAGTAAATCTTTTTTGTTTTTAAGTGAGACGACAGAGATAGAGCAAGAGAAGAAAGAGTCCTCTAGGTCCATGACATGGCCAACCAGCCCAGGGGAGTGAGAGAACAGGAAGAATAGAGACAGGAAAAGGAGGAGACAAGATCGTGGGCAAAAGGGAAAATGGATATAAGAGGAAGGAAGGTCCGAGTGGCAGGGTCCGGGCAGCCAACATAAAAAGTGGGGTACGTAACTTAATCAGCTACTGAATGGGGAGGGGGCATTTTGAGTAGTGAGCCAAGGTGCCCAGATTTTATCGAACATCCTGGCAGAATGTCTAATGACACTGGTCATATATTCCATCTTATAAATGTACCAAATGTAAGCAACAATGGACTGTAGAGATGGTGGGGAGGGCAACCTCCAGGCCTTCGCAATTTGACATGTCGTGGCAGTAGCCACATGACGTAATAACTTGTTCTGATGTTTAGTTAAAGTCGGGAGGTCCAGAGGCAGTAGAAAGTATTTAGGGTCCAGGGGGATTGGGATAGAAAATAGGAACGAAAGAAGTCGGGCAACTTCTTTCCATAAAGGTACTAGTTTCGGGCAAGTCCACCAAATATGCATGTACGTCCCCTCAGAAGCACAACCCCTCCAACAACCGTCAGAAGCATCAGGGTACATCGTCTTCAAACGAGAAGGTACATAGTACCAACGATATACCAGTTTATATAAATTTTCCTTTATCCTGACACAGATAGAGCTAGAGGACGCATTACTCCAAATTTCACCCCACTCCTCCTCATCCAAAGTGACACCCAGATCTCTCTCCCAGGCCAATTCTCTGTGATCTCTGGAAGTAGCAGAGCCCTGCAATTGTAAAACATAGAGATCCGATATAAGACCTCTCGTAGAAGCGTGTCGCATGCATATATTTTCAAGAGTAGTGAGAGGCCTAGAAGAGAGAGTGGTATGAACCACGGAGTGAAAGTGTCTAAGTTAAAGGTAGCGAAAAAATTCACTATGAGGGAGAGAGTATTGTGTCTGAACCTGGGTAAACGAAGGAAAGGGCGTACTAGAGGCAATGTCGTTGAGGAAGGCAATGTTTCCCTGTTTCCAGAGTGAGAAAGCAGATTTTACCATTCCCGGAGGGAAAGCAGGGTTATGGAACAGGGATATGAGGGAGGATGGGTTAGGGACCAATTGATGTTTCCTCACTACAAAATCCCAAATATATAAAGAACGGGCCACCACTGGGTGATATGGGGTGGCACGAGGGCGGGCGGCTCTTGGAAGCTACAAAAGGGAAGAAAGTGTGGAGAGTCCCAGCTCACCGGCTTCGATAGTTATCCATACCTTGTCCGCCCTCAGACCACACCACTGTATACAGGATGCCATCTGAGCTGCGTAATAATAGTAATTAAAATTGGGTATACCTAAACCTCCACTCCCGGGAGGCCGTTGTAGCAGCGAGAGTTTAATTCTAGGATGTTTATTGGCCCAAACAAAACGGGAAGTTTGATTCTGCAAGAATTTAAAAACGTATGGGGGAACGTAGATTGGGAGAGTCTGGAAAAGGTAAATAAGTCTAGGAAGAACATTCATCTTTACAGAATTGGCACGTCCAATCCATGAGATGAAATAAGAAGACCAAGTTTGGAGATCCGAGCGAATTCGGTCTAAAAGGCGTGGCAAGTTCGCTTGAAAGAGTTGATGGTGTCTGTAGGTTAGATAAATACCTAGGTATTTGAGTTTTCAGTTATGCCAGGAGAATGGGAATGTTGATTCAAGTTGTGTCCTAGACGCAGGAGTAATGTAAAAATCGAGTACTTCTGTTTTAGTAGCATTAATCTTGTAACCCGAGTGTTGCAAATAGAGGTCAATCTCAGAGAGGAGAGAGTGACGATGTCGGGTTTAAAAGAGAAACCAGTGCATCATCAGCATAAAGTGCAAACTTGTGTTCCGTGTGGCCGCTTTGAATCCCCGTAATATTCGGGTTGAGACAAACCCTGGCCGCTAAAGGCTCCATGACGAGGGCAAAAATCAAGGGCGAGAGCGGGCATCCCTGTCTGGTACCATTAGATATCTCAAAGCATGAAGTGACCCCATTGACAGAGACCCGCGCTGAGGAGTTGCGATACAGTGCCGAGACGTCATCATAAAACTTACCGGAAAAGCCCATGTGTTGGAGAACAGCGAAGGCGAAGGGCCACGAAATGCGATCAAACGCCTTCTCCGCACCCAGGGCTAGCAACAGGGAAGAGGACTTTTGTCGGTGGATAGAATGGATAATATCAATGGCCCTTCTGGTGTTATCAGAGACCTGTCGGCCTGGGATAAATCCAACATGATCAGGATGTACCAGTCCAGGGAGAAGGGGGGGCCAACCTCAAAGCCAGGATTTTCGCATAAATTTTCAAATCGACATTGAGCAATGAAATGGGCCTATGATTACCACACTTAGTGGGGTCTCTGTCAGGCTTAGGGATCACAATGATATCAGCTTGAGTCGTTGCCGTAGCAAAGGATGCGCCCCCCAAGATCTGGTTAAAAAGGGCGGTAAGGTGAGGGGCTAACACTTTAGCGAAGTGTTTATAATAGTGTGCCTGAAACCGTCAGGGCCGGGGGCGGCTGAAGACCGCATGGATTTCACAGCTGCTAACGTCTCCTCTACTGAGATATCCTGATTTAGTATGTCTAATTGAGCTGCGGAGATGCCCGGCAAAGGGGTCGAGGACAGGTAGGAACGCAACCTCTCCGGGTCGAGGGAAGGGGAATGCGTCGGGGTCGTCAAGTTATAAAGGGAGCTATAGTAGTCCTTAAACTCATCAACCATTTGTTTAGGGTCATAAGTAGGCTCACCCAGAGTTCGGGAGTACAATTTGTCAATTGTACCAGTCGCTTGTTTATGTCGCAATGTATTCGCCTGGAGGGAATCTAATTTGTCCGCCTTGTCATAGAATTTCTGATTCAATCTTCGCAGAATGAGAGCCGCACGACGGGACAAAAGCGCGTTCAGTTGGCCTTGTAAATTAGTGATTTGTGCAAATAAAGTAGGGCACGATGTTCGTTTATGCTGGGTGGTTAGGGTAGCTATTTGAGACTCTAACAAATGTATCTCCTGCATCGCTTTTTTGCGCAGCGAGGTGGTCCGTGCCATAAGGAGACCCCTCAAGGTGGCCTTATGAGCCTCCCAAATTATACTAGAAGAGACATCAGGCGTGATATTCTCAGTAAAATATTGTTCTATTGCCATGTGTATTTCCGTGGAGACTGACGGGTTAAGCAATAGGGATTCACCGAATCGCCATTTGCGAACAGTGTGTTTGGAATGATGTAGATCCATGAGAACGTAAACACCGGAATGGTCAGTCCAAGTGAAAGGGGTTATTCCCGCGTCAGTAATTTTAGAGGCAATGGAGGATGAAATGTGTAACATATCGATCCGGGTGTAGTGCTGATGCGGGGCCGAATAGTGGGTATAGTCTCTGGCTACAGAGTGGCAGAGACACCACGAGTCCCGGAGGTCGTGAAACTTAAGGGAGGCTGCAAGCATACGTGAAGCTCTAGAGGCAAGGGGGGGACCAGTCCTATCTAAAATGGGGTCGAGAATGGTGTTAAAATACCCACCCACAAGCAACTTTGCCAATGTGACGGAAAAGGGAGTGTAAAAACATAGGCTGATCCTGGTTAGGAGCATATACAGAAATAAGAGTCAGGACTTCAAAGCGGAGGGTACCAATAACCATCAAGTACCGGCCGTCTGGATCCGCCACGGTTTTGCAAATGTAAATGGAATGTGACAATTAATTAAAATTGCAACCCCACGTTTTTTACAATCTGCTGAAGCAAAGAAAGTTTGTGTAAACTGCCTACCACGGAGTTGCGTATGGGAGCCCATAAGGTGGGTTTCCTGAAGAAAAACTACGTCAGCTTTCTCACGTCTACAGGCGCCCAGGAGCACCGTCCGTTTTTTTGGGGGAGTTGAGGTCATTTACATTAATGGATAATATCTTTAGGGGCATGGTGGACTGAGTAAAAACATCTAATTGAGAATCATAAAAAAGGGGGTACAAAAACAAAGGCCTCCCGGGACCCAACTATCCATAAAAAAATAAGGGCAAGTGAGATGGATACCCAGGACCCACCACAAGGACAAGGGGAGAAAAGGGAAGTGAGAGAAAAGACGGCCACAGAAGGAAACTAAAGAAAAACAAGAAGAGAGGAAAAAAAGCCCATTCGGGCAGAAACCCTGTAGCAATGGGGCCCATAACAGGACCACCAAACAAAAGAAAAACCTAATCAATAAAGTACTCAAAGCAGGGAGCATGGGGGTAGTGGCGCGAACCACCATATCAGGATGTGCGGCCTGGCCAAGAATAAAGTGGCCAAGGCCAAAAAAGTATAAAACATGAAGATAAAACCTGTGTCAAGATGGGGAGGAGGGGAGAAGGAAAGAGGAGAAAAAAAGGGGGGGGGAAGGGGGGGAGAAATGGGAAGGAAGTAGAGGGAAGTGGGACATCAAAGGGGATATTATAGCAACAATATGTGGTCCACATAGTAGGTTAGGCATCGTAGGACCAAACCGCAACCCAACCGGTCATCTTGTGACCATGAACATGAAGGCAAAATGTGCAATAGGTGACATAACAGGTGGACCGTTTAAAGAATGATCATAGAAAATGCCTGAACTAAACCAGGAGGGTCCATGGAGCAGGGACCAGGTTGACCAGCTCTGCGGAGGGCCCTCAGTACTCAAAGAAACTTTCAACATTAGGCATAGAACATAAAAGGCGATATATCGATCAACATATAACATAAAACAAAGGAGGTCCAAAGAACCAGGGACGGTCAGTCCAGTCCAGGGGGGAACCTCCAGCAAAGTGGTGCAATGGCATAGAGAAACCAATGAAAGAAAAGAGGGCGGGCAATCAGGGGGGAGCATCATCTTCACCCCTCTGGCGAGACACTCTCGTCCAGTCTGGCTGAGGTGGATGGGGTCGTTGTGATTTTGGCGAAGCAGATGGGTCGACAGAGGAGGACGACGATTCTGGAAGAAGGTCATGCTTGCGAAGCAGTTCCTGCCCTTGTGCCAGGGTCTTAATTGCATAATTGATGCCATTAAAAGAAAGCTGCAACTGAAAGGGGAATCCCCAGCGGTATCGAATTTGGTGTTGGCGTAGAAGCCTAGTAATCGGTTGGAGGTCTCGTCGTTTCTGCATGCCCCGGAAGGCTATATCAGAGGAATCCCGGACGGAAGCAATTATTTTTTCCTTCGAGCGGTAATAATGTAGATGGGCTATAATGTCCCGAGGGGGTTGTGATGTTGAAGGTTTGGCCCGCAGGGCCCGGTGTGCCCTATCAAAGAGGCAATCTTCATCAGATAAGTCCGGGACCAAATGTTGTAACAGGTCTTTCAGGAAGGAGAGCAACATAGAGCTCTGGACTGATTCCGCCACGTTACGTATACGCAAGTTATTATGACAGGATCGATTCTCCTGGTCCTCTTGGCACTCCTTCAGGGTCTCAACTTCAGCATGGAGCCTTGAAAGTTCGTGGTCAAGACGCTGTTGTGAGCGGCATAAGTCGTCTGTCTTTGTCTCCAAAGCATCAGTGCGATTTCCAAGTGAGGCAATCTCCGTTTTAAAATCCAAGACAGCTTTGGACAGTTCTTGTTTAAAGGCTGTTTGCACGCCGTCCAGGAGGCCGGACATCACTGCTTGTATCTGAGGGTCAATACCAAACTCCGAGGAACGTGGTGATGAAGGGGACTCCGGGGAGTGAGTCATGTTCTGAGGACACTTAGCCTTGCTGCCGAAGAAGTTTGCAGAAGCCTGGGGAGTTTTCTTGTTCCTTTGTGACATAATGAATGCAGGCAGGGGGAGGTCTATCTTCTCCAATAAAGTTGCAATAAAAGGGGGAGGGAGCAGTGGGGTAGAGACTGGGAGCTGAAACAGGTAGGTTATGAGGCGGTCAGGCCGACCAGGGGGTGTTATTCATCCAGAGACCATAGCAGCCACGAGGAACACTAGGGCCAAACTGTATAGGTAGCTAAGACGGAGAGGCAATATTAAAACCAGGAGAGGGATTTACAGGAGAGTGTCCAGAATCTGTGCAGTAGGTGAGGGGGATGCAATATAAGAACCAACAGCAGGGGGCTCTGGCACACTGTGCGGTGAGTGAGGTCCAGACAATGCCTATAAAATACTGGGTAACAGTGAGAGGTATGAGGAACTGAATGTACTGTATAAGCTTGTACCCAGTAAATATATAGTGTAGGCTGTTCCAGGCTATAAAGATATATCACCAGCATGCAGCAGAATTATCACTTCATGAGTGCTGAACGTGCCCCCTCCAAGATGGCCGCCACCCTCCAGCTCCAGCAAGCCTCACCTCCATCTGCCGCTGTCCACGATCTGCCAGCCCATGGGCTATGTGCCGTCCCCGCAGCCCTCAGCTGGAAACCGTTGGTGAGAGGGTTGTGGCTAATGGGGGCCATCCGTATGAGCACGGCGCCCGGAGTCCTCCGCCCGCTTCCATCAAGATGGCCACCGGCACCGGATCCCTGCGAACAGGGCCGCAGCTCGTCTTGGCTCCGTGATCGCAGCTCCAGGGACTCAGTTCCACCGCCACAGCTCCCGGTAATGCTCCACAGACAGGGGGTGTATTGGAGAGACAAGCCGTTTGGTGGAGCACAGCGCTCGGTCCACGAAGGAGCCTGGTCGGAAGTCCCTAAAATATAGGCCCCAGCTTCACCTCAGGAGGGAGGCTGCAACCTGCAAGTATGGGATTAACCCACACTCCGGCTCCGCAGCTCACCCCCGTTAGATGCAGGGCAGGGAGGGAAGCATAAGAGTGCCCTGGGCATAAATTAGGCAGCGTTGGTCCAGCACTTAAGGGGTTTTCAGGGCAAAAATGTGCAGGAGCTTTCCTAGGACACGTCCTATCAGGCTGATTGCAAGCCACGCCCCCAACGTGATAACATTTTAATGTAAAATGTAAAAATAAATGTTAACCAAAGCTGATTGTGACTATTGTAGTGAGGTCAACCAAAAAAGTTATGTTTAAAAGTCACAATCAGAATCAGACTTTGACAAGCTGTGCTGGTCACACAATTACTGGGAAGCCTACAGTGTGGTTCCACAGTTAAAGTGGCAGTATTAGTATGTTAAGCATTGAATGGAAATGGCACAAACAGGCTTTCTTCAGTGGAATAAGTCACTCCATGCTCATAGCAGAGGAGCTCTACCCAATACCTGCAATGTTGGGGAAGTTATGTGCAAAAATGAGAAAAATATCAAATGGATTATGTACTGTATGTGGCACAAGTGGGTTTGCATCAACTTTACAAATACGCATTGGCTTGTTAGAGATTAATCTATTACTCTTAAATGCTGGAACATTCTATCTATCTTCAGAATCTAAATAAAAACATAATTGTTGTATTAGTGGAGTACACAAAAATGACATCCTCACACGCATCATATGAGTAATTTGAGGCTATTCTGTGGCTGCCATGTCTCTTCAGTAGTGGATTTTGTTTGTAGGGTAGACTCATTTCCGATGACAGGCACATTTCCAGTGGTGGATGCTGCCTGAGAGCGAGGGCTGGGGGGTGGTTAACATATGCAAACATGCCTGTAATGTTGTATGTAATATATATACTAGCTGCCTTACCCGGGGAATAGCCGTGCCACTGTGTTTCCCTGTGCCGCTGCTGCATGGGCCACAGATGCATAGCATATATTTCTTGGTTAATGAAAGCACTTATTCTTTGTTACTCTATTAGAGGGATAGTTACAGATATGTCCCTTTACATTGTTGCTGCACGAAGCTGTGTACCATTGAATTGCCATGATGCATACACATCGTGGAATAGTGCCGCCTCCCGCAGCCATACTTTCCACATTGTCTGCTGTCCTTAGTGGGAGTGTGTGTATGCACGCTCCCACCGCTACCTTCCTTCTGCTTAAGTAGCAAGTGCAAGGAGTGCAAGTTCCCATTACCCACAATTATAACCCTGTGCCAGGTCCCACTATGAATGGGCAGCAGTAGCACCACTGCCTGCTGCTCCCACTATGCAATGTTATGTCATCACTTTTAACCCATGATGCGAACACATTGCGGGCAACAATGTAAGAGGACACATCTGTTTCTGATGGAGCTGGACAACTGAAAAGCATGGGTACTTAGTTCACTGCTAAAGAAGCTACATTTAAGCCAGGTACACACTAAATGATGTGTGTACCCGAATGATGGGACAGCCGATGTTACAATGTAATGATAGATTGGTGGCCCCGTACACACTGAATGATATATCATGCAATATATTGGTCATGGACATATTCCTCTGCATCCCATCATTTGTCAGGCCGTTCCGTCAGGAAAACAATGAATGACCCATGGGCAGTAGTGGGTACACACTAGACGTTGTGCCTGATACGTCAGTCTGGTCTGCAAGCTTGGTAAAGCCTAGTGTGTCCCCATAAGTGGCAGCCACAAAAGCAGCAGCAGTTGAGAAAGTTTGCCACAGGCAGAATACAAACAGCAGGGTTAAGTCATACAGAAAAGCAGCACCACTAAATCAGATGAAATCCCTCCAGGTAAGACTCTACTGGAATAGGTAACACCATTGAGCATATAGTGGGGATGTAAGTCAAGGGGCATAGAAGAACGGGGCCTCCATGCTCCAATATATATTAGCATGCCAGCAGGCTGTCAGTGTCCTTATGGGCTACGAACTTAGGCAGCCAGACAACGGTGCATAGCATAAAAAGGAGTTCCCTTATGCAAGAAGCACCTGCATAGATACCTACATGGAGTGTAGTTAGCAGATATTGTCTATACTGCAGAAACAATGAGGGTTGTGGGTATTCACAAAGATAAATAGTGAAAGCCTCGGGAGCTTTGGTCAAATTTGGCCATACTTGATGTCCCACCCCCTGGAAGTTCCTCTGTACTGTATCTAACTTTTTGATTAACTAGATTGATGACATTTTAATGGAGCCACCAGGAAATAATGCAAGATACATAAAGAAATCCACAACTCTATTTCTTTACTGTTATGCTAGATTTTATGTGCACATAATATAACTTCTTACTTTAGTAAAATCACTTCACCATTTTTGCAGAAAATCTGTAATGTGAATAAGCATTATGGCATTTGCAAATGTAAGGATTATAAATGTTATAATATACAAAAATGTGTAAAATCTACAGTAAGGGAGTTAATTCTGTCAAAACCTCCATATAGAGCAGGCATAACATCATCAAATAGTTAAATGACAGGTCTTTATTACGATATACCAGACTAGTTGTTCTACCCCTTCATCGCACGGGAGTTTCTGATTTTCACAGTTTTAAATATAAATGAGTGTTCAAAATTTGGAAAATCTATAAATGAATATTAATCCATGGTTCTTAGAATTACCCAAGGAGCACCAATAGCAGATAAGGTAAAAAGTAACAGGACCATTTTTGTAGTTTATTAATTCTAACCACTGGAGGTGCAATCCAAATTTTTATCCGATTGTCCATTTGAGCGTTACCATTCACGAAATGCAAGCCATGCATCGGTAATGATGTCACTAAGTCAACCCCCTGTTCATCCCTTTAGGGGAGGTTTGTTAAAATTCAAATTACATATTTTTCCTATTTCCCACCTGAAGAATATCTTTGTTAAATTTTAGCTTCCTAACATATCGGGAAGTAAGAGAATTAGTTATGAGTCAATCATTCAGTGAGTTAGTGCGAGATAGGGTAAAAAGTGACAGGGCCATTTTTGTAGTTAATTAAATTCTACACCCTGGGGGTGCAATCCAAATTTTTATCGATTGTCCATTTGGGCATTATTGTTCACGCAACGCAAACCACGCATCGGTGATTACATCATTATGTCAACCCCCTTTTCAACCCCTTAGGAGAGGTTTATAAAAATTCTAATTACATAGTTTTCCTATTTCCCACATGAAGAATACCTAAGTTAAATTTCAACTTCCTAACGTATCGGGAAGTAAGAGAATTAGTGATGAGTAAGTGAGTGATACGGTAAAAAGTGACAGAATCATTTTTGTAGTTAATGAAATTCTACACACTGAAGGTGCAACCCAAAGTTTCACCATATTGTCCATTTGGGCATTATCGTTCACTCAACGCAAGCCATGCTTGGTTAATGATGTCATTATGTCAACCCCGTTTTCATCCCCTTAGGGGAGGATTATTAAAATTCTAATTACACAGTCTTCCTATTTCCCACCTGAATAATACTTATGTTAAATTTCAGCTTCCTAACATATCGGGAAGTAAGAGGATTAGTGATGAGTCAGTGAGTGAGTGAGTGAGTGAGTGAGTGAGTGAGTGAGGGCTTTCGCATTTATATATATAGATGTATAATCCACTTGTATATTTCTTAAATATTTCAACAAAAGTTCAAACGTTCAAAAGTTCAACAAACATAAAGTATACATATACATACTTAATTTCCCATCAATGTATCTACAGTATCTAATACAAAAGTTGCAAGATTCACTCCAATTCAACATGAACTTTTGTGGCTGTCACAAAGCATGCTATACATCAAGCTTCCATATCCAACCTGTTGCATATCACCCAATGTTTTACTTTCCATCAACAGGCTTGGGAATAATAAATAACTTAATGGCTAATATAGCAGTAATTACTAAAATGTTTCTTTTGTCAATGTTTTTTTTTTTTTATTAAATTCTACTCTCATGTTTCATGAGTCTTGACTGAAACCATGAATACCATTAGTTATTATATCCCAGAAGAAAATATAGTATACAGTAGTCACAATACTGCAGTATTTAATATCTTAGCTTTTACTCTACAAAACCCTAATATACTGATTTTATAAATTGTCTGTGTCTAATAGTTAGGTGGAATAAGCACATAAAAAATTGCAATCAAACAGCATTTAGTAAAGATTAATTGTATTATATTGTGTGCATTTGTATTACTTATTGTTAGTGAGGAAAATAGATAATTTTGTGGCATATTTTTCAAGTGTGATTTAAAGCATCATAACAATGTAAGAACATGCATGTTAATCTAGATAATTGGGGGAAAATAATTGTATTTTATTATGTTGTATGCATTGTTCGATGTGTACTACCAATGCGGCTATCACTTTACTGTTAAATTATTTACAGCAATAATAACAGTGTTGTTTACAACCATATTTACTTCTTATTCCTGTCTTGTTTGCATTGACCTTTAGGATAATAGCCCAGAGGTATAGAACAGCATATAACTTGTTCCTGTACTTAGACACATTATTGTGATCATCTGTTTTATTATTGTCTAGCTCACATTTTAATAGTACTAACAGAATGTATCCAGAGCTGTCATCAGAAATTATGGGGCCTGGGAACAACAAAATAAACAGCGCCCCCCACCCACGTAGTGACATCACAAATACCGTAGGTGGATTTCATTAAGTGTTGTGCTTTGCATAATCTTAAACCTATAACATCAAACACTTAAATGGTAACACTTTCACTGCCTGCATCTCTGCCTACAGAACTGCATGGGAATATATTGTATGACTGTGGATGCAACATTTAAAAAACATCTATTTCTCTACATGTACAGAAAATATTGATTCATGTTCTATTTCCTATCAGTGTGTTGCCTTCATACACAAATTTGCATATTCTTTGATACAAATAATTCACATATAGTACACATTACATTGACTTCTGATCCAGCTGTACTCACACTCATCCATACAGTAGCTGTGTACATGGGATGCAGTCAATATATAATGGCTGTCAGGATCCTGGCATTGAGGAGACCGATGCTGGAATCCCGACAACCGGTGTAATACAGATGCCCGGAATCCCAACAAATGCTGCTTATTCCCACTCGGTTGGTGTGCCCATGCCACTAACGAAGTGGGAATACAACAACCTGTGGCAAAAGAACCAAGCCACCGGCCCAATGCATGGTGAGTGCACTCACTGCCAGGATTCCGGAAGATGGGATGACGCTGTCGATATAGTAACAGCCGGGATCCCATCTGGTGGGATGTCATATGTATCCCATGTACACAAGTGCATAGTGCTCTTTGCAAACACACATAGCTGTGCACTAAAAATGATTATATAATTTCACCATAAAAGTAAAAACTTCAAAGCACATCTGTTGCCAAGTATCAGTGGAAGACTATAATCATACACTATGCTCACAGCTGCATTTAAGTCCAGACCTTGGGCTGACCCAGAGGGGGATGCAATGCTGATGGTTGTGCAGTTGGTCAATGTTTTTCCAGCTGTGCATGCATCTGAGTTGCACTGAACATGTGCCATGAATCAAAATGGTAAAAATCCAGACAACAATTGACCTCTGGTCAAAATATCGACATGGTAAAAATACAGACAAGGTCAAAATACCGACACATAAAATACCGACAAGGTGAAAATAGCAACATTTAAAATGTCAACAGGTCAAAAAGTCAGCACGAGTTTTTCATTTTTTGTGTGTGTGTATGTTGACATAGGTTGATATGGAAACAATATAAATTAACCAAGTCCCTTTGCATGGCTCGCTGCAGTCACCATGATTCGGATACGTGGCCTAGCTGTGCTCGGCACACTATTATATTCCCCCTCCAGGTACACTGGAGTGGTAAAGTATGAACAAGTTAGTTTCAATGAAAAAATCATGAAAAACTCATGTCAACTTTTCACCTATCGATATTTTAAATTCAATTTATCCACACAAACACAATAGGGGTAAAGAAGAGAAACACATAATTGTAAGAAAGAGGATAGAGATTGAGAGCGAGAGAAAATAAGGGCAGAAAAGATAAAAAATAGAGGATAGAGACAGAGAGAGGGAATGGACAGAGACAGAGAGAAGGGGAAAGAGAGCAGGAGATCACAGAAACAGAGAGAAGGAGAGAGTGAAAGAGAAAGAAAGAATAAGAAAGAGAGGGAGAGAGAGAGGGCGAGAGAGAGTAGAGATAAGATAGGGAGAGAGGGGTTAGAAATAGAGAGGGAGAAATATAGAGGAGTGAGAGGGGGAAGAGAGATAGAGAGGAGGGAGAGAGAGATGGACTCGGATGGTGAGAGGAAGGGGAGAGATATAGAGATAGAGAGAGAGGTGGGAGGGGGAAGGTGAAAGAGAGGGAGAAAAGAGAGAGATATGGAGAGGGGGTGGACTCGGATGAAGAGATGGAGGGGGAGAGATACAGAGAGAGGTGGGAGTGGGAAAGGGAAGGAGAGAGAGAGAGGAGAGAGAAAGAGGGAGAGCAGCACTGGAAGAAGTGGAAAAAAGGAGAAAGTGGTCACAAGACACAAACTGGGGGGGGGGGGGGGGTGAGTGGTGGAATAGTGAAAATATGTAAGATAATCCCTATTACCTAAGCTGTATTGTGAGTAGGATTTGTGCTGTGTGCTGTCAGATTATCTTTCGGTGTGAGGAAACAGATGTCCCTTTTAGAAGGCGAAGCAACCACAGCAGGGAGCAGCAGTTACAGACTATGGCTGGTTTCTCTTTCTGGCAGCCTCATGACATTCCTGGAGCAGCGGCTACTGCTGGATCACAGGGAACCTTCAGGGAGGTCAGCTGTTTGTTTCTTTAGTGTATACTGCAGACTGTGCAGGGGATGATTTGATTGGGTAAGGGGCTCTTGACCCATAAGTGCCACCATTCCTTTATACATGGGGAAAGGAGGAGATGATCACTCACAGCTGCTTCTGCACTGTTGGCGGGAGGAATCCAGATATTAAATAATTGCGCTGCAGCCACACAATATATCTACCCTGCTCTTGCTCTGTATGGACATGGCTGGTGGCTGCAGGTACATGCATACAATGTGATAAAAAGCAGGTAGCTGGCTGGCCAATTAAGATAAAAAAAATCTACATACTCACCCTGCTTCAGCTCCATCTCAGCCGCGGGGCACAGGGCTCATGTCAGACTTGCAAATGCTTGTTATGCCAGACCGTCACAGCCCCAGGTGAAAGGTGAGTGCCTCCATACTACTTATCTAACTCCTCTTCCCCCGTCCCCCGGAGTATCAAGCAGTCTCTCACCGTTACTTCACATTCTGATGGCTGCACCGGTGAGCAACATACATGTTAGTGATCTCCAGACCTTATATCTGAGGCTTGCTCCGTAGAGCACAGTGTGATCCGTCGGGCTGACCGTATCTGGCTGCAGTACACCCCAGCCAGTCATGGCTGACCAGGCAACCCCCCCGGATCCACTACTTATGCACTGGGAAGGTGGTTCTCCATCTCTGGCTGGGCCCAGGAATCCTGTCTCGACAGTCCACCCATTGACTGTGCCCCTGTATGTATATATTATTAGGATTACAGGAATAAGTGCTCTTGGTTTTGGTGTAACTTTGTATTTGCTCTTTTTTTAATGTTCAAGGTAAATTGTTTTTAACAAAGTGTTTTTGAGGAAATTAATATTTTGCACCAAGCAAATGGTATGCAGAGTCACAGCAGCAACAGGTGGAGCCTGTCACTGTAGATGTAGCCAACACACAAACAGGTAAAAAGAACAAAAGTAGGCAGAATATTTATGTGAGTGGAGAACCTTAGTCCAGCAGAGAGCCTCCTTGTGACTGCCATACAATACAGAGGACAGCCCAATGACTGGCATGCAAGCATTGAGTACCCTAGTGCCCATATACATACAGTACCTCCTGTATTAATGCTCATTCATATCATATGCCTCCTGTATTGATTCTTACACATATCAAAGCCCCTCTATATTGATTTTATCTCTATCATGGCCATTGTATTGATTTACACTCAAACATTTAGAGCAGAATTCTATTGCTCTGCCCTCCATCAGCCACCATATGGCACCCAAAGGCGCTACAGTATTCAATTATAGCCCCGTTTAGGCATGAATGGCAGCTGGTGTCTGTATTTCAGCTCACTCCCCACCCCTCCCCCCAGGGTGGCTAGCTGAAATGCAAGAAAAGCAACCCGTTTGGGCGCCAGGCACTTTGGTCAGGTTTAGCTGCTTTACACGGCTAAACCTGACCTTTATGGGTGGGATCAGGAAAAAAAAAATTGAATTGTGCCTGGCGATTTCACACCACTTTAGACAGGAGATGGGTGGGTGCTAAACAATTGGATATCGCCCTTAGAATCACTGTTCTTCATGTACAGTGTTCTGTACAATTTATATGTAGAGATATGTAGAATATTACTTGTTTTAAATCATCAGAGATAAACATATCACCCACAATTTCCAGCATGCCATTCCCACATTCTTTGCTACTCAATTTGAAAATGCTTATCGAGACATCTGGTACAGTGCGCAAACTAGGAGAAGTGCATGAAATCATCCTGAATGCCAGCAAAGTGGCAAATAGCATTGGATTACAGTATAGAAGGCTATAAGCCATAAGCAAAGTTTATGAGGTTCTTAATTACTATTTTTAACTTTTTTAAGTAACATTTTATTCACCAAATTTAAGCCATTTGGGGGGGGGGGGGGGGGGTGTATATTTGTAATACGATTTTTCATTGTTTTAAGTAAGTTTCAAAAAATGTGGGATAAAACGCTTATTAACTGCCATCTACAGCAGAACTTCAAAAACCCTTTTCCCATTAACACAACACCCAAAAATACATTTCCCACACAATTGAACACATTTTTTATGCTTTTTATCTTTATTCAAAACCAACAACAACAAATAACAGGTTTACAGAGAAGCAGACACCATAAAAAAAATTACACAATAGAACGCAAAACATAACATTGGTAAGAGGCCAGCAGTTATTTGACTTTTGGAATGTTTTCAAAACAATACACAGAGTCAAATTAGTAATAGCAGACAAAGAGGAAGAAGAGGAGGGAATGAAACGGGATAGGGGGTAGGGGGGTAGTGGAAGTTCCTCTGCCAGGGGGTGTAGCTACTATTACCGTTATCCCAAAAAAAGTCAACATTTCATCCTCTAAGCAAAAACTGTCAAGGGCAGTGAGCACAAAGAGCCATAGCAAACCCTCTTATATCCCCAGATATAGACTGTTAGTGGTCAGAGTCCTTAGAATTATGGGTATTTACAAGGTAATATTTATTGATCCAATTATTAATGTACAGAAAAATATTAGACATGCAATAAGAAATGTATTTTATTTAAAATATATTCAATTTTAGCATATGCATATGGGAGAAGTTGTAGTCCAAAATGTTAACCCCCTCACATTACTCTCTGACATTTATACCTGGAGTGATGTGCACATATCACATGATTATATACATAATGCCAGTTATTGAATGAATGTCGAAAGTGAAATCAGGTTGTCCTCTTGGAACATTCTATTTGCATGCTTTAGACCACAAGCAGAACATCTTTGTATATAAGCTAAAGCTTACATATAAGCATATATAAATGCTTTGCAGACTTACTCTATTGACTAAGTTCATAAAAAAAACATATTATTTACACATATAAATAAATCATACATCTAGTAGTTCATAAATAAAAATAAAAACACAGCGCTTATTAATCCACCAAAAAATCTATACACATATACCACTTCAATAAATAACAAATCTCTGCAGCTCCTACTGGCGGTGCTGTTCCACCCACTACAAAACAGAATTACAAAAAAGAATTTATAGGAGCGCTGAAAAAATGTCATTCAATTACTTAATAGCAGTTTTATTTAAATACATTCATAAGACAAAATAGAAATGCTTTAAAATTGTGCAATTTAATTCAAGCCCATGTCCATATCTCCTTAAAAAGCCATCTCAAAAGGCTATATATGTACCAGTCCAACTGACTGTTTGTAACAGACTTGTGTCTCAGTGCTCCAATGGACACCAAATCCCTTTATGTAACATTTTTATACAGTCTCTGTGGTACCACTTAAATTTGTATCCAAGCACGGGGGAGAGCGCTGTGGCTGCCTGAATAACCACAGCAGTATGCTATGACCCCTAGTTTTTGCAGCCGTAATATGGAGAGCTTGTTACTCACGGCTGTCACAGTTGTTCACGGCTGTCACGGCTTTAGCTTCTCTTGCAAGGGGAGCGGATCTCCTTAGCCAGGCACCGCTTCAGCTGTGTCCCCAATCAGAACGGCTCGTCGGCCCGCCGTGCAGTCACAAGGAAGATGGTTGGACTATGGGCAGTAGAATCCCAGCAAAAATGCCCTCCTCTAGTAGTTCATCATGGCTTCATGCTAGGCAACATTTCTCAGGTATGGATCACAGGGTCGACCCTAATCAGGTCAACAGTCATTAATTTGACCACTATTGGTCAACATGGCAAAAGTCAACCTGATGGAAAGGTCAACATGTTATAGTTTAACGTGATCAAAAGGCCAACACTTGGAAAGGTCAACATGCCAAATGGTCAACACAAAAATGTCAAAACTACATTTTTATTTTCCTTTTTTTGTGTTTTATTCCCCATCACAGCACATGGAACCCCAATTAGTGTTCCATGTCCCCTCGCATGGCTTGCTTCACCTGTCATGCTTTGAGCAAGGTGAATGCTCCACTACCGCACAAGTTTTATTCCCAATCGTAGTCCATGTGGATGGTAAAATATGAAAAAGTTGAAAAAAAAAGAAAAAAAATGTCCATATGTGTGTCGACAAGTTGCACCTGTCAACCTTTTGTACCTGTCGACCATAAGCACTGTCAACCTTTTACATTGACCTATTGACTGTCGACCTAATTAAGATAGACTTATCATCTGGATACCACATTTCCCTATAAGTACAATTTCTGATAAGTAACCGTTATACCTTTGACTATAGTGAAGCAATCTGGGTAAGCAATTAAATTTGAATAACAAAATACTTATATTTCCTTATGCATTCCTTGAACCCTTATTCCTTTGCGCATCAGGTACCGAATTGGTGTATACAGTAGTGTTGAAGCTTGTCCTCCAAGAACATGGTGAGGTTACCCATAGACAAGTGGCGCACGCAGGGGGTGGTTGAGTACCCAGAAACCCCCCCTGATAAGCCAAGTGTTTTTTGTTTTTGTTTTTTGAGACGGAGACAGCTCTGTCTCCGTCTCTCTACAGTGACCGCTGCAGCCATCCCTACCGCTGCCACCAAGATCGGAGCTGACGGCAGCTCTCTATGCTTTCCACAGCATAGGAGATAAAGGCAGCGGTGGGCAGCGGAAGGCAGCCAGGTGGCTGATGGTAGCTGCAGGACAGTACTCAGCAGCAGTGCCCACCGAGGGGTGCTGCGGGCAGGCACTCAGCAGCAGCGGACAGCCAAGAGGTGCTACAGGCAGACTTGCAGGGGCAGCAGCCAGTTGGATGAACTGCACCCTGGAGTGGGAGGCACTCGTCCAGCTTCAGGTGCAGTTGATTTCTTTATGTATTTGTTTGTGTGCAACTGTGCATGTATAATATATATATATATATATTTTAATTTGTAATTATATATTTATATATATATATATATATATATATATATAAATGCTGTCCACAGTGCAGTGCAAGGCAGCACTCAGCGGACTTCTATTGCACGGGGGTGGACCACCGTCATCAGGGACAATGCTGTCCCTGATGATGGGGGTCCATAATGAGACACAGGTACAAGGGACCAAGCACCACAACTGCCTCCAAGCCCACCAAGTGCCACCCGCAAAACAGTGTGTTTGTATATATATATATATATATATATATATATATATACACACTGCTCAAAAAAATAAAGGGAACACTAAAATAACACATCCTAGATCTGAATGAATGAAATATTCTTTATTAAATACTTTGTTCTTTACATAGTTGAATGCGCTGACAACAAAATCACACAAAAATTATCAATGGAAATCAAATTTATTAACCCATGGAGGTCTGTATTTGGAGTCACACTCAAAATTAAAGTGGAAAAACACACTACAGGCTGATCCATATTTTGATGTAATGTCCTTAAAACAGTCAAAATGAGGCTCAGTAGTGTGTGTGGCCTCCACGTGCCTGTAAGACCTCCCTACAACGCCTGGGCATGCTCCTGATGAGGTGGTGGATGGTCTCCTGAGGGATCTCCTCCCAGACCTGGACTAAAGCATCCGCCAACTCCTGGACAGTCTGTGGTGAAACGTGGCGTTGTTGGATGGAGCGAGACATGATGTCCCAGATGTGCTCAATTGGATTCAGGTCTGGGGAACAGGCAGGCCAGTCCATAGCATCAATGCCTTCATCTTGCAGGAACTGCTGACACACTCCTGCCACATGAGGTCTAGCATTGTCTTGCATTAGGAGGAACCCAGGGCCAAGTGCACCAGCATATGGTCTCACAAGGGGTCTGAGGATCTCATCTCGGTACCTAATGGCAGTCAGGCTACCTCTGGCGAGCACATGGAGGGCTGTGCGGCCCCCCAAAGAAATGCCACCCAAACCATTACTGACCCACTGCAAAACTGGTCATGCTGGAGGATGTTGCAGGCAGAAGAACGTTCTCCTTGGCGTCTCCAGACTCTGTCACGTCTGTCACATGTGCTCAGTGAGAACCTGCTTTCATCTGTGAAGAGCACAGGGCGCCAGCGGTGAATTTGCCAATCTTGGTGTTCTCTGGCAAATGCCAAACGTCCTGCACGGTGTTGGGCTGTAAGTACAACCCCCACCTGTGGACGTCGGGCCCTCATACCACCCTCATGGAGTCTGTTTCTGATCATTTGAGTAGACAATGCACATTTGTGGCTTGCTGGAGGTCATTCTGCAGGGCTCTGGCAGTGCTCCTCCTGTTCCTCCTTGCACAAAGGTGGAGGTAGCGGTCCTGCTGCAGGGTTGTTGTCCTCCTACGGCCTCCTCCTGTCTCCTGGTAGCACCTCCATGCTTTGGACACTACGCTGACAGATACAGCAAACCTTCTTGCCACAGCTTGCATTGATGTGCCATCCTGGATGAGCTGCACTACCTGAGCCACTTGTGTGGGTTGTAGACTCCGTCTCATGCTACCACTAGAGTGAAAGCACCGCCAGCTTTCAAAAGTGACCAAAACATCAGCCAGAAAGCATAGGAGCTGAGAAGTGGTCTGTGGTCACCACCTGCAGAACAACTCCTTTATTGGGGTGTCTTGCTAATTGCCTATAATTTCCACCTGTTGTCTATTCCATTTGCACAACAGCATGTCAAATTGATTGTCAATCAGTGCTGCTTCCTAAGTGGACAGTTTGATTTCACAGAAGTGTGATTGACTTGGAGTTACATTGTGTTGTTTAAGTGTTCCCTTTATTTTTTGAGCAGTGTATATATATATATATATATATATATATATATATATATGGAAACCCCCTTTGCAAATCCTGCATTTGCCCCTGTAGACATTTAATGACCAAGCCTTGCACACCATTCAGTCAAGGAGAGAATACAGGCAGATAGTCACTGAACTGGAATAACAACCTTTGAGGCACTAAGAATATGATGACGCAGCAATTCTTGTAATGAACAGAGACCCATGTAACAAATGTATCTACCAAAAGTTACAGGAGAATAATTCCTCCTCAATGTTAATGCTGCAAACACCTTTTCCTTCAATGGGCAGATAATGAGTCATAATCAACCATATGTATAGTAGAGTTCTGAGGGCCAAATAACACTACAAAGCTGTGTTTGGGACCCCAGGATACACCTTTACCAGGAAGCTTTGGCAGCTGTACAAGCAGGAGAGAAATATGTAGTCAGTTTCAACTACCAACAGAGCCGACCCTAGGCATAGGCAAACTAGGCAAATGCCTAGAGCATTTGGTATGCCTAGGTGCACAAGCACCTAGGCAGCTGTACAAGCAGGAGAGAAATATGTAGTCAGTTTCAACTACCAACAGAGCCGACCCTAAGCATAGGCAAACTAGGCAAATGCCTAGAGCATTTGGTATGCCTAGGTGCACAAGCAGCTTCTGCTGATTAAAATATGTGGCATACCTATATTCTGTGTGTGGGTGCAGCTGTATCTGCATATGAAATGCTACATCACAGTGTATTCCTGGAAATCACTGTAAAGTAACATTTCGTATGCAGATACAGCCATAGTCGCACACAGAATGTATACATGCTGCATATCACTTTAGTCATCAGAAGCTGCTTGTGCATCCTAGCCACATAGTAATGCAAATAAGATGCATTTTTGTCAAACTAAGCTCCCGACGTTAGCAGAGCTGTAAGCTGACTCATGCCAGGCATCTCCTGATGCATGGTGTATTGAGGCAAGATGTATTGGAAAACATCTGTATCCAAGCAGAGGCAGAATTCACAGCTTAGTGACCATGTGAGTGCTGTGTGCGGGTGGGTTGGTTGTGCAGTAGTGTTCGGCATATGTGTAATGGGGCATTATCCACTACCATTCAAAAGTTCAGGGGCACCCATACAATTTTGTGTTTTCAATGGAGACTCACTTTTATTTATCAAATGAGTTGAGAAAAGAATAGAACACATACTAAAGACATTTCCAAGGTTACAAATATTGATTTTTATTTGAAATATTACATTTGTCCTTCAAACTTTGCTTTCATCAAAGAATGCTCCCTTTGCAGCAACTACAGCATTGCAGACCTTTGGCATTCTAGCTGTTAATTTGTTGAGGTAATCTGAAGAAATTTCACCCCATTCTTCCTGAAGCACCTCCCACAAGTTGGATTGGCTTGATGGGCACTTTTTGGGTACCATACTCAATCAAACTGCTCCCACAACAGCTCAATGGGGTTGAGATCTGGTGACTGTGCTGGCCACTCCATTACAGACAGAATACCAGCTGCGTGCTTCTTCCCTAAATAGTTCTTGCATAATTTGGAGGTGTGCTTTGGGTTATTGTCCTGTTGTAGGAGGAAATTGGCTCCAATCAAATGCTCTCCACAGGGTATGGCATGGCATTGCAAACTGGAGTGATAGCTTTGCTTATTCAAAATCCCTTTTACCTTGCACAAATCTTCCACTTTACCGGCACCAAAGTAGACCCAGACCATCACATTACCTCCACCATGCTTGATAGATTGCGTTAGGCACTTTTCTAGCATCTTTTCACTTGTTCTGCATCTCACAAATGTTCTTCTGTGTGATCCAAACACCTCAAACTTCAATTTGTCTGTCCATAACACTTTTTTCTTATCTACCTCTGCCCAATGTCTGTGTTCTTTTGCCCATATTAATATTTTACTTTTATTGGCCAGCCTCAGATATGGATTTTTCTTTGCCACTCTTCCTAGAAGGCAAGCATCCCGGAGTTGCCTCTTCACTGTAGACATTGACGCTGGCGTTTTGTGGGTACCATTAAATGAAGCTGCCAGTTGAGGACCTGTGAAGCGTCTATTTCTCAAACTAGAGACTCTAATGTACTTGTCTTCTTGCTCAGTTGTATACCGGGGCTTCCCACTTCTCTTTATAGTCTGGTTAGAGCCTGTTGGAGCTGTTCTCTGAAGGGAGTAGTACACACCGTTATAGGAAATGTTCAGTTTATGTCAACATCTATAGTCTTTGATGGGGACTTAGTCCAATTTCTTGTGCTCACCAAACACTACTTCACCATTATGCTGTCTAGACCATTTTGGGCATCACTTCAGAGAACTTTGTGCGCTATCTGATATATTCCTTTAGAGGGGAGCCTTTTGAATGGGCGTCCAACTTAATTAAAACTGAAGATCCCATTCTTCAGGATGCCCAGGCATTCAGTGATGCAGTTATTAAGAAATATGGGTACAGAGAAATTGGTTCAGGTTCCTCTGAGTCACCCGTCTTATCTGCTAAGAGTCCACTGAATACTATAAACTCGGCACAAAAATCTCAGCCTATTGTTTTGACTGCAGGATGTGCTTTTCTATCTTCTTCTAGCAGTGCTTCTTCTGAAAGTTCAGCCCCCAAGGTTAAAAAAACAATCTTGGGATTAAACCCAGCTTTGCTGGAAGGTACCATCAGTTCAGACAATGTTTGGGGAATTACCTTGGTCAGACCTCAAGAACCATGTAAAAAAAGAAGAAAAATAAATAATTGCTGACTCTTGCCTTGTAAAAAAAAATGATTGTCTTGTGTCCAGTGGCACCATCAAGTGTGGGGGCACTGTTACAAGCTGTTGCCACAGCTTGTTTCTGTTTTCTTGCCATTGTCTGTTTATACCAGTGTGTCAGGTTTTTTTGTGCTCATTCCTGTTTTGCATTTAGGTTATGTATTTTATGTTATACTTCTGTTCTGTTCCCCTTGGCTTTTGGGTGGTGTCCAGAGTTCACCCTTAAGGATGGGGTACTGTTATGAACCACAATCAGTGGTTCATTCCTGTTTGCTTTCTGTTCATAAATTTTATGTTATAGTTCTGTTTTCATGCCAGGATTTCTCTTGTACTTGTTTAGAAGACTCTTGTTGGCCACCGGTGGTTAGTCTGTGTAACTGCAACCTGTTTTCTATTATTATTATTATCCTTTATTTATATGGCGCCACAAGGGTTCCGCAGCGCCCAATTACAGAGTACATAAACAAATAATCAAACAGGAAAACAGCAACTTACAGTTGACGACAATATAGGACAAGTACAGGGTAAATAAACATAGCTACATCAGCAGATGACACTGGAATAAGTATCAGGTGGCAGAAGACTGCTGGATTTGGTGTGTTAAGTCTCAGCTGTCAGATATTTGGTCATTACGTGGTGAGTCTGTGTACTGCAGTCTGGCTCTTGTCTGTGTAACCTCACCTGCCAGTATCTTGGCCATTACCCTGTGCCTGGCTTCCAGCCATCCTGATTGGGGCGTGTTTACCTTATTACCCAGCTAGCCCTGCAGTCCAGTGCTGGTGATAGAAGTTTGTTATGATACCTGTATGTTCCAGTTCTTGGTTAGCTTCCTTGTCAGCAGCTTGCAGTGGAGCCTGTCTTCCGGCATCCAGCTTGTGTACTCCAGTGTCCTGTGTCCAGTTTCCAGAGAACGGTCTGAGGGGTCATTTCCTGCTGTTCTCCAAGTTTGTCTTACAGTGGAGTGGTCTGGTGTCTGAAGCCTCGGGTTCTGGTCATTTCCTGCACACACCTTCTGCGGTGTCGTGAGTAGCGGCTCTGCCGCACCTTACGGCTGAAGTCGTGTTCTCGTTATCTGTTTTTGGTTGAGTAATTTTGGCGAAGGCTTCCGCATGGTTGTCCTTGCCGAACTACGATGGATTCATATTTAGCACTTTGGTTATGGTTTTTCTTGGCGGCCGTGCCTCACATAAATTAGTTTATTAGTTTCTGTGGTTTCCCTTTTCTCTTTTGTGTCTGTCTTAGTTAGTTTTCCCCTTACTCTCTCTCTGTCTCGGTTAATGCCTTGTCACCAACTAAGACTGGGGGTCATCTGAGTTCGGGCAGACCTAATCAGCCCATTCAAACGCGGCTGCCATGGGCCCAAGAAACCATAGTCTCACATTAGTCAACCACTAGGGAAGAACAACGGAGTCAGGGTTTTCCGTTAGGTATTGCTGCATACCCCAGTTCTGTTGCAGCTTCACGCATCTGTACTTGGAACTCTTCTGCTGCCACCCTATCACCTGGGTTCCTAGTACAGAGAACATAATAGGGGGTAGGAGCACACAATAAGGACTGCTATGGGTGAGCAGTGATGGTGCTGGGAAAAGGGTGCAGGGTCAGAGGCTGAACTAGCAGTGGTGCTAGGGGGCACCAGTCATAATTTTGCCTAGGGCATCATATTGGTTAGGGTCGGCTCTGACTACCAACATATTAACTGAACCACTGAGTGTGTTCCTAAGATGTTTGGGACAGTCATCTTCTCTCACTAAATGCTTCATGTTTGTTTCCCAATCCCTGGTGAATTTTGGCCTAGTGGAGAATAACTATTTGATAAGCATTTTCTACAAAGTTGAAGGAGAGGAGAGACAGACTGAAAATGGCACATGCTCTCAAAAGGGGTAACCCCTTACATTGGCACTCCAACAGTTGCCGGATCAGGAATAAAAAGTGTTTAAGATGAAGGTATCACCAGGTTTTTCTTTTGGGAATGTCTCATTTAGGTGGATGTCAGGCACACAACTAGACACTCCGCTGGAGTCCACCAACTGCTTAGCATATGTAATTCCCTAATGAGGCCACACCCTGAATGAGGATAGAGAATTCTGGAGGGAACACAGGACTGTCAGATAAGGCATTCAGGGCGGACAATATAGATGAAGGAAATGGTTGCATTCTCATTGCATGCCAGTACACTATGTTGTTGTCTAACAGCTGATGGCACACCTTAGGCAGAACAATAATTCAGGGCAGGCCAGAAGCCATATGTGGGAGAAAGGGTGAAAAAATATCCACCTACTGCTTGTGGTCCCTTGTCCTATTCCACTCCAGGACCCTTGTATTCATCACATCATGATACTGTAGTTAGTAAGAAAGTGCGAGAGTAGCAAGTCACCTACAGTAAATGCCTGCAGTTATAGAGAACGTCATGCTTTGTTTAATGCATAGACAAATTACAAATTACCTCCAATACCAAGTATTACAATTTCAAATTAAGAGCAAGATCCAGGTTGATTCATGTGAATCAGACTGGATTATATGAAAATACAAGAGATATTATTAGTTTGTCAGCATGTGATTGAAGCTGATATAATGAGTATACAGAACCTTGAAAAGGTTTATATCAAATTCTCTACCAGTAATTGTTAATGATTTTATGTAATAGATCTTTTAAGAACTATTTCTGAGCAATAATTATAACTACTAGCAAATATCCTGTTCTGTTCTTGTGGGATGCCTATGCCTGCTATATTTCTTTGAATTACACATAATTACTGACCAACAGTGAAGATGTTTCTGGCATGCAAATAGTTACTTCTAATTGATTTCAGCATGTGAAGAATGAATATGACATTTAAATCTCTCAGTTAGCTCTTGGTTCTGAGATATAGCCCATTTATGATGATGTACTGTACTTGAAAATCTTGGTGTCTAGATAATAAATAGTTTGGCAAACCTGAACACAGGAATGGAAGTCATTGTAGGCCATGTTTTGTTTATTGTCTGTGTATAGCGAAGGTTATTATTCGTATTCCTTTCATTTGTTTATTTTGTGGTTATAATTTATGTTAAAAGCCAGGATGCCAAGTAAATGTGTTAATATTGCTGACATTTTTTTTGTATGTGTGTGATGATGTGACATTTTCCACCCAGAAAGGAAAGATTACTCCACTCGTGAAAACAGCCTACTATCACTATTTTGACATCAAGGTAGGGGAACGGTATAAACCCAAGGTAGCTCATATTTGACGCTTGGGAAGCCTTTAAGGGTGCGATATACTAACCTCTGCCGCCGTGTTAAATGTCATTTTCTCTGCAATCTGACTCACCGCTCCACTGCTCGCCACTACCCCTTAGCTCCCCCGTCTGCTTTGTCATCTCCTCTCCCTCCTCATCACTGCCGCAGCCACTGAGTTCTCCTTTTGCTGCGCTCCCCCTGGCCATTGGTGCATACGCACATCTCTACCACCCCCTACCACCTGATGGATGAACTAGAGTGTGCATGCCTGGAAAAACAGAGATGTGCGCATGCGCAAACGGCCAGGGGGAGCGCAGCGAAAGGAGAACTCAGTGGCCATGCCGGTGATGAGGAAGGAGAGTAGATGAGAAAGCAGTTGGGGGAGCTAATGGGTAGCGGTGGCCAGCGGAGCGGTGAGTCAGATTGCAGAGAAAACAGCAATTAATGCGACGGTGGAGGTTAGTACATCTTACCCTAAAGGTGTTGTGTATGGCTATTTAGGTAACATAAGAGCAGGAAACTATGTTGAGATTGTGAACAACCTTAGTATCATCAATTAGGCTGCAACACTTTCTCTAATTTCCCTGTGGCGCAGTGAGTGACGAGCACGGCCAGCAATTCCACTAGACATGGAACAAAGGTATCAGGGTTGGTGGCATGCTTCTATATTTGCTGACTACTGTTGGATAGTGACAAGAGATGCCCCAGCAGAGGAGTACAAGCAAACAGAAAGTGCTCTCATGCGTTGGCCAATATTTGAGATCGTTCTTTTGGCTGCTGAACGTTGCTTCATTTTGTGTTCTTATTTGTGATTGCTTTAATTGAAACAATTGTTACAGTATTTACAGTATGTGTTTTTAAAAACATATCAGATTCTATTAAAATTGCTTTTCAACTATATTATGGAAGTACATAATACACAAGTAGTGTAGCTCAGAAACTAGAGCTAATAAAACATTCTGAAGTCATAGTCATTTTTTACTTCAAATTAATAAACATAATCATCATCATCAATAACATTTTATTTACTTTTTATTTATATAGTGCTTTTCTCCAGCAGGACTCAAAGTCACTTTGCAAGATTAAAAATCAAAGAAGAAAGGTTTTGTATTACATCATGAAGAAAACAAACAGAAAAACCGTGGACACAGTGAACATAACAGACACAATGACCTTAATGCAGGGTTATAGCAGCCATTTAGATTAATTCATATCACAGGTTACATAACCCACCTGTAAAAGGCACAAAGCAAAGCAGCCATTTTGGGTGCATTGCATAGGTTACCCTGGGAGGACTAGGCAATGCCTAGAACATATGACACAAAATTGGGAAGTTGCCAAAGCTAGAGTGAGAGCCCTTATATAATTATCATTTCCAAGTATTTTTCATTCCACCGACAGGCGTACCAGGCGAGACAGTCATTTTAGGCGCATTATAAAAATTACAATGTGTGACAAAAGTCATACAAGGAAACAATACATGTATGAGTGACTGAAATATGTGTTATATACTGCATGAATTGATCCATATGTTGTTCAAGCCTCCCAATAAAGAACCATCCAAGGCAGCCATCTGGGGCACACTGCGTAGGTTACATCTGGAATGGTGTGCAATTAGTGGAAATGTAACATCCAGGTTGAGGGGGAAAAAAATAGAGAAGCAGAAACAAAGGCATGCAATGGATAGTATTAAATCAATAGTGACAAAACTAGCAAAACTATAAGAGATTTAGAACGAAGCAAAAATTATTTATTTGTTGAACAGTGAATATAGTAGCTAATGGTCTCCTCCATCCTCTGGTTGAGTTGTGTACATTTTCTACCTGCTACCTAGCAGACCTAATTGAAAGCAAGCAGTCAGGAACATTCAGCCACAGAAACTAGCAAGATATAGTACTTTCCCACGCAGCCAAGAAGCAAGCAGTTCCAGTTGCTGTCAAGGAACCTGGTGGTAGCAGCAACTATTCTCCTACAATTAATAACACAATGTCAGTGTGTCATTACACTTATTTTTCCATGGCCAAGTGACCCTAGTAGTAGTGATCAATTACAGCAAGTGACTGGCAATTAAGCAAACCCCCAACAATCTGTTAGGAACCCCTTACAGGATGGAAAAACAAGCTTATCCTGTTAAAGCCAATATATTTTATCAAATTCTCCAGTCACAGTCTAGAAAAATTTTAGAACATTGGTGTTAGAAAGAGTCCATAAAATATTGGCAAAATATTGGAAAAAGAAAGACAACATATTTCTATTTTAAGCTAATAGAAAATACTTAGCAATAGTAAATGTAGGTTTCCAGACTTTTAGGAATAAAATTAAACAAACAAGAGCAGACTGTTACTAAATATAAAAAAAGAAATAAATGATCAAGTGATATCATAATATTTACACTATGCTTCTACAGCAACCCGATTAGTATGCAATACACTGTGATTGTTTTCAAGCAGCATGCATATGCAGTGTAATTAAATGATACATGTGTTTACTGTCGACATAGTAAAACATGTATACAGTATGTATATTTATTTGTAAATGTTCTTTGCCAAATTCAAGATGTTAGACATTTGTATTCATCAGATGACATGTATTTTGTTAAGTATTTAAAAACATTAGGGTGAAAAGAGAAAGTTTGTCCTGTATATTATTTGCTTTTTGTTTTTATTTTTGCACTAATGATGATAAATCTGTGAAACAATATACAAATATTGTACGTGATGTTTCTGCTATCTAATTAGTTTACTCAGAAGATAATCCAAAAGTTGTTTACTTGATGCTTTTATTTTTCTCTGACTGTCCATCCCTTATCACTAGCCACTGAGTTGGATCAATAAACTGTCATGTTAGTAGCAATATACAGTATATTAAAGCAGCCTTTTTATTACCGCAGTAACACTTTTATTGCTGGGCTCTGAGCCAAACTTCCTCTTCGTGTGTCTGCACCATTATTTTCTGCCTTTTGTGTTGGTAGGGTTGGCCATGTCCTCTCAGAACATGTCACACATTTTTTAAATTCACTTATTATTCTGAGAGCACTATATATATGCTGCTCTCGTTGGGTGACTTTTAGCAGTGACTGTTCTTTTTATGTTTGTCATCTAAATGAGTATCACCAATCACCGAACCAGAGACAAAACCAGCCAGAACAAGATCAAAAAACAGCGCTCTATTAAGCTAATGGTCTTTTTTGGTAGGTGTAAGGGAAATCAATTTTGAAAGCTGACAGAATGGGTTATTACACTAAATTAATGCATTTGACAATATTAAAGTTAATTTATTTAATAGGAATAAAAGTAATAAGTAAATTATTCACAAAAAATTTAAGGTACAGTATGTATACATCATTCTCAATAGATACAGGAATTAAAATAAAAAAGAATACAATATTTGTGAAAGTTTATTAAGATATGTAGACTAACTGCTTAGTTTAACCTGATAGTATCTGGACCGTAGATGCGCCCACGGGCTACAGTACTGAGGGGCAGCACCGTCAAAGCACTTTAGCGCTGATCCCTTAGTGCTGCTTCTGTAGATAGGAAGTTATTTTTCTCTTCTACAGTCAGGGCAGTCTTATCAGCAGTGTAGTTCCCTGGGTAAAGCAATGCACTGGGGTCCCTTACTTTCCTCCAGCGGTAGGGGTGGGGGGCGCTATCTGCGACAGATTTGATGTCCCATGGGCAGTAGGAGGTGTTCTATCTTTCGCTCAGCATGTAAAACCTGAAGCAGTAATTTCAGATGGTGGGAGATGGGGAGGGAGAACATTAAACTGTAGAAGGGGGCATTGGGCTGAACGAAGGGGCCCAGTACATGACTTACATGGTGGTAGGGGCTGTTTAATACACAGGGGAGAGGTGATTAGTGGAGTGGACTTAATATTAATCATTTTCTGGTGGGAGGGCAGCTTGATTGACTGCAGATATCTCCAGTTCCTCGAAATTAGCTTTCAATGGGATAAAAAAAAGTAGAAAGTCCCACCTTTCAGGAGATATTGGTGACTTGGGTCTCAGAGTTCATGTAGCAGAGCAATCCACTGATGAAAATATAAAACTGCATACCAAGGGGTAAATTTACTAAGATAGGAGTTCTATTTAAGATGGGGTGTTGCCCATAGCAACCTTTACTTCTCATTTATCTAGCACCTTCTAGAAGATAATACCTGGAATCTGATTGGTTGCTATGGGCAACATCCCATCTTAAATAAAACTCTCATTTTAGTAAATATACCCCCAAGCGTGTGGAGCTGGAGCAGGGAATGCTGATATCTCTGGTTCAGAGCATAGTAGAGACAAGCTGCCAGTGTCCACCAAAAAGGGGAGAGTCACAGCTTTTGGAGTTCAAAAAACCTCTCTAAGTCAGACAGAACCCAAGATATCTGGCTGGGAAGAGCAATTAACAGACTAGGATGGGGACCACTGCTTTGAAGTCAGATATCTCCGGTTCCCCAGGGCCGTTTTTCAAACATTTAGTACCCATGGAAAAATGGGACCCTCAGCTATCAGCCTAGGGTCCTTATGTTCCAGGGGTTCTTGGGCAACTGCCTATTGATCCTATATGAAAAGACGGCCCTGACTACACTAGCCATCTAGTAGCCGAGGCCTTGCCTCTCCTGCAAAAATGTTGCACCCAATTCCACTATCTCAGGGACATGTAGTCAGTGGAGGCATACTGAAATCAAAATAGCTTATTATAACACAGATCTATGTAAACATTTGCTATTTTCATTGCAGTATGAAGTAGCTGCACTCCCCTGTACATACAAAGAGACAAAAGAGAGGCCCAAAAGCTCTGCCTCTCTCCGACAACCAGAAACTGCTTGGAGCTAGGGGAGGGGGTGCACATCATGCAAATCACTGCATTGAAAACAGCGCTAAGGGAGGCAGCTCTGACAAGTGTTCCTTGACATGGGCTCAAGGCATGCCCCCTCAGTAATACAGATGTAATATCAGCCTCCCCTTTGTTCTAATTAATATTCCCACTGGCTGAAGCAGGACAAGTTTCCTGGAGTGAATATGGGTGAGGTAAATGCAGGGAGATCTCACAATATCTCACCCTTCTTCCTGCTTGCTGCTTTCCCAGCCCATTGCAGGAAGGAAGCTCAGCCACCTTCCCTCTGTATACACAAGCTGCTGCAGGATATACACAGGGGTTTATTACTAACTATTATGGCTACTGTTAGCTTCCATAAACCACAGTCTCTCTTCTGTAATATACAAGCTATTGCTGCCTGCTGCTGCCTTCCAAGCCTATTAAGAGGATAGGAGCTTGGTCTGGTCTCTGCTAAACAGGAAGGTAGCTTAACCAACCCCACCCCTCCCTCACACACGTGCACACACACACCTCCCTTATGCACTGACACGCTGCTGCAGAAGTCACACAGGGGTGTGCAGTGTGCACATATTGTATGGGGTGGGACATGTGACACTCGCATAAGTGTCACAATGTTTTTCAGGAATAACCTTCAATTACACACAGGCAATAACCTGACAATACTTTTTTAAGAATTTATTTGAAAGGGATGCTTCAAATAATCGCTGTAAACTTGAGAATAGAAGCACATTGCCAATAACTGTGACTTAAGCATGCATGACTACACAGCATAAAAATACATTTCACTGTGTAATAATTTATCACACTAAATTGCAACACATAAACAAATACATCTAAGGTAACTTTACAATTGGGGCCCTGTTTCACCTCATTAAATTATATACTGTAGCTATATAAGTCTTGTGTGCACTGGACCTGCAGGTTTATCACCTGAGCATAGGGGGTATTCCGATTTGATCGTAGCTGTGCTAAATTTATCACAGCCATGACCATCTCTCCAGACATGAGAGGGGATGCCCAGCACAGAGCTAGTCCGCCTCACATGTCAGTCCAGCCCCCCCGCACAAGTATAAAAGCATTGCACAGCAGTGATGCTTTTGTACTTGAAGCGTAACTCCCAGCCAGCTCAGCACCTGTGGCTGGCCGGGAGTTACTCGTTGCTTCCCCGGGTCGCAGCGGCTGCATGTGACGTCACACAGCCGCTGTGGCCCACCCCCCACCTGCGATGGCCAGATTGCAGCCAGAAAACGGTGGCCAAACGCCGCCGTGCAGCCCCCTACCTCCCAGCTACCATCTCTGCCTGTCAACCAGGCAGAGGTGATCGCTAGGTAACGACTGCCTTCAGCCATCTGGCGTGCACCGGTGCACTGCGGCACCGGCACATGCACAGTTCCGACCCAATCGCTGCGCTGTGAACAACTGCAGTGTACGATCAGAATGACCCCCCTAGTTACCAAGTCTGGGAGAAATGTAACAATAGAAAGTTTATTATTTGTGCAGCTAATCCTAGTTGGATTGTAATGATGTTTCCCTCTCTGTGGTCAATAACCTTTAAACAGACTTCCAAGTAACAGCTATACAGTAGGTGACTTTGGGGTCTTTTTACTAAGCCTCAGATGGAGATAAAGTGCACGTAGATAAGGTACAAGCCAACCAGCTCCTAACTGTCATTTTTCAAACCCATCCTGTGACGTAGTTAGGAGCTGATCGGCTGATACTCTAGCTCCGTCCACTTTATCTCCGCTCAGGGTTTAGTAAATAGACCTCTTAGTTTCTTTCCGGTAGCTTAATGGATCTACTAAGAACTTTCAGCTGAGGGTTATACTATTAGAATCAAGGCTGAATCCCTTTGATTAAAGCTGTTTATCAACATCCAGTCGTTTCTTAATGAATAGCCCTTTGTACTAAAACCACTTAATCTGGCTACAATTCTGCCTCTAGTTCTTGAGCTGCAGCTCTCAGTTAATAGAAATATGCTGCATATTCCTGGTCAAACTATCGTCTTTAAGCAACAGGCAGCTGATTTAAACTGCAATGATATACTGTTTGTTTAAGCTGCTTCTGTCTGCTGCAACCAGTCTAAGGGCAATGCAGAAGCCCCTTACTCTATATACAAGTGTCAGCCAGTCTCTATATATTTGTTAGTATGGCACTCCCTCAACCCTGGCATTGAAAGGGTTAATCAGTGCTGGAGCTGTGATGTGTGCAGTAATGTTGGATAGTGCAGTGTCACTTAATACACTCTTAGGGCGGAATTCAATTCTTTTACCTCCCTCCTGCCCCCAATCGCTCTATCTGGCAGCTATTCAATTGTTTCTGCTGACGGACATGATATCTTAATTACAGCTCGCTACCCCCAGGGTTTGCCACTTTATGCAGCTAAACCTTGACTGATATGGGCATGATATGTGCGATAAGTGGAATTAATTGAATATCTCCACGCGATCTCCTGTCACTTTAGACAGGAGATCCAGTGCTGCAAAACAATTTAATTCTACCCTTATAGTGATCTGCTCAGCTGTTTGGCTGCACTTCAAAGGGCAATCCATCTCCGCTCTGCCCTCATTTTGCGCCGCCTCCTTCACACAGCCACTGGAAGTTGGGTAGACACACAAGATGCGGCCATGATGACCAGGCTGCTGATTCACCAGACCAGGATGCCGGGAGCATGGAAAACTGTGAGACACCTCTTTTCTGTCTCTCTCTCTTCTCTCTTTCTCCATTCCCAATATGGCTGCTCACTGCTCATCTCCGGGGAAAGAGCTGCATCATCACTCTCCTCTCCATTCTCTCACCTACAATTAGATGGACGCACCAACTGCCCCAACTGTCACACTAACCAGCATGAGCCATATTAGACCCACCCAAGACGGCATATTATTGTAGCATGGGAGTCCATGCGGACACAATGACATTGTACATAATTGGGGCATCAGGGCTCTTTTAGTGGTATTTCAATATATTATTGCTTTGTTCTTTTACGATAGTATTTTATTTAGTTATACTGTATATTTATCATATTTTGTGCACAGTACATTAGTTTTCATTTATTTACATTTGTGTAACTATCTCAATCGGTATTGATAATATACTACAGCACATTAACCACAATTACCCACATCATCACCATTCCTATTTCACTTTGATAAAAACTCACCTAAACCATTATCGCTCCTACTTTGTTCTATTAAAGACATATTCCCCTTTGGTAGGTAGTTGCTTGCTAGTCATGAACAGGTGCACTTTGAATACACTCTATAACATCCTTTGTCTGCACCAACTTCTCTGCTCTTCATCTGTACCAGCTTCTCTGCCATCCTCTGTCTGCACAAGCCTCTTTTCACATTATCTGCACCAGCCTTTCTGCCTGTCTTCTGTCTGCACCACTGTCTCTCTCTGTCACTCTCTGCCTTTCCTTATTATCCACTCTATCTCCTTGTCTCACTCTCTCTGTCATCCTCTACCTCTCACCAGTGTCATCCATTGCTTCTCCCCTGTGTCACCAACTGCAAGTCATCCATTGTCTCTCCAATTTGTAGGCGGGTAACTTTGCATAGGGTGTAACGAACACCATAGCACTGGCTCTGGGACATGAAGGATGGAAGGTGTGTACACTCCTGACCTGGGTTATTAGTATCAGTGTCCCAATCTCAGTGCCATTAGGTGGTATAACTATATGACTCAAAGGTACTTATCTCCTTATTGACTTCAGACTGAAACACTAACAAATAAAACTATTATCCCAGTATAACAAAAACAATTGCAAAGCATATCAATTATAATGTTTGTATTTAGTGTAGGTCTGATCCTTTTTGAGCAGGTCCGGCCAACTGAAGAATCAGTACCACTTGGTAGAAATACAGATGAAATAATCCGATATCAAAAATGATTAGGAAAATATCAAGTTACAGTACACACATATATATATATATATATATATATATACAGTACCACTCAAAAGTTTGGACACACCTTCTCTTTCAGTGGGTTTTATTTATTTCAATTATTTTCACGATCTTCGCTTGTAAACTTTGGATTAGTATAGAAAAACAGAAGGACAAATATATATATATATATATATATATATATATGTTGTAGCAATGACTATGGCACTCAGGGTCTTGTAGTAAGGCAAAGTGTATTAGCAATTCACAGCATAAAACATCAATGTTCCGGGGTGTCTAGCCCCTTTGTCAAGATGTGAGAGTGTGTGCAAGACTGAAAGGACTTACCCAAATAGAAACTGAGCACACCACACCGAGTAAGAAAGACCGCCCACAATCCCGGCGTGTGCACTGTGCCACGCTGAGTGATCACGTGTACGTGCTTCAGGGAAGTGTCTGTGCCGGTCCATTGCTTAGCAACGGCGGGATCGCTTGGAAACAGGGAACCGGGCGGCTGTGTGAAATAAAGTAGTGACAAAGAAGCATCTTTAGGCTGAACACCAAGATAGAAAGCTGGCAAATTTAAGCTAGACAGTAGGACAAATGAGGCAATCAATATACCATATAAAAAGAGACATATACAGCATGTGACAGTCTAATCAGTGGTATGATGGTTGGCCACGCATAGTCCAACCCCATAGCTGTGGTGTTACTGATAAACCCAGGCAAAGGGTGGAATACAGGTGCTGTGTATGTACCAAGTACAGGGAAAACCATAAACTTAAAGGAATACAAAAAGTAAAAGCGCTTGTAGGTCAAAAAGTTAAATAAAGAGAAGGGGGGAAAAGAGGAGGTGGCAAAAGATAGAGAATCAGAGTGGATAAACGAAAGGATGAATGCATTAAACCATCAATAGTACAACTGAGAATTGTAGAGAAAGCTATGGTATATCCAAGAGAACCAGGTGCGATGCATTATATCTGCTCGATGGGTATCTGTCCAGATCCAAAATAGTCACTGGATCCTGGCCTCTTGACAGATTATTGGACATGATTCCAGGTTACCCAAAGATACTCCACATGATTCTTTCATTAAGGCCAGCTGGATAGATGGTGTTGAGTTTGAATATCCAGGAGGCTTCCTTTTCGAAGAAGTTGGATGTCCCGATCCCCTTCCCGAAGTGATTTGGGGACATGATCAATGATAATATGCTTAAGATCGGAGAGCTGATGTTGGGCTTCATGGAAATGTCTTTCCACTGGCTGTTCAGAGGGATTTCCAGCAATGGCTGCCTTTATCGCAGAACGGTGTAAGGCCATGCGTTCACGTAGAGATCTTATGGTTTTGCCTACGTAGCACATGCCACACGGACAGGTAATCAAATAGATGATATAGGTAGATGTACATGACAACGTATGTCGGATATATATTTTCTTATCCGTTAGTGGTAGCTTAAATGTAGAGCCCATCAACATGTGGCTGCACGTTGTACAGCCTAGGCAGCGGTAGCAGCCAGGCTTTTTAGACAAAAAGGAGTCCCTCTGGGATGGGGCAGACCCGCTGGAAATATTAGAAATGTCAGTGTGCACTAGCATGTCCTTGATGTTACGGCCCCTCCTGTAGCACATCATCGGAGTTGTGTGTCTAAAAGGTAAGTAAGGGTCCGTGGAAACTATGGGCCAAAGAGCCCTAATTTCTCTATTCAATACTGAGCTGGAGGTGTCATAAGACATGGTCCATGTGATTCTATTGTCTGTAGATCTGGATTTAGTAAGCAACAAGCTGCTGCGCGGTATCTGTAGCACCTCACGTTTGATGGCTTCAAGGGTGGTACATTTATACCCCCTGGCTATGAATTTAAGTATCATTCTGTCCAATTCGCTCTCCAAGGACTCGGGCTGACTGTGGATTCGTTTAAAAAGCCTGGCTGCTACCACTGCCTAGACTGTACAACGTGCAGTAATCTGTCAAGAGGTCAGGATCCAGCAACTATTTCAGATCTGGACAGATACCCATCGAGCAGATATAATGCATTGCTCCTAGTTCTCTTGGATATACCAAAGCTTTCTCTACAATTCTCAGCTGTACTATTGATGGTCTAATGCATTCATCCTTTCGTTTATCCACTCTGGTTCTCTATCTTTTGGCCACCTCCTCTTCCCCCCCCCTTCTCTTTATTTTCCTTTTTGACCTACAATTGCTTTCACTTTTTGTATTTCTTTAACTTTATGGTTTTCCCTGTACTTGGTACATACACAGCACCTGTATTCCACCCTTTGCCTTAGTTTATCAGAAACACCGCAGCTATGGGGTTGGACTATGCATGGCCAACAATCATACCACCGATTACACTGTCACATGTTGTATATGTCTCTTTCTATATGTTTGTCACAACTGAGGGCTGGTGCTGACTGTGGGAAGCCTCAGTTGTAGGGGCTGAGGAATACTGGAACTTGGGAGGCAAGATAGTATTTCTGAGTATGTGTGTACACTTGTAGTACCAGTGCCCGAAGGCATGACCATGACAAACAGAGGTTATGTTCAAAGGTTTTATTTAAAACACAGCTCACAGATAGATTGGCAGTTGCAGTATGAGATTCAGCAAACAATAAGTCACGGTTCCATAAAGTGCAGTAGGAAGTCTCTAGGTGTGGTACAACTAGGAAACAGTCTTAGAAGACCAGAGATGTAATGTCCTTACCAACTCCAATGCACTGAGGTGACTTGGGAACTGAAGCTGGTAGTTGTATAACTGCCGGGTTTTACCAGATGGAACTGGTCCAATGGATGAGCTGTGTTGGGAGTGCTAGTGAGCACTTAATGAAGCTGGGGAGCGGAGGTATACACAGGTGATGTTTAGGAGCACATACAGGTGATGCTTAGGACCATATTCTGGTGATGCTTGGGAGCATATACTGGAGATGCTTGGAAGCATATACAAATGATGCTTGAGAGCGCAGATTACCAGGGAACAGAAACAGGGCACCGCTGGGAGCTGGAATGCTGGAATCCGCTGTTAAGTAATCTGTGGAATGCAGGATGCCCTGTGTAGACACTGCGGAGTCTGCACCAAAAGGAGAAGATCTGGTGTGAGTCTCTAGTGGAGTTTGCAGACAGGAACAACTACAATGAGGAGAGACTGGTATCACTGGGATGACAACTGAAGCACTGACAATTCTCCAGCACAGAAACAGGATATTTATACCTGCTGGGATGCAGGTGTTGGCTAAGCAATTAGGCAGAGTTCTGTAGCGTAGTGGATTGGAGGAAACAACAGCATGTGACCAAAAGCAACATGGCTGCGCCCATGTTACTACTTGGAGGGAAAGTCAGCTTGCGGAGAAACACGTGGAGAAAAACAGTAATGGCGGCGGAGGCCGCAGCAGGCAGGAGATGCCACACAATCCATTTGCACAACCAGACCACAGGGACAGCGGCAGAGACCGCCGTGGGCAGAAGACGTCATACCCAGCTCTCTGCACACTGAGGACACTGGACCGGTGGCAATGGAGATAGCGGCGGGCAGGAGATGCCACACCTGCTCACCCGGGCACCAAGGTCACAGGGACAGTGACAGAGACCGCGGTGAGCATGAGACGTCATACCCAGCTCTCTGCACACTGAAGGCACAGGCACAGCTGCAGTGGTCGCGGCGGGATGAGAACGCCATTCTAGGCCTGACAAGGATACTGGGAAGGACACTGTGCCAGCGCTACGGGTTAACAGCGAAGCGATGCTGAATGCAGACATCAGCAACACTGCTGGGACCCGACCCTGGAATGCAGAGCCAGCCTCAGAATACACTTGATAGGTAAGAAATGACGACCAGTTACCCGAACCGTGACAGCATTCCCCCCTTTAGGAGTGGCCCCAGGACACTTCTTAGGCTTCTGAGGAAATCTGGTATTGATATTCTGGACCAGTTTTGGAGCATGGACATCAGATGCATTCGTCCTGGAACGTTCTTCAGGACCATATCCCTTCCAATCGATCAGGTATTGAAGATGACCATACCAGAAGCGTGAATCCAAGATCTTGGCAACCTCATACTTAACACCACATTGAGTCTGGACCTTGGGAGCAGAGGGAAGCGCTGAATGAAAGCGATTCAGAATCACAGGTTTCAGGAGTGAGACATGGGGGTAAATTTACTAAGATGGGAGTTCTATTTAAGATGGGATGTTGCCCATAGCAACCAATCAGATTCTAGGTTTTATCTTCTAGAAGGTGCTAGATAAATGAGAAGTAGAATCTGATTGGTTGCTATGGGCAACATCCCATCTTAAATAGAACTCCCATCTTAGTAAATTTACCCCATGGAATGTCTTGGGAATCTTCAGGAAAGGAGGTAGCTGAAGTTTGTAAGCCACTGGGTTGATGACGTGCTCAATCAGGAAAGGACCGCTATAACGGGGAGCAAATTTCTTGCTTGGGACCCTCAATCTTAAATTCTTTGTAGACAGCCAAACACGGTCACCAACCTTAAGAGCAGGGATTGCTCTACGCTTCTTATCCGCAAATCTCTTGTTCCTGGAGGATGCTTTTAGTAAAGCTGCTTGTACCTTCTTCCAGTTGTTTGAAAACTGACGAAGAGTGATGTTAGCCGCAGGCACCGATGTTGCTGGAAGCGGTTGAAACTCTGGAACTTTTGGGTGGAACCCATAGTTGGTGAAGAATGGCGTGGAGGAAGATGAAGAATGGTACTGATTGTTGTGGCAAAATTCAGCCCATGGGAGGAGCTGAACCCAATCATCTTGGGAAGATGAGACATAGATACGGAGGAAGACCTCCAAGTCCTGATTCACCCTCTCTGTTTGTCCACTGGTTTGAGGGTGATAAGCTGTAGCAAAAGTTCAACTTGACTTGGAGAGCTTGGCAAAGACTTCTCCAGAACTTGTCTACAAACTGGACACCTGTCGGAAATTATCTCCACAGGGAGACCGTGTAATCTGAAGATCTCTTGAATAAAGACTTGAGCCAACTTGGAAGCTGACAGGAGACCAGTGAGGGGAATGAAATGAGCCATCTTGGTGAACCGGTCAACTACTACCCAGATGGTATTGAATTTATTACACACAGGGAGATCCGTGACAAAATTCATAGATAGATGAGTCCACGGATGATGAGGAACAGATGAAGGAACCAGTTGCCCAGTGGGTGACTGGCGGGGTACTTTGTGTTGGGCACATTTTGGGCAGGAGGCCACAAACTCAGCAATGTCCTTCTTTAGGGTCGGCCACCAGTATGATCTGGAAATGAATTCTAATGTCTTGTGAATGCCCGCATGTCCAGCAAAGTGAGAGGAATGTGCCCAATGCAAGAGCTTCCTTCTGAGAGCCGGTTTAATGAAACTTTTCCCTGGCGGGGGCATAGGGTCCATCCTCACTGCAGAGAACATCACTGGATCAATAATATAACGCTTGTCAGTAGACTCATTCTCATTTTCTTGCTCCCAGGAGTGGGAAAGGGCATCAGCCTTACGATTCTGTGACCCTGGACAAAACTGTAGCTTGAAGTCAAATCTGGAAAAGAAAAGAGCCCACCTGGCATGGTGAGGGTTAAGACATTGAGAGCCTTTTAGATACAGGAGATTCTTGTGATCCGTCATAATGATGATGGTATGGGAAGCTCCTTCTAGCAAATATCTCCACTCTTCCAAAGCGAGTTTGATTGCCAAAAGTTCTTGATCGCCGATTACGTGGTTACGCTTGGCAGGAGAGAACTTTCGTGAGAAGAAGACACAGGGATGAAGATGACCATCATTAGCTCTTTGAGACAGAACTGTACCCACTCCAACGGAAGAGGCATCCACCTCGAGGATGAAGGGCGAACTGGTATCTGGCTGTTTCAAAACCGGAGCAGAGACGAATCTTTGTTTAAACAGATGAAAGGCTTGAGTAGCTTCTTCCGACCATTTGGAGGGATTGACACCCTTTTTGGTAAGAGCAGTAATAGGCATTAAAATAGTGGAAAAGTCTTGAATAAATTTCCAGTAATAATTGGCGAATCCTAGGAACCTTTGGATGCCCTTGAGGGTTACAGGAATCGGCCATTCTCAGATCGCTTGAAGTTTTTCAGGGTCCATCTCCAGACCAGAACTGGATACAATGTACCACAGGAACGGGATGGTTTTAACTTCAAAGACACACTTCTCCAATTTACAATAAAGATGTTTGGTATGAAGAGGTGACAGGACCTCCTTTACCCAGAATCGATGTTCCTCCAGGTCATTTGCAAAGATGAGGATGTCATCGAGATAGACCACCACATGACGATAGAGAATATCCCTGAAGATCTCATTCACGAAGTGCTGGAATACAGCTGGAGCATTGCTGAGTCCGAAAGGCATGATGAGGTACTCGTAATGTCCGTCACGAGTGTTAAATGCGGTCTTCCACTCGTCACCATTCCAGATCCGAATAAGGTTGTAGGCACCCCTCAAATCTAACTTCGTGAATATGGTGGCTCCACTGACGCGGTCAAATAACTCGGTGATAAGTGGCAGTTGGTACCGGCTTTTCACTGTGATATCGTTTAGGCCCCGATAATCAATACATGGCCCCAGGCCGCCATCCTTCGTCTTTACGAAGAAGAAGCCTGCACCAGCCAGAGAGGAAGAAGGCCGGATTAATCCCTTTGCTAGATTTTCCTTAATGTATTCTTCCATGGAATGAGTCACAGGCAACTACAAGAAATATGTGCATCCACGAGGTAGAGCCTTCCCCGGGATGAGATCAATAGGACAATCCCATTCTCTATGAGGGGGAGGAACATCTGCAGAGGACTTACTGAAAACATCTGAGAAGTCTTGGTAAGGAGGAGGTGGAACATCAGAAGACTTGGAGGAGGATGTGCACACTGGAAGCACTTTAGACAAACAAGTCTCAGAGCAGGAGGGTCCCCATGCCAGGATATGGGTAGTACTCCAGTCAATTTGAGGATTGTGAATACAGAGCCATGGGAGGCCCAGAACCACGGGATGAGTGGCCTTCGGAATTACTAAAAAAGAAATCAGTTCTGAATGCAAGGCTTCTACCTTCAGACGTATAGGTAGAGTCTTGGACGTAACAACTGCATTGGAAATCCTACTACCGTCTACGGCAGTCAAAGATATGGGAGAAGACAGTCTCTCAGTGGGTAGGGACCACTGCTTTACATATTTCTCAGTCATAAAGTTTCTGTCGCCCCGGAATCCAACAATACTATAAAATTCCTGATACGCTAAGCCACTTGAGGCGAGACTGAGAGATTGTAATCACTAGAAGATGGAGAGGAGGCCATTACTCCTAGCCGACCCTCTCCTTGGCGGGCTAGGACTTGGAATTTCCCGGACGCTCAGTACAGGTGTTGATGACATGGGAAGGTACAGCACAATACAGGCGGAGACGTTTAGAGAGGTGTCTTCTTCGCTCTGCTGGAAATAAATGAGAATGACCTACCTGCATAGGTTCGTCCTTGGGCAGAGATGGCTGATGAGGAGGAGGAGTAGAAGTCTTGGAAGATGTTGACCCGCCTTGCTCACTTGCCCTTTCACGGAACCGTAGGTCAACTTTAGTGCAGAATGAAATAAGCTCGTTCAACTTGGAAGGTAAGTCTCTGGTAGCAAGCTCATCCTTAATACGCTTGGATAAGCCTTGCCAAAAGGCGTCATTGTTCCAGGAAATTTGAAGCCAAAGTCTGAAATTGAACTAAATACTGGCCGACAGTTCGTGTCCCCTGACGTAGCCGGAGGATTTCAGAAGAGGTAGATGTCACACAGCCTGGCTCATCGAAGATGCACCTGAAAGTTGCCATGAAGTCAGAATAAGAGGACAACAGAGAATCTGATCTCTCCCAAGGTAATGCACAGTCGAGGGCGGGGCCACTGAGAACAGAGATAATGTAGGCAACTTTGGTCCGGTCTGTAGGAAAACTTCAAGGTTGCAACTCAAAGTGAATCTCACACTGGTTTAGGAATCCCCTGGAGGCTTTTGGAGACCCTTCAAATTTAGTAGGTGTTGGCAAGTGGAGACGTGCAGCTGAAACGGGCATGGTGGGTGGGGACACCACCGTAGGTACTGTAGTCAGCATACTGGACACCCCTGACCCACAGAGGGTCGCTTGAATTTCATCCAGCCGGGAGGAGAGGTCCTGGAGACCACAGACAACTTGGCCTTGGGCAGCCTCCTGATGCTTGAGGCGGACTGCCAGTTCTTGCATTGGCCTCATCTTGATCAAAATACAAGATGGCAGAATAGACACATGTCTATATAAAAAACCTACAGACCGTAATACAATATTACGTTATGATAGCTTCCATCCACCTGCCACCATCAAGGGACCGCCATACTCGCAGTTTCTCCGAGTATGCAGGACCAATAGTCAAGAACAGATTAGGAACCTGCAGCTGGATGAAATGGAACGCAAGTTCCTTGACAGAGGTTACCCTCAGAAATTGCTGTCGACAGCACGCATAAAAGCGGTAGCAGCTAAGAGGGAGGATTTACTCAAACCAGCTAATTATAAAAACATGTCCAAGATAATTCCCTGGGTATGTGAACATAGAACAAATAGTAGGCAAGTGCAACAAAAATTACGGGTTCTATGGCCCATGGTGTCAAGTGACCCTGATTTGAGAATTTTTCGTGACACACGTGTCATGCCCAGTTATACAAAAGGAAGAAGTATCAAGGACATGTTGGTCAAAACCGACATGGCCAAATTCAAAGTGACTCCCACCCATTTCATGACTAGAAAGAATGGGTGTTTTAAGTGCACAGGGTGCACGACCTGTTCATATATGTCACCAGGTGACACTATTTCGCACCCGTTTTCAGGTAAGAGTTTTAAGATCAAATGGCCTCTCACCTGCAGTTCAAAATTCGTGATATATGCCATCATGTGCCCCTGTGGGCGTTACTATATTGGTAAGACCGAATGCCAATTTAAGGTGAGAATGGCGCAGCATAGGCAGGCCATCAGAAATGCCCTGTCTTCAGGTAGCGGAGAACAGCCGGTGGCCAAGCATTTCGTTGAACATCGACACAGCATGGCCACCTTAAAACATCGTATTATTGACCATGTTCCAGAATCAGCTCGAGGGGGGAACAGGGGCAAAAAACTCTTACAATTAGAGTCCGTTTGGATCCACAGATTAAACACTTTGAAACCAGGGGGTCTGAATGCTACATCTCACAAGCTGTTAGCAGCTTGGGAACATCTAAGTTATGTAGTAAGCAACAATTATTTCTTTCTTTTAGACCTGTCATGACCCAGAGTTAATTGCCACCCTGGGCGATTATACATGTTAGGTACCCCGTTAGTTGCAGTCTGCGCCATGTGAGGCACTTTGAATATAGGTCCGTCTGAGGTACTTGGCATGTCAAACGGTGTCACCAAACTGAATTAATAGGGTTACCACGAGTTTTAAGATACAGTATGATTTTCATGTGTCTAATGGTGATATGTTTTCAGTATATTTTTATAACCAGTATATTTTTATAAACAGTATTTATGGGATTGATGCAGGCTTCAATATTGATGAAATAATGGCACACAGCACTTTATTGACCGATTGGTCATCTTACATTTATTTACGTTGCACAGGCACCGCATGTATTGATAATCTGTTGTCTTTGTTTACAGCGTTTCCATGGCCGCATCGTCACTTCCTGGTTACGCTGACGCGAGCGGAGGTGCCAGGCAGGAGCTCCGACGAGGCGACCAGCTGGAAACGCTGGGAGGATTAAATGCACGTGGAGGGTGGTGAGTACGGGGAATGTTATTTAAGCACTGTTTTATGCACTGTCACTTTATCCTGAAGAAGGGGAACTGGTCCCCGAAACGTTGATTGCACTTTTTTTCAATACACATTGATTGCACAGTCTCCGAGTGCCGCCTCTTTCTTCAACTGCTAGATATATACTGTGTATATATTTATTTATTTATGTCTTACAGATGTGCAGCAGACAATTTTTGTGTTTTGGGTTTTGGGTTTGGATCTGCATTCCTGCTCATGTTTTGGATCTGGATTTTTTTTTGCCAAAACCACCCTTTTGGGTTTTGGTTTTGGATCTGGATGATTTTTTTAAAAAGCATAAAAACAGGTAAAATCACAGAATTTGGGGGTTATTTTTATCCTTCTGTATTATTAACCTCAATAACAATCATTTCCACTCATTTCCAGTCTATTCTGAACACCTCACACCTCACAATATTGTTTTTAGGCCAAAAGGTTGCACTGAGGTCACTGGATGACTAAGCTAAGCGACACAAGTGGACAGCACAAACATCTGTCCCATCTAGGAGTGGCACTGCAGTTGCAGACAGTATGGCAGTTTTAAAAACTAGGCCCCAAACAGCACATAATGCAAAGAAAAAAAAGAGGTGCAACGAGGTAGCTGGATGAATAAGCTAAGTGACACAAGTGGGCGGCACAAACACCTGGCCATGGCTGCAGTGACATACAGGATGGCAGTTTTAAAAACGAGGCACCAAAGAGCACATAATGCAAAGAAAAAAAAGAGATGCTAGATCGAATTGTCCTTGGGCCCTGCCACGCATCCTTTTTTTGTTTAAACAGGACATGCACAGTTTAATAAACCCATCATTTCAGCGACAGGTGGTCTCCCTGGAAAAAGCTCACCAAGTTCTCTGAATCATAGCTAGCTACAAACATACCACCTCCTTCTCTGATGACTTTTCACATTATGAGAAGAGGCAAGGGGAAGAGGACAGTGTCAAGAAGGTGATTAAAAATTAGAGAGGCACATGCAATCAGGAACAACACACAGGCTTTCACCTCCACTCCTATATTGATGTGGAACAGAAAGTACTTCAACCAAGCAAATATATAATTACTAATTATTACCACATTACTGGACAAACTGAAAAACTAGGGGCCAAAGCCTCCAAATTTGTACCCCTTCTTCATGTTCAGGGATTAAGATAATCTCAGATTTAATGCTGGGAAGCAAATAAACTGGTGTATACCACAGGATCAAGATTGGATATTTTCCCCTTCATGGAGTGTGGAGACTTATTTTTTTGAAAATCTCATGGGTTTCTTTTTTTCATTTTGTTATTTCATTTTTATTTACATATTTAGTGGCAGATGTCTTATTTTTGTTTTTCACAGCTCCCAGTTACATGTGAGCATACTTGTGTGTCCCAGTTACACGCATGTGAGCATACAGTACCTGTGTCTCTTGTTTATTTGATTCCTATTTTATTTTTAAATAAAGCAGCCCCTTAGATGTTTTAGTGGCCCCTCCTGAGCCCCCACAGCAGCCTCGGATGGGGCAAGTTGAGTTCGGGTAGGTTCGGTAAAGTACTAAGCATGATTGTGCAGTGACTTTTTTTTGTTATTGAGCCCCTGCCCTAGTGGAGCTTACCACTGCAATCGAAACTCATTTCATACTATAAGGAGGACTGTGAGAGGTAGCAATGCAAACCTCTGTGCCCACAGCATGCCTCAGCCTGAGAAGCCAGACATCTTCCTGGCTGTAAGTCACCATGAGACTCCATACTGGGCCTTATTTCAGTAACTGTTTGTGCCTCACAGGAGCTCCTGGCCCATCTAGTGCTGCAGTGCAATGGAAAGCTTATGCAATGCAAGATCACTGAAACTCTTCTAAAACCACGAGGTCTTGCGATAAACCTACACAGCTTTTAGGGAAAGAAGATCCCTGTACAACAAATGCACATCTTGTAAATAAATAATCCCATATGTGGAACTTCAATAATAAATCAAAATTAAGGTTGACTAATTGGATCCATTCATTTGAGTGAGTCCCATGAAAAAATTGAGAAGAAATTCTCGCTAATGCTCCAGCAGAAAATATCACTTTTACCTTTACGGCATTTGCGCTGGCTTTTGATTCAGTATCTTCTGAGTCACATTGACTTTGGCCACAAATGTGTTCTCTCCCCACTTCATTTAAAAATCCTGCGACTATTTACATTTCCACCTTTGCGGCTATGTTTTCACAAATCTGTTTGCGATGTTGAAGCTTGTTTCATATCTGCTCTAGGCTTTCATTTAAACCTAGATTCAAGTACAGCAGCACCCCTGGAATTATACGGCAACACCCCTGGAGAATTATCTCTATAAAGCATATGACCTGGTTTGTGGTATGAAGTTTGGATTGCCACAACACCTTGAGATAGACGTTAAACAGCATAGGCAGCACCCCTGGAGAATTACACAGCACATCAGACAGGCAACAGCACCCCTGGACTTAAATGACAGTGGGGCAGCACCCCTGGACTGATAAGGCAGAGGGGCAGCACCCCATATAGGGCAGCACCCATAGAATGATGTGGCAAAGAAAAAACATGCAAGATGGAATTGTCCTTGGATTCTCCCTTCCACCCTTATGTTGTATAAACAGGGCACTTTAACAAACCAATCATTTCCGCGACAGGATCTGCCACACGACTGTGGCTGAAATGATTGGTTTTTTGGGTCCCCACCAAAAAAGAAGCAATTAATCTCTCCTTGCACAAACTGGCTTTACAGTGGCAAGATGTCGTCCTCATATCCCCCCCTATTACTGTTTACATCCTCATCCTCATAGAGAATTAATATTCAAACAAAGCCACATCATTTAGGTGTCAGTGGACTGCATATGCTATTACCCAAAGTTTCTGAACTTGAAAATGACTTATGATAAATGCGCTGCAGCAGGTGATGCATTAGGGAGGTTAATGTCCTTACCCCTACTTATTATGGATTGACAAAGGAAACAGATGGCTTGACACCTGATGTCCGGATTTTTGGAGAAGTAATTCCACACAGAAGAGGTGTTTTTTTTTATATTTTGCCCAGGCACGACAATGGGCTATTTCATCCCATTGACAACTGTCTCCACTGGTGCCTTATTCAAACAAACCACATCACCATCAGAATCCTCATTGTCAACTTCCTACTCAGCGCCAGCTACAGCAAAATCCTCCTCATCCTGGTGTACTTCTACAGTGACATTCTCGATCTCAATATCAGCAACTGGACTGGCTGTGCCCATCCCAGGACTTGCAAAGGGCATGAAAATGGTGGTAGGAGCCTCCACTTTCCATACAGTGTTGTAAAGGTCAGGCCTAGACATCGCAACCGCGGACAGTGCCAGCACCTCTGTATTTTCACAACACCCCTGTAATTTTACAGCATACAGAACTAGTGTACTTTATTTAGCAAAAGCACCCCAGTATTTTACAGCATACAGGTCCAGTGTGCATTTATTTTCATGGCACCCCTGAATTTTTACAGCATACAAGACAGGGCCAGTGTACTTTTATTTTCACTGCATACAGGAGGACAGTGCCCCTGCCCCCTGTATTATACAGTGACAGCCAGGACAGCAACATCCATGTACAGCTGCAGCCCCCTTAACAGCACATGAAACACCAGTGACAGCCAGGATAACATCCCTAACATCACAGTGACACCACAGAGACAGGAACAGCACCCCTACAGAGCACACACTGATCCCACCCGACGCCACCACCCTCAGAGAGAGACAAGTAAGGAGTGAAAATGGCGACTCACGGCTGTTTATATGGAATCTTAAACCCACAAGAAACTGACAGCGGGATAATGACAATTTGCCTTGTTCTGGGATCCAAGTCTGGCGGGGTGTCCCTAGCCGGACTCGGAATCTGGCTCGGAACTTGACATTTTTTTTGGGGGGGGATTTGCGGTTCTCTGAGAACTGAACCCGCTCATCTCTATAAAGCATATGACCTGGTTTGTGGTATGAAGTTTGGATTGCCACAACACCTTGAGATAGACGTTAAGTTGAAACTCATTGGTGGAGGGACTGTGGGCCTTTGAGATCAGAGGCAGCAAGTCAACTGTCTTGTGGCATCTCTGGACTTCATACCCAAAACCATATACTGCATGTCAATGTGGAGAAGAGCTTAGTTTTTTGCATTAGCAGATGTTAAGTAGCATTTTAGAAATAAAGAGAGAGAGAGAGAGAGAGAGAGAGAGAGAGATGTTTTTATCAACAATTGGTGACTTTGCTTTCTAGACACATGTTCTAATAGTAAGAGAATTGAACAGGAATAGAAGTCAGGATGAAGCACTGAGCTGAGAGCAATTGATACCATGACCTGCAATGGAAGCATGCACTTATTGGAGGAACTTGAAATATGGTTACAGGAGTATCCTGTGCTAGTAAGGTGACTGCAGACACTGGTGAAGGTTGACACCCTGCTAGTAACATAGTAACATAGTTGTTGAGGTTAAAAAAGACAATTGTCCATCGAGTTCAACCTATAGAGCCATAAACAGTATTACATCTTTAGTGATAGATGATATTCAAACACAGGTATAGGTATTACACTCTGTACAGATGTAGCCACCATCATCTATCCCTTGATTTGAATGCATATAGGAGTAACTTGTCAAGCCGGGTGCAAAAAATAGTACCTGCGGTTGGATACTGTAGTACAATACCTATGGGCTACGGACATGATTATACACACCTGTTTGTTAGCGGGAACACTACCCATGAAAAACTAATCGCAGGTGCAAATATGTTCAACCTCTATGGTAGTGGCTACATCTGTAGGTTAAGACTTTGAATGAACTTTGGTGATGAATGTGCACTCTGCACACAGGTACTGGATATGGGAACGATAGCCAATTGGAAATGCACAGGACAGCAGTGGTACCTGCACAGGCTTTGCAATTTAATGTTGGTTTACAGTGTGGTTTCTGCACAGGATTGCAGTGGTCAACTGTGCACACTTTACTAGCTGGATATGATATACAGTGAGGGAACTGTACAGGATTGCAGTGGTTAACTACATAGGCTTTACTAGTTGGAGTTGACGATCATTGTGGGAACTACATAGGATTGAAGATAGACACAAACTAGAAGAAGCCTGGGCTGAGAACTGATGAACTCAGCCCATGCTCAGCACTAGAGTGCGCACCAAGGAATATGCTCCAGATGGCAGAAACAGCAGATACAACAATCAAGGAATCAGGAAGCAGAGCTGGTAAGATCCGAGTAGTACTGTATGTATGTATGTATGTAAGAAAGGGGTTTACATTGGGTGCCATGATAAGTCATTGGTGTATATAGTAGAGATGTGCACCGGACATTTTTCGGGTTTTGTGTTTTGATTTTGGATTCGGTTCCGCGGCCGTGTTTTGGATTCGGACGCATTTTGGCAAAACCTCCCTGAAATTTTTTTGTCGGATTCAGGTGTGTTTTGGATTTGGGTGGTTTTTTTCAAAAACCCCTCAAAAAAAGCTTAAATCAAAGAATTTGGGGGTAATTTTGATCCTATAGCATTATTAACCTCAATAACCACAATTTCCCCTCATTTCCAGTCTATTCTGAACACCTCACAATACTATTTTTAGTCCTAAAATTTGCACTGAGGTCACTTGATGACTAAGCAAAGCAACCTAAGAGGGCGACACAAACACCTGGCATATCCAGGAGTGGCACTGCAGTGTCAGACAGGATGGCACTTAAAAAAATTGGCCCCAAACAGCACATGATGCAAAGAAAAGAGAAAAAGAGGTGCACTTTGGTCGCTGGACGGCTAAGCTAAGCGACACAAACACCTCAATATCACAGGAATTATTAGTTCTAATCAATGGTATTATTGGTCCAAATCACTGGAAGAAAATGACAATATCACTGGAATTATTCATTCTAATCAATGGTATTATTGGTCCAAATCACTGAAAGAAAATGACAAAATCACTGGAATTATTCATTCTAATTAATGGTATTATTGGTCCAAATCACTGGAAGAAAATGACAAAATCCCTGGAATTATTCGTTCTAATCAATGGTATAATTGGTCCAAATCACTGGAAGAAAATGACAAAATCACTGGAATTATTAATTCTAATCAATGGTATTATTGGTCCAAATCACTGGAAGAAAATGACAAAATCACTGGAATTATTCATTCTAATCAATGGTATTATTGGTCCAAATCACTGGAAGAAGACAAACGTTTTTGGGATTATGGAGACATAATGTTATTGAATATAAATCCTAAAGCAGGTAGTGTATTAGAGCTAAAGAGTGCAAGAGACCAGCCATGCAGTTTCTGAAATATTATGACAAAATGTTACTGTATTTCATAAGCACTCATTCCTAACTCTGCTAAGTACTGTTTGGTATACTGTATCTGGCTTCCATGAGGTAGTTGTCCATTATTTCAGCTTCCATTGACCTTTTTGAAAGCGGTAGAAGTTATCGATTCTTTTTTTTTTTTCCCTATTTTTAATTTTCTCCTGCATAGCCCAGTAAAATGTTGCAATGTTAAGTATTGACTTGAGCCTTCTGGGGTCCACTTCTTCACCAAACCCAGCCAAATCTCATCCTGATTCCTAACCCTCTGTTCCACGTTCTCTATGTACCCCATCTGTGTCACCCATGTCTGTCTACCCCTCCCCTTTAGATTGTAAACTCTCATGAGCAGGGCCCTCTTCCCTCATGTGCTTATATACTGTTGGTCACCAAAATGCTGCACTGTAATACTATATATACTGCTCACAAAAATGCCGCACAGATATGGAATGGATACTTGCAGTGACATGGAGCTGCAAGATACAGCAATGGCCTACTAAACATAGTAACATAGTAACATAGTATCTGAGGTTGAAAAAAGACAATTGTCCATCGAGTTCAACCTATTTGTGGTCTCCTATGCATGATGATTGACTAACATTTCTGACTGATGCTGCTGTCAGCCGTTGCATTTTATCCCTATTTATAGTAACTATAATGCATGACTATGCACCATACCCCTGGATATCCTTATCCATTAGGAATTTATCTAACCCATTCTTAAAGGTGTTGACAGATTCCGCCATTACAACTCCCTCAGGAAGGGAATTCCAAACACGTATTGTCCTTACCGTGAAAAAGCCTTTACGCCGTATTGTGCGGAATCTCCTCTCCTCTAACCTGAGCGAGTGTCCACGAGTCCTCTGTGTTGATCTAACCAAAAACAGGTCCCGCGCAAGCTCTGTGTATTGTCCCCTTATATATTTGTAGATGTTGATCATATCCCCTCTTAGTCTCCGCTTTCCAATGTAAACATGCCTAGTCTTTCAAGCCTTTCCTTGTATTCCATCGTCTCCATGCCCTTAATTAGTTTGGTCGCCCTCCTCTGTACCTTTTCTAGCTCCAGGATATCCTTTTTGTAGTACGGTGCCCAGAATTGTACACAGTATTCAAGGTGTGGCCTCACTAGTGATTTATATAACGGGAGTATAATACTCTCGTCTCTAGCATCAATACCCCGTTTTATGCATGCTAATATCTTATTAGCCTTCTTTTCTGCAGTCCTACTTTGGGTACTACTGCTTTGCTTGCTATCTATGAGGACACCTAAGTCCTTTTCCAGTACAGAATCCCCTAATTTTACCCCATTTAGTAGGTAGGTGTAATTTTTGTTCTTGTTACCACAGTCATTACCTTACACTTGTCTGTGTTGAAGCGCATTCTCCATTTGGCTGCCCATGCTTCTAATTTAACTAAGTCGTTCTGAAGAGACTCGGCATCCTCCTCTGTATTTATAGTCTTACACAATTTGGTATCATCTGCAAAAATTGACACCATGCTCTCTAGACCTTCTGTTAGGTCGTTAATGAAAATATTGAACAATAGCGGCCCTAATACTGAGCCTTGCGGCACACCACTTAGCACTTCAGTCCAAGTTGAAAAAGATCCATTAACCACAACGCGCTGCTCCCTTTTATCTAACCAGTTTTTGACCCAAGTGCATATTGTGCTTCCTAGCCCTGATTCTTGTAGCTTGTAGATAAGTCTCATGTGTGGTACAGTATCGAACGCTTTGGCAAAGTCTAAAAAGATTACATCCACGTCTTTACCCTGATCTAGGTTTGCGCTTACTGTTTCATAAAAGCCAAGTAAGTTGGTTTGACAGGATCCGTCCTTCATAAACCCATGTTGATTCCTTTTAATTACCTCATTGACTTCAAGGAACTTCTGAATACTATCTCTTAGAATACCTTCCAATACTTTCCCCACTATAGATGTAAGACTAACTGGTCTATAATTACCTGGCTCAGCTTTACTCCCCTTTTTGAATATAGCCACTACTTCCGCTATACGCCAGTCTTTGGGAACCATACCTGATATAACTGAATCCTTAAAGATCAAAGATAGCGGTTTTGCCAGTTCAGAGTGAAGCTCCATTAGAACCTTTGGGTGAATACCATCGGGCCCTGGTGATTTATTAATCTTTAAATGTTTTAATCGGTCACAGACTACTTCCTTGCTTAAATAAGTACCTATCAGTGGGATATTCTCATTATTGAGATTGTGTGTCAGTCCCTGAATTGGGTCCTCTCTAGTGAATGCTGTTGAAAAAAACTCATTTAGTGTGTCCGCTATGTCATTATCATTTTTGCTTAAGACTCCCAACTTGTCTTTTAAAGGGCCTAAACTCTCCTTCTTTAATCTCTTGCTATTAATGTATTTAAATAATTTTTTGGGATTCGCTTTGCTGTACAACTATATACTGTTAGTCACCAAAATGCTGCACTGTAATACTATATATACTGCTCACAAAAATGCCGCACAGAAATGGAATGGATACTTGCAGTGACACAGAGCTGCAAGATACAGCAATGGCCTATTGTACAACTATATAGTACTGTTAGTCACTAAAATGCTGCACTGTAATACTATATATACTGCTCACAAAAATGCCGCACAGATATGGAATGGATACTTGCAGTGACACAGAGCTGCAAGATACAGCAATGGCCTACTGTACTGTACTACTATAATTATTATATACTGGTGGTTCCCAGTCCCCACAATGCAGCACACTGATCAGATATTTGCAGCACACTGAGCACAGATATGGAGCGTTTTTAAGCAGAGAACATATATATTTGCAGCACACTGAGCACAGATATTTGCAGCACACTGAGAACAGATATTTGCAGCACACTGAGCACAGATATTTGCAGCACACTGAACAGTGAACATAGAAACTGAGAGAACGCAGCCACGTCCTCTCGCTATCGTCTCCAAAGCACGAGTGAAAATGGCGGCGAGGCACGGCTCCTTATATAGAATACGAATCTCGCGAGATTCCGACCAGCGGGATGATGACGTTCGGGCGCGTTCTAGTTAAATGAGCAAGGCGTGAACCGTGTAAAATAGGTGAAGTTCAGGGGGGTTCGGATCCTGAGGAACCGAACCCGCTCATCTTTAGTATATAGTCATGTGAAAGCTAGCCCCTCTGTGATTGGTTGAGATCAGAGTCAACTGATCAATCCAATATGGCAGCCAATGCAATGCAGAACCCAGGACTAAATATGTTTACGTTTACTATGCCAGTGGGAATGCCCCAACTGATGAAGGGACAGTGCTGGCATTGGCATGTTTATAATGGGTGTAATGTGTGTGATGCACACGGGCCTTTGGGTCCAGGGGGTCCCACACTGCACACATTGCACCCATTTTAATACTTAAATTGCCGGAGTCCAGAGTCGGGTGCTGCAATCACGGTGGAAATCACCGCCAAAATGGCCACCATGCATGCGCGGTAGCAAAATTGGTCTCCAGATCATGGCAGGCGCCATGTTTCCAGAGACCTGCACATGTGCAGTAGACACAATGTAGCACAATGCTGGAGTCTACAACGCCGTACAGAGGAGGGTGCCCACCCGGAGGTGTGCATGGACCCCCTCCTCTGTTGAGACGTCCCTGAGTGCTGGATTCAGTAAGAGGGAGCATGTGTTAACTGCGTGAATTATGCCTTTTTATTTCAAAGAAGACATATATTAAGAGATGATGTGATACAAAGTGACTTGCAATGTTAGACCACTAACACACTATAGGTCCTTATTCAGGTTTGTTAGCAAACTAATAAAAACACACTAATGGGCAAACCATGTTGCACTGCAGGTGGGGCAGATGTAACATGTGCAGAGAGATTTAGATTTGGGTGGGCTGTGTTCAAATTGAAATCTAAATTGCAGTGTAAAAATAAATTATATCTGCCCCACCTGCAATGCAACATGGTTTGCCCATTAGTGTGCTTTTTTTGGTTTGCTATCAAACCTGAATAATCCTCACATTTACATATTATAGTACTCTAGACATTGCTGTAATACACGTTACCAGCGGTCAATCTCGAGAGAATATCGACAGGGAGTAGGTGAGTATACTTACCCTCCCACAATACCCCACTAACCCTCCTTTTCAGCAGCCTAACCCTAACCCTCTCCGGTGGTGTCTAAAGCCAGCCTCCTCCCTGAAGCCTAAACCTAACCCTCAATGTCTTCCCTCAAAGCCTAACCCTTACGTTTCCTGGGTGTGCCTAAACCTAATGCAGGCTAACCCAAAACCATACCCGGGGGTGCCTAAACATAACACACCTCCCCCTTCCTCCGCAGGTAAACAGTACAGGTCATGCCGCATACTTACAATAGGGATGCTGGGTGTCAGCATTTCAACTAGTCTCGGAGTTCCAATGTCTGCATTTTGCCTGTGTGTCGGGATTCCAGTGCCATTTTCTGACCGCCGGCATCCTAACCGCATCTCATTGGTTGATGCATTGTTTTCTGTAATGCATTTCTGTTATTTATATTGGAGGTGTCCAAGATACTGATCTCAGTATGAGGATAATTGGTATACATTTAATTTGCCGTTTGTCATGGATATCGACAGCTAGCAATGCCGGCAGCCAGAATACCGGTGCAACAGGACTAGTCCACGACACCCATGGAGTGGGAACAGAACCTGTGGCAAGGGCAGCGAACCTCAGAGCCTGTAGTGCGGCGAGCACAGTGAGCCTGCAAGGGGACTCTTTGCGCTTACCCCACTGCCGGCATACTGGCCACCGGGATGCCACTGTCGGTATATTGCAGGCCAGTATCCCCGCCGCCGGTAAATCATACTGAACACAGATAATTTATTGTCATGTTACTTGTGGGGAAAAACAGTGAAATGTTAGAGGAGTTATTTTCAGATCTTATGCAGATGGAGCCCAGGTAATCAATATGTTCTCAATAGCTTATCTACAGGAAATATTTGTCTTTCAAAAATGACAACTAAAAGGATTATACACTTAATTGTATTTTTACATTATTAAACTTTATTCATATCTTCCAATCTAATGCTTACAGCTTGCAACTGTATAGAGATGTCAGAATAGGTTTTTAGAGTCAAAGCATCTGAAAAATGAATTGCTTTATACCTTTTATGTAAACATGTTATGCTAGAAATATTTTTTCCCTTGGTCAGTATTTTTTTTTCTTTAGTAAAAGTACATTGCAAGAATAAATAGCAATACATCATAGAGGGTGGCCGGAGGAAACACAGATTTATAGAACATTCTGATCTTTTGGGACCATTTGTAATGGCATTGAATGTTTTGCAGCTAATCAACAGTATTCAAAATCACTATAGGGAAACTACTGTACGCAGAGCAAAAGAATGAGATGGAGTCTGTGCAGGCGTTGGGAGGAAAAATATTAAAACATTTAAAACATTTGCGACAGCTTGTTGACAGGTGGTCCATTATTTCCATTAGTTGTACAATCTTTAGAGTCAGTATGATTATAGCATAAAAGTAGCTGTGCGTAAAAAAGCATTTTCTGATTCAGGAAGAAAAAGGTTATAGTAGTAATAGTGGGAGTGTTTTGTTCTTAGCAGCAGTGCAGAAAAAAAGTTGGAATGGAAAATAGCTATGCAAAATGTAAATTAGGTGGGGAGGTTGTTATTAGAAAAGGAAATACTTTCAAGTCTTATCACATTTAGTGCACTGCCAGTTAAATGTCATGATGACAAAATTATCTGAAAGAAAAAAAATATCCTGTTCATTTGAGTTTATTTTTTGTTAAAGCTGCCATTATTCTGTTCATATTTAACGCTTTTCAGCCAAAGAAAATTACAGCATTTAAAAGATGTTCTAACTGTACAGTCTCAAGTACAGAAATTTGACATAAGGAATCCCAACTTTGGGGAAAAATGTGATGGGAGTTATATTTAAGATTGGATGTAAACCATAGCAACCAATCAGATTCCAGGTTATCTTCTAGAAGGTGCTAGATAAATGAGAGGTAGAATCTGATTGGTTGCTATGGCCAGTGCCGTTTCTTGCAGCGGGCGAGCCGTGCAACTGCACGGGGCGCCCGCCGCGGCACTTGCTGAGCACTTTCAAACCCCCTCCCCTCTCCTCCCGAGTGCCCAGCTCGGGGGCGGGGTTTCGCGGAATGACGCGTCTGCGTCGTGACGTTACGACGCAATTGCGTCATTCCGCAAAACCCCGCCCCCCGAGCTGTGCACTCGGGAGGAGGGAGAAGGGGGAGCCAAGCCGCCCAGCACTGCGCAGACGAGGGAGAGGTGGCTGAAGAGCGGGAAGAACCGCTTCAAATGTAAGTCAGCCCCTCTCCCTCTCTCTCTCTCCCTCCCCCCCACCACCTGCCATACTGTGTAAAATGGGGACACCTGTCTGCCGCAATGTGTAAAATGGGGACACTTTCCTGCCGGAATGTGTAAAATGGGGGCACGTGCCTGCCGCAATGTGTAAAATGGGGACACTTTCCTGCCGCAATGTATAAAATGGGGACACTTTCCTGCCGCAATGTGTAAAATGGGGACACTTGCCTGCCGCAATGTGTAAAATGGGGACACTTGCCTGTTGTACTGTGTAAAATGGGGGCACGTGCCTGCCGCAATGTGTAAAATGGGGACACTTTCCTGCCGCAATGTGTAAAATGGGGGCACGTGCATGCCGCAATGTGTAAAATGGGGACACTTTCCTGCCGCAATGTGTAAAATGGGGGCACGTGCCTGCCGCAATGTGTAAAATGGGGACACTTGCCTAACGTGCTGTGTAAAATGGGGACACTTGCCTGCTGTAATGTGTAAAATGAGGACATTTTATATTTTTTTATCCTGTGGTGGCCGTGATGATGAGATCAGATGAGGCCACGCCCATTTTAACAAAGCAACGCCCATTTTAATGAGGCCACGCTCCCTTGCCGGGATCGCGCGCGCATACTTTTCCTCTTTGTATCTATAGGGGGGGCGCATTTTTTCTTATGTGAATGGGGGGGAGGCGCATTTTAAAATCTCGCACTGGGAGCCAAATTGGCTAGAAACGGCCCTGGCTATGGCCAACATCCCATCTAAAATAGAACTCTGATCTTTGTAAATTTACCCTTTGACTTTTACATTACAATTGTGTTACATAGGGTAAATTCCATTGCACTGCAAAAAGACATCAGTACAAGTGCTTGAACAATGTTATAAATGGTAGTACAACTGTTTCCTTCATATTGGCCTCTAAGGGGTTTTCCAGGCCCCTGCAGTGTCGCACTGGGTCATGAAGGACCCACTGGGGAATGCCATGGTATGGGCCGATGTTTAGGGGTCTAGCCAGCCTCCAGAAGGGGGTGTGGCCAGCCACCACAGACGCTTGGCTAACTATTAGAGTGCATGGTTTGGTCCCCTTGATAAATATATGGAGGATACACTGCTAGTGCACGCATGATAAAGTACCAGATTATTAACAGCAGCACACTGTAGAAAATACACCATAGTCCTGTGCAGTATATTGTTACATATCTATAATATAACTTTCTAATGAATAGTCTGGAACCTGAACCCTAGATAGGGGGTGGGCGCTCAGGCAATGGGACCCACCAGGGGTTTCCCCTGTACCCATGTGAACCAGTCCGACTCTGGACCCCTGTACCCCCCTTGCCTGTGATAATCTGATATATATCGTTAAATGGCAAATAATATTTCCTTATTTAAAAAAAAATGAATCAGGGTTCTTTATAGAGATGAGTGGGTTCGGTTCCCTAAAAACAGAACCCTACCAAAATTCACTACCCGAGCCCGGCTCGGGTTTTCCCGCCTAACTCGGAAATCAGAACGAGGCAAAACATCATCATCCCGCTGTTGGATTCTCGAGGGGTTTGGATTCAATGTAAGGAGCCGCACGTTGCCGCCATTTTCACTTCAGCATTGGAGAGTGTAGTGAGAGGATGTGTCTCTGTCCTCAGTGTCTGTGCGAGAGGGAAAGTGGTGTAGCAATTGCAGTGGTGCTGTGTTGTCCAGCATCAGTCCAGTAGTGGTGTCCTTGTGCTGCTGTATAAGTCAAGAGGTACTGCCGTATATGTCCAGTGATACTCCCGTACAGTATATGTCCAGTGGTACTGCCGTATAAATCCAGTGATAGTGCCATATATGTCCAGTTTTACTGCCATATAATTCCAGTGATACTGCCGTATATGTACAGTGGTACTGCCTTATAATTCCAGTGATCCTGCCCTATATGCCCAGTGGTACTGCTGTATATGTCCAGCGGTACTGCCGTATAAATCCAGTGATACTGCCGTATATGTACAGTGGTACTACCATATAATTCCAGTGATAATGCCGTATAAATTTAGTGGTACTGTCGTATAAATCTTATCCAGTGATAATGCCGAATAAGTCCATTGATACTGCCGTATAAATCCAGTCCAGTGGTACTGCCATGTAATTCCAGTGATACTGCCATATATGTCCAGTGGTACTGCCATATAAATCCAGTGTTACTTGCATATATATCCAGTCCATTGATACTGCCGTATAAGTCCAGCGGTACTGCTGTATAATTCCAGTGATACTGCCGTATATGTCCAGTGATACTGCCGTATAAATCCAGTCCAGTGGTACTGCCGTATATGTCCAGGGGTGCTGCCATATAAATCCAGTGGTACTGGTGTATAAATCCAGTCCAGTGATACTGCTGTATATGTCCAGTGATACTGCCATATAAATCCAGTCCAGTGGTACTGCCATATAATTCCAGTGAAACTGCTGTATATGTCCAGTGGTACTGCCATATAAATCAAGTAGTACTGCCGTATAAATCCAGTCCAGTGGTACTGCCAAATAAGTCCAATGGTACTGCCATATAATTCCAGTGATACTGCCATATAATTCCAGAGGTACTGGCGTATACGTCCAGTGATACTGCCATATAAATCAAGTCCAGTGATACTGCCATATAAATCTAGTGGTATTGCCGTGTAATTCCAGTGATACTGCCGTATAATTCCAGTGATACTGCAGTATAAATCCAGTGGTACTGGCATATCAGTCCAGTCCAGTGATGCTGCCGTATAAGTCCAGTGATACTGCCAAATAAATCCAGTCCAGTGGTACTGCCATATAACTTCAGTGATACTGCAGTATATGTCCAGTTTTACTGCCATATAAATCCATTGGTACTGGTGTATAAATCCAGTCTAGTGATACTGCCATCTAAGTCCAGTGATACTGCCGTATAAATCCAGTCCAGTGGTTCTGCCATATAATTCCAGTGAGACTGCTGTATATGTCCAGTGGTACTGCCATATAAATAGAGTGGAACTGGCGTATAAATCCAGTCCAGTGATACTGCCGGGTATGTCCAGCGGTACTGCGGTATAAATCCAGTGATACTGTTGTATACATGTCCAGTGGTACTGGCGTATAAATCCAGTGGTACTGCTGTATAAATCCAATCCAGTGGTACTGCCATATAATTCCAGTGATACTGCCGTATAATTCCAGTGATATTGCTATATAATTCCAGTGATACTGCCGTATAAGTCCAGCGGTAATGCCATATAAGTCTATTAGTGCTGCCGTATAAATTCAGTGATACTGCTATATAATTCCAGTGGTACTGGCGTATAAGTCCAGTGATACTGCCGTATACGTCCAATGGTACTGCTGTATAAATCCAGTGATAGTGCCATATATGTCCAGTTTTACTGCCATATAATTCCAGTGATACTGCCGTATATGTCCAGTGGTACTGCTGTATATGTACAGCGGTACTGCCATATAAAACCAGTGATACTGCCGTATATGTCCAGTGGTACTGCAAAATAATTCCAGTGATCCTGCCGTATATGTCCAGTGGTACTGCTGTATATGTCCAGCGGTGCTGCTGTATAAATCCAGTGATACTGCCGTATATGTCCAGTGGTACTACCATATAATTCCAGTGATAATGCCGTATAAATCCAGTGGTACTGTCGTATAAATCCAATCCAGTTATACTGTCGAATAAGTCCAGTGATACTGCCATATAAATCCAGTCCAGTGGTACTGCCATATAATTTCAGTGATACTGCCATATATGTCCAGTGGTACTGCCACATAAATCCAGTGGTACTTGCATATAAATCCAGTCCGTTGATACTGCCGTATAAGTCCAGCGGTACTGCTGTATAATTCCAGTGATACTGCTGTATATGTCCAGTGATACAGCCGTATAAATCCAGTCCAGTGATACTGCCGTATATGTCCAGTGGTGCTGACATATAAATCCAGTGGTACTGGTGTATAAATCCAGTCCAGTGATACTGCTGTATTAGTCCAGTGATACTGCCATATGAATCCAGTCCAGTGGTACTGCCATATAATTCCAGTGAAACTGCCGTATATGTCCAGTGGTACTGCCATATAAATCAAGTGATACTGCCGTATAAATCCAGTCCAGTGGTACTGCTGTAAAAGTCCAATGGTACTGCCATATAATTCCAGTGACACTGCCATATAATACCAGAGGTACTGGCGTATACGTCCAGTGATACTGCCGTATAAATCAAGTCCAGTGATACTGCCATATAAATCCAGTGGTACTGCCGTATAATTCCAGTGATACTGCTGTATAATTCCAGTGATACTGCCATATAAATCCAGTGGTACTGGCATATCAGTTCAGTCCAGTGATACTGCCGTATAAGTCCAGTGATACTGCCAAATAAATCCAGTCCAGTGGTTCTGCCATATAACTTCAGTGATACTGCAGTATATGTCCAGTGTTACTGCCATATAAATCCATTTGTACTGGTGTATAAATCCAGTCTAGAGATACTGCCATCTAAGTCCAGTGATACTGCCGTATAAATCCAGTGAGACTGCTGTATATGTCCAGTGGTACTGCCATAAAAATAGAGTGGAACTGGCGTATAAATCCAGTACAGTGATATTGCCGTATATGTCCAGTGGTACAGCGGTATAAATCCAGTGATACTGCCGTATACATGTCCAGTGGTACTGGCATATAAATCCAGTGGTACTGCTGTATAAATCCAATCCAGTTGTACTGCCATATAATTCCAGTGATACTGCCGTATAATTCCAGTGATACTGCCATATAATTCCAGTGATATTGCCGTATAAATCCAGCGGTAATGCCGTATAAGTCCATTAGTTCTGCCATATAAATCCAGTGATACTGCCATATAATTCCAGTGGTACTGGCGTAAAAATCCAGTGATACTGCCATATAAATCTAGTCCAGTGGTACTGCCATATAATTCCAGTGATACTGTCGTATAATTTCAGTGAAACTGCTGTATAAATCCAGTGGTGCTGTCCTGTGCTGTATATTATTTACTCCATTTAAAGGGATTATTAAATATTTAATCCAAATAATTTTTACATGGTTTGCCCTGTGTGGTATAGGGATATGCTGTCCTGTGTTGTGTTATATAACTCCAGAAAAATAATGGAGAACAAAAATTTGGAGGATAAAATAGGGAAAGATCAAGAACCACTTCCTCTTAGTGCTGAAGCTGCTGCCACTATTCATGACATAGATGATGAAATGCCATCAACGTCGTCTGCCATGGCCGATGTCCAATGTGATAGTAGAGGGCATGTAAAATCCAAAAAGCCAAAATTCAGTAAAAAGAACCAAAAAAAGAAATTTAAATGGTCTGAGGAGAAACGTAAACTGGCCAACTTGCCATTTACGACATGGAGTGGCATGGAACGGCTAAGGCCCTGGCCTATGTTTATGACTAGTGGTTCAGTTTCACATGATGATGGAAGCTTTCATCCTCCCACTAAAAAAAGAGTTAAGCTGGCAAAAGCACAGCAAAGAACTGTGCGTTCTAAGATGGTATCACAAATCCCCAAGGAGAGTCCAAGTGTGTCGGCGGTTGTGATGCCTGACCTTCCCAACACTGGACGGGAAGAGGTGGCTCCTTCCACCATTTGCACTCCCTCTGCAAGTGCTGGAAGTAGCACCAACAATCCAGTTTCTGATATTCAAATTGAAGATGTCACTGTTGAAGTACACCAGGATGAGGATATGGGTGTTGTTGGCGGAGGAAGTTGATGATGAGGATTCTGATGGTGATGTGGTTTGTTTAAATCAGGCACCAGTGGAGACAGTTGTTGTCCGTGGGATGAATAAGCCCATTGTGATGCCTAAGCAAAATACCCCAAAAGTCACCTCTTCAGTGTGGATTTATTTCTCCACAAATCTGGACAACAGGTGTCAAGCTGTGTGTTGCTTCTGTCAATCCATAATAAGTAGGGGTAAGAACGTTATACACCTATTAACATCCTCCCTTATACATCACCTGCTGCACATTCATCAGAAGTCATTGTCAAGTTCTGAAAGTTTGGGTAAGAGCATAAGCAGTCCACTGACACCTAAATCCCTTCTTCCTCTTGTACCCAAGCTCTTGCAAGCCACACCACCAACTCCCTCAGTGTCAACTTCCTCCTCAGTCGGGAACATCAGTAGTCCTGCAGGCCATGTCACTGGCAAGACTGAGGAGTCCTCTCCTAACTGGGATTCCTCCGGAGGATCCTTGAGTGGTATGCCTACTGCTGCTGTTGCTGTCACTGCTGTTGTTGCTGCTGGGAGTCGATCGTCATCCCACAGGGGAAGTCGGAAGACCACTTGTACTACTTAAAGAAAGCAATTGACTGTCCAACAGTCCTTTGCGAGAAAGATGAAATATGACAGCAGTCATCCTGTTGCAAAGTGGATAAATGAGTCCTTGACAGCTATGTTGGTGTTAGGCGTGCATCTGGTATCCGCCATTAGTTCAGTGGGACTTAGAGAATTGATGGAGGTAGTGTGTACCCGGTACCAAATCCCCAAGAAAAAGTGTCCTCACTGTCCTGAAAAATGCGGTTGTACCCACTGTCCACTTAACCACGGACATGGGTAGATGTATTGCCTCCCGCAACAACAGCAGCTGCAGCAGTAGCAGCATCTCGCAAACGCCAACTCGTTCCTAGGCAGGCTATGCTATGTATCACCACTTTCCATAAGAGGCACACCGCTGACAACCTCTTACAGAAACTGAGGGACATCATCGCACAATGGCTTACCCCACTTAGACTCTTCTGGGGATTTGTGATATCGGACAATGCCACCAATATTGTGCGTGCATTACATCTGGGCAAATTCCAGCATGTCACATGTTTTGCACATACAGTACAATTAATTTGGTGGTGCAGAATTTTTTGAAAAATGACAGGGGCGTGCAGGAGATGCTGTCGGTGGCCTGAAAAATTGTGAAACACTTTCGACATTCAGCCACCGTGTGCTGAAGACTGGAGTGCCAGCAAACACTCCTGAAACTGCCCTGCCATCACCTGAAGCAAGAAGTGGTAACGAGGTGGAATTTCACACTATATATGCTTCAGAGGATGGAGGAGCAGCAAAAGGCCACTCAAGCCTATACATCCACCTACAATATAGGCAAAAGAGGGGGAATGCACCTGACTCAAGTGCAGTGGAAAATAATTTCCGTCTTGTGCAAGGTTCTCCAATCCTTCGAACTTGCCACACGTGAAGTCAGTTCAGACACTGCCAGTCAGGTCATTCCCCTCATCAGGCTTTTGCAGAAGCAGATGGAGAAATTGAAAGAGGAGCTAATATGGAGCGATTCCGCTAAGTATGTGGGACTTGTGGATGTAGCCCTTCATTCGCTTTGCCAGGATTCAAGGGTGGTCAATATGTTGAAATCAGAGCACTACATTTTGGCCTCCATGCTTGATCCTAGGTTTAAAGCCTAAGTTGTATCTCTCTTTCCTGCAGACACAAGTCTGCAGAGGTACAAAGACCTGCTGATGAGACAATTGTCAACTTAAGCGGAACATGTCCTGTCAACAGCTCCTCCTTAATTTTCTCCTGCAACTGGGGCTGCAAGGAAAAGGATAAGATTTCCTAGCCCACCTGCTGGTGTTGATGCACGGCAGTCAGGAGCGAAAGCTGACATCTGGTCCAGACTGAAGGACCTGCCAACGACTACTGTATGTATGTAATTGCTAGTTGTATGTATGTAAATGCTATTGTATGTATGTAAATGCTAGAAGCCTTACAGGTAAAAAGGGGTAACTAGAAATCTTCGCAGCAAGCAAGGAATATGATATTATAGGCACTACTGAAACGTGGTGGGACGAATCTCACGATTGGACAGTCAATCTAGAGGGTTACATGGTTTGCCCTGTACGCTGTATAGGAGAGACTGACTAAATAAACGGGGTGGAGGGGTATGTCTTTACGTAAAGCCATTTCTAAAACCTTTTATACGGGAAGATATTCAAGAAGGGACTGTAAATACTATTGAGATGTTATGGGTAGAAATTGCATGCGGGAGTAAAGGAATAAAGAAGTTATTATTGGGGTTATATTACAGGTCGCCTGGTATTAATGTGTCTGACAAGAAATTGTTACTGAACCAAATTGAAAGAGCAGCAGGAGGAGACATAGTAGTGATGGGAGACTTTAACTATCCCGAGATAAACTGGAAAATCAATTCAAGTGATACTGCTAGGGGCAATATGTTTTTAAACACGCTAAATGATAATTATTTCAATTAATCGAGGAACCAACTAGGTACAATGCAATCTTAGACCTGGTATTAACTAACAATGGGGAATTGGTATCAAATATTGAAGTAGGAGAGCCCATAGGTAACAGCGACCACAATATGGCCACATTCAATATCAGTTTTCATAAGCAGTCCTATACTGGGTCAAATAGGACACTAAACTTTAGCAAAGCCAACTTTGACATGATGAAGGAAATAGTGATGAGCGGGTTTGGTTTCTCGGAAACCAAACCCCCCCGAACTTCACCCTTTTTACACGGGTCCAAGCCATACATGGATTCTCCCGTAAGGCTCGGGTAACCCGAGCGCGCCCGAACGTCATCATCCCGCTGTCGGATTCTCGCGAGATTCGGATTCTATATAAGCAGCCGCGCGTCGCCGCCATTTTCACTCGTGCATTGGAAATGTTAGGGAGAGGACGTGGCTGGCGTCCTCTCCGTTATTGTTGAACTTGATTGTGCACTATTGCTTAATTGTGGGGAGGGCTGGGGAGCAGCTGTATACTATAGGAGGAGTACTGTGCAGACTTTTGCTGATCAGTGACCACCAGTTATCCGTTCTCTGCCTGAAAAAAAACGCTCCATATCTGTGCTCAGTGTGCTGCATATATCTGTGCTCACACTGCTTAATTGTAGGGACTGGGGAGCAGCTGTATTATATAGCAGGAGTACAGTGCAGAGTTTTGCTGACAGTGACCACCAGTATACGTTGTCTGCCTGAAAAACACTCCATATCTGTGCTCAGTGTGCTGCTTTATTGTGGGGACTGGGGACCACCAGTATAATATTATATAGGAGGAGCACAGTGCAGAGTTTTGCTGACCAGTGACCACCAGTATATAATATATAGCATTACGGTACAGTAGGCCACTGCTGTACCTACCTCTGTGTCATCATTAAGTATACTATCCATCTAGATTCTATACCTGTGGTGCATTTCAGTTGTGCAGTTTGCTGACACAGTGACCACCAGTATATATAGCAGTACGGTACGGAAGGCCACTGCTGTACCTACCTCTGTGTCGTCATTAAGTATACTATCCATCTACATTCTATACCTGTGGTGCATTTTAGTTTTGCAGTTTGCTGACACAGTGAACACCAGTATACTATATATAGCAGTACGGTACGGAAGGCCACTGCTGTACCTACCTCTGTGTCGTCATTAAGTATACTATCCATCTACATTCTATACCTGTGGTGCATTTTAGTTTTGCAGTTTGCTGACACAGTGACCACCAGTATACTATATATAGCAGTACGGTACGGAAGGCCACTGCTGTACCTACCTCTGTGTCGTCATTAAGTATACTATCCATCTACATTCTATACATGTGGTGCATTTTAGTTTTGCAGTTTGCTGACACAGTGACCACCAGTATACTATATATAGCAGTACGGTACGGAAGGCCACTGCTGTACCTACCTCTGTATCGTCATTAAGTATACTATCCATCTACATTCTATACCTGTGGTGCATTTTAGTTTTGCAGTTTGCTGACACAGTGACCACCAGTATACTATATATAGCAGTACGGTACGGAAGGCCACTGCTGTACCTACCTCTGTGTCGTCATTAAGTATACTATCCATCTACATTCTATACCTGTGGTGCATTTTAGTTTTGCAGTTTGCTGACACAGTGACCACCAGTATACTATATATAGCAGTACGGTACGGAAGGCCACTGCTGTACCTACCTCTGTGTCATCATTAAGTATACTATCCATCTACATTCTATACCTGTGGTGCATTTTAGTTTTGCAGTTTGCTGACACAGTGACCACCAGTATACTATATATAGCAGTACGGTACGGAAGGCCACTGCTGTACCTACCTCTGTGTCGTCATTAAGTATACTATCATCTACATTTTATACCTGTGGTGCATTTTAGTTTTGCAGTTTGCTGACACAGTGACCACCAGTATACTATATATAGCAGTACGGTACGGAAGGCCACTGCTGTACCTACCTCTGTGTCGTCATTAAGTATACTATCCATCTACATTCTATACCTGTGGTGCATTTTAGTTTTGCAGTTTGCTGACACAGTGACCACCAGTATACTATATATAGCAGTACAGTACGGAAGGCCACTGCTGTACCTACCTCTGTGTCGTCATTAAGTATACTATCCATCTACATTCTATACCTGTGGTGCATTTTAGTTTTGCAGTTTGCTGACAGTGACCACCAGTATATAAAGCAGTACGGTACGGAAGGCCACTGCTCTACCTACCTCTGTGTCGTCAAGTATACTATCCATCCATACCTGTGGTGCATTTCAGTTGTGCGCAGTATATATAGTAGTAGGCCATTGCTATTGATAGTTACTGGCATATAATTCCACACATTAAAAAATGGAGAACAAAAATGTGGAGGTTAAAATAGGGAAAGATCAAGATCCACTTCCACCTCGTGCTGAAGCTGCTGCCACTAGTCATGGCAGAGACGATGAAATGCCATCAACGTCGTCTGCCAAGGCCGAAGCCCAATGTCATAGTAGAGAGCATGTAAAATCCAAAAAACAAAAGTTCAGTAAAATGACCCAAAAATCAAAATTAAAAGCGTCTGAGGAGAAGCGTAAACTTGCCAATATGCCATTTATGACACGGAGTGGCAAGGAACGGCTGAGGCCCTGGCCTATGTTCATGGCTAGTGGATCAGCACACATGAGGATGGAAGCACTCATCCTCTCGCTAGAAAAATTAAAAGACTTAAGCTGGCAAAAGCACAGCAAAGAACTGTGCGTTCTTCTAAATCACAAATACCCAAGGAGAGTCCAATTGTGTCGGTTGCGATGCCTGACCTTTGTCAACACTGGACGGGAAGAGCTTGCGCCTTCCACCATTTGCACGCCCCCTGCAAGTGCTGGAAGGAGCACCCGCAGTCCAGTTCCTGATAGTAAAATTGAAGATGTCACTGTTTAAGTACACCAGGATGAGGATATGGGTGTTGCTGGCGCTGGGGAGGAAATTGACAAGGAGGATTCTGATGGTGAGGTGGTTTGTTTAAGTCAGGCACCCGGGGAGACGCCTCTTGTCCGTGGGACGAATATGGCCATTGACATGCCTGGTCAAAATACAAAAAAAATCAGCTATTCGGTGTGGAATTATTTCAACACAAATGCGGACAACAGGTGTCAAGCCGTGTGTTGCCTTTGTCAAGCTGTAATAAGTAGGGGTAAGGACGTTAACCACCTCGGAACATCCTCCCTTATACGTCACCTGCAGCGCATTCATCATAAGTCAGTGACAAGTTCAAAAACTTTGGGTGACAGCGGAAGCAGTCCACTGACCACTAAATCCCTTCCTCTTGTAACCAAGCTCCTACAAACCACACCACCAACTCCCTCAGTGTCAATTTCCTCCTTACCCAGGAAAGCCAACAGTCCTGCAGGCCATGTCACTGGCAAGTCTGACGAGTCCTCTCCTGCTTGGGATTCCTCCGATGCATCCTTGAGTGTAACGCCTACTGCTGCTGGCGCTGCTGTTGTAGCTGCTGGGAGTCGATCGTCATCCCAGAGGGGAAGTCGGAAGACCACTTGTACTACTTTCAGTAAGCAATTGACTGTCCAACAGTCCTTTGCGAGGAAGATGAAATATCACAGCAGTCATCCTGCTGCTAAGCAGATAACTCAGGCCTTGGCAGCCTGGGCGGTGAGAAACGTGGTTCCGGTATCCACCGTTAATTCAGAGGCAACTAGAGACTTGATTGAGGTACTGTGTCCCCGGTACCAAATACCATCTAGGTTCCATTTCTCTAGGCAGGCGATACCGAAAATGTACACAGACCTCAGAAAAAGACTCACCAGTGTCCTAAAAAATGCAGTTGTACCCAATGTCCACTTAACCACGGACATGTGGACAAGTGGAGCAGGGCAGACTCAGGACTATATGACTGTGACAGCCCACTGGGTAGATGTATTGCCTCCCGCAGCAAGAACAGCAGCGGCGGCACCAGTAGCAGCATCTCGCAAACGCCAACTCGTTCCTAGGCAGGCTACGCTTTGTATCACCGCTTTCCAGAAGAGGCACACAGCTGACAACCTCTTACGGAAACTGAGGAAGATCATCGCAGAATGGCTTACCCCAATTGGACTCTCCTGGGCATTTGTGACATCGGACAATGCCAGCAATATTGTGTGTGCATTACATCTGGGCAAATTCCAGCACGTCCCATGTTTTGCACATACATTGAATTTTGTGGTGCAGAATTATTTAAAAAACGACAGGGGCGTGCAAGACATGCTGTTGGTGGCCCGAAGAATTGCGGGCCACTTTTGGCATTCAGCCACCGCGTACAGAAGACAGGAGCACCACCAAACAGTCCTGAACCTACCCTGCCATCATCTGAAGCAAGAGGTGGTAACAAGGTGGAATTCAACCCTCTATATGCTTCAGAGGATGGGGGAGCAGCAAAAGGCCTTTCAAGCCTATACATCTGCCCACGATATAGGCAAAGGAGGGGGAATGCACCTGACTCAAGCGCAGTGGAGAATGATTTCAACGTTGTGCAAGGTTCTGCAACCCTTTGAACTTGCCACACGTGAAGTCAGTTCAGACACTGCCAGCCTGAGTCAAGTCATTCCCCTCATCAGGCTTTTGCAAAAGAAGCTGGAGACATTGAAGGAGGAGCTAAAACAGAGCGATTCCGCTAGGCATGTGGGACTTGTGGATGGAGCCCTTAATTCGCTTAACCAGGATTCACGGGTGGTCAATCTGTTGAAATCAGAGCACTACATTTTGGCCACCGTGCTCGATCCTAGATTCAAAACCTACGTTGTATCTCTCTTTCCGGCAGACACAAGTCTGCAGAGGTTCAAAGACCTGCTGGTGAGAAAATTGTCAAGTCAAGCGGAACGTGACCCGTCAACATCTTCTCCTTCACATTCTCCCGCAACTGGGGGTGCGAGGAAAAGGCTAAGAATTCCTAGCCCATCCGCTGGCGGTGATGCAGGGCAGTCTGGAGCGAGTGCTGACATCTGGTCCGGACTGAAGGACCTGCCAACGATTACTGACATGTCGTCTACTGTCACTTCATATGATTCTCTCACCATTGAAAGAATGGTGGAGGATTATATGAGTGACCGCATCCAAGTAGGCACGTCAGACAGTCCGTACGTATACTGGCAGGAAAAAGAGGCAATTTGGATGCCCTTGCACAAACTGGCTTTATTCTACCTAAGTTGCCCTCCCTCCAGTGTGTACTCCGAAAGAGTGTTTAGTGCAGCCGCTCACCTTGTCAGCAATCGGCGTACGAGGCTACTTCCAGAAAATGTGGAGAAGATGATGTTCATCAAAATGAATTATAATCAATTCCTCCGTGGAGACATTCACCAGCAGCAATTGCCTCCACAAAGTACACAGGGACCTGAGATGGTGGATTCCAGTGGGGACAAATTAATAATCTGTGAGGAGGGGGATGTACACAGTGAAAGGGGTGAGGAATCGGAGGATGATGATGAGGTGGACATCTTGCCTTTGTAGAGCCAGTTTGTGCAAGGAGAGATTGATTGCTTCTTTTTTTGGTGGGTGCCCAAACCAACCAGTCATTTCAGTCACAGTCGTGTGACAGACCCTGTCGCTGAAATGATGGGTTCGTTAAAGTGTGCATGTCCTGTTTATACAACATAAGGGTGGGTGGGAGGGCCCAAGGACAATTCCATCTTGCACCTCTTTTTTCTTTCATTTTTCTTTCCATCATGTGCTGTTTGGGGACTATTTTTTTGAAGTGCCATCCTGTCTGACACTGCAGTGCCACTCCTAGATGGGCCAGGTGTTTGTGTCGGCCACTTGTGTCGCTTAGCTTAGTCACACAGCGACCTTGGTGCGCCTCTTTTTTTCTTTGCATCATGTGCTGTTTGGGGACAATTTTTTTGAAGTGCCATCCTGCCTGACACTGCAGTGCCACTCCTAGATGGGCCAGGTGTTTGTGTCGGCCACTTGTGACGCTTAGCTTAATCACACAGCGACCTTGGGGCGCCTCTTTTTTTCTTTGCATCATGTGCTGTTTGGGGACTATTTTTTTGAAGTGCCATCCTGTCTGACACTGCAGTGCCACTCCTAGATGGGCCAGGTGTTTGTGTCGGCCACTTGTGTCGCTTAGCTTAGCCATCCAGCGACCTCTGTGTAAATTTTAGGACTTAAAATAATATTGTGAGGTGTGAGGTGTTCAGAACAGACTGGAAATGAGTGGAAATTATGGTTATTGAGGTTAATAATACTATGGGATCAAAATGACCCCCAAATTCTATGATCTAAGCTGTATTTTAGGGTTTTTTGTAAAAAACACCCGAATCCAAAACACACCCGAATCCGACAAAAAATTTTCGGTGAGGTTTTGCCAAAACGCGTCCGAATCCAAAACACGGCCGCGGAACCGAATCCAAAACCAAAACACAAAACCCAAAAAATGTCCGGTGCACATCACTAGAAGGAAGGGGTGTAGTATGGCTGACCGGCGGTCTCCTGACCGCCGGTCAGCTTACCGACGCCGGGATCCCGGCAGCATACCGACGCCGGGATCCTGGCGGGGAGGGGCGAGTGCAGCAAGCAGGTCATGTGACTGTCGGTCAGCAGACCGATGGTCACATGAATACCACCCGAAGGAAGCGTTAAGGGACATTGAATGGGAAATTCTGTTTCAAGGAAAAAATACTATAGAGAAATGTGATGTATTAAAATCACTGCTAATTAATAATACTCGTAAATTTATTCCCAGCAGCAGCAAAAGAAGGAATAAAAATCCCAAACCAGTGTGGTTTAACAAAAATATAAAGGAATTTTTGTTAATGGACAAAAAAAGACGAGCATTTTGTTAATGGACAAAAAAAGACGAGCATTTAAAAAATACAAATCTGCGGGGGATGCAGAGTCATTTCAGCACTCTCAGGACTGTAAGAAAATATGCAAAAAAGGAATAAGAGCGGCTAAAGTAGAAACTGAAAAACTAGTAGCAAAGGAAAGCAAAGCGAATCCCAAATTATTTTTAAAGTACATCAACAGCAAGAGACTAAAGAAGGAGAGTATAGGCCCTATAAAGGACAAGAGGGGAGTCTTAATCAAAAATGATAATGACATAGCAAACAAACTAAACAAGTTTTTTTCAACAGTATTTACCAGAGAGGACCAAATGCTGGGTCTAACACAAAATCTCAACAAAGATAATATCCCACTGCTAAATGCTTATTTATGTAAGGAGGTAGTCTGTGACCGATTAAAAAAGTTAAAGATTAATAAGTCACCTGGTCCCGATGGAATTCACCAGAGGGTTCTTATGGAGCTGCACGCTGAACTAGCAAAACCGCTATTTTTGATCTTCATTGATTCGGTTAAATCGGTTATGTTTCCCAAAGACTGGCGTATAGCGGAGGTAGTGCCAATATTCAAAAAGGGGAGCAAAGCTGAACCAGGTAATTATAGACCAGTTAGTCTTACATCTATAGTGGGGAAAGTACTCAAAGATATTCTAAGTGACAGTATTCAAAAGTTCCTTGAAGCAAATAAGGTCATTAAAAGGAACCAACATGGATTTGAGAATTACAGATCTTGTCTTACTTGGCTTTTATGAAACAAAAAGTGCGAACCTTGATCAGGGTAAGGAGGTGGATGTAATCTTTTTAGACTTTTCCAAAGCTTTCGACACTGTACCACACATGCGTCTTATCTATAAGCTACACGAAATAGGGCTAGGGAGCACAATATGCACTTGGGTCAGTAATTGGTTAGATAATAGGGACCATTGCGTTGTGGTCAATGGATCATTTTCAAATTGGACTAAAGTACAAAGTGGTGTGCCACAAGGGTCTGTACTTGGACCACTTTTGTTCAACATTTTCATCAACGACCTAACAGTGGGTCTAGAGAGCATGGTGTCAATTTTCGCAGATGATACCAAATTGTGTAAGGTTATAAATATGGAGGGGGATGCTGAGTCTCTTCAGAATGACTTAACTAAACTGGAAGCATGGGCATCAAAATGGAGAATGAGATTCCACACAGACAAGTGTAAGGTAATGCACTGTGGGGGCAAGACCAAAAATAACACCTACATACTAAATGGGGTAATAATAGGGGATTCTGTACTGGAAAAAAGACTTAGGGGTTCACATAGATTACAAATTAAGCAGCAGTACCCAAAATAGGAGTGCAGCAAAGAAGGCTAATAAGATATTAGCATGCATAAAACGGGAAATTGATGCAAGGGACGAGAGTACTATACTCCCATTATATAAATCACTAGTGAGGCCACATCTTGAATATTGTGTGCAATTTTGGGCACCATATTACAAAAAGGATATCCTAGAGCTAGAAAAGGTTCAGAGGCGGGCGACCAAACTAATCAAGGGCATGGAGATGCTGGAATACGAGGAAAAGCTTGCAAGGCTACGCATGTTTACATTGGAAAAGAGGAGACTAAGAGGGGACATTATCAACATCTACAAATATATAAGGGGTCAATACACAGAGCTTGGGAGGGACCTGTTTTCTATAAGATCAGCACAGAGAACACGTGGTCACTTGCTAAGGTTATAGAAGAGGAGTTTCCGCACATTGAGGCGAAAAGTTTTTTTCACAGTAAGGACAATATGTGTTTGGAATTCCCTGCCTGAGAGAGTAGTAATGGCAGACTCAGTCAACACCTTTAAAAATGGGTTAGATAAATTCCTATTGGATAAAGATATTCAGGGTTATGGTGCGTAGGCACGCATTATAGTTAATATAACTAGTCCTAACATAAAAATAACTAATACTATAATAAGACTGCATAGGAGACCACAAATAGGTTGAACTCGATGGACAATTGTCTTTTTTCAACCTTAGTTCCTATGTTACTATGTTATGTTACTGACATGTTTACTGTCACTGAATATGATTCTGTCACCATTGAAAGAATGGTGGAGGATTATATGAGTGACAGCATCCAAGTAGGCATGTCAGACAGTCCGTATGTATACTGGCAGGAAAAAGAGGCAATTTGGATGCCCTTGCACAAAGTGGCTTTATTTTACCTAAGTTGCCCCCCTCCAGTGTGTACTCTGAAAGAGTGTTTAGTGCAGCCAGTAACCTTGTCAGCGATTGGCATAGGAAGTTACTTCCACAAAGAAATGTGGAGAAAATGATGTTCTTCAAAATGAATTTTAATTTCCTCCAGGAAGATCTTTACCAGCAATTGCCTCCAGAAAGTACACAGGGACCTGTGATGGTGGATTCCAGTGGGGACAAATTAATACTCTGTGAGGAGGAGCATGTACATACTGAAAAGGGTGAGGAATCGGAGGATGAGCATGAGGTCGACATCTTGCCTTTGTAGAGTCAGTTTGTGCAAGGAGATATTGATTGCTTCTTTTTGGTGGGGGCCCAAGCAAAACAGTCATTTCAGCCACAGTCGTGTGACAGACCCTGTCGCTGAAATTATTGTTTTGTTAAAGTGTGCATGTCCTGTTTATATAACATAAGGGTGGGTGGGAGGTTCCAAGGACAATTCCATCTTGTACCTCTTTCTGGGAACTAGTTTTTAAAATGCCGTCCTGTCTGGCACTGCCATACAACTCCATGTGTACTGCTGTATAAGTCCAGGGGTACTGACGTATAAGTCCAGTCCAATGGTTCTGTATTGTACTGCATCAGTCCAGTGGTGGTGTCTTGTGCTGTCATAAGTCCAGTGGTGGTGTCCTGTGCTGTATATTATTTACTCCAAATAAAATGGTTATATATATTACTTATTTTATTATCCAAATAATTTTTACAGGGTTTGCTCTGTGTGGTGTAGGGGTATGCTTGTCTGTGCTGCATATTATTATAATAGCTCCATAATAAAGGGTTATTATTATCCAAATTAATTTTACAGGCTTTGCTGTGTGTGTGTGTGTGTGTGTGTGTGTGTGTGTGTGTGTGTGTGTGTGTGTGTGTGTGTTGTTTAGGGGTACACTCTCCTGTGCAACCAATATTGTGCGTGTATTATATCTGGGCAAATTCCAGCACGTCCCATGTTGTTTGTGCTGCACACTTATGTCATTTAGCTTAGTCATACAGCTACCTCATTGCACGTCTTTTACTTATTTGCATGGTGTGCTCTTTAGGGCCTAGTACTGTATTTTTAAGTGCAATCTTGTCTGCAACTGCAGTACCACTCCTAGATGGGCCAGGTGTTTGTGCTGCACACATTTGTTGCTTAGCTTAGTCATACAGCTACCTCATTGCACCTCTTTTACTTATTTGCATGATGTGCTGTTTGGGGCCTAGTTTTTAAATCTGCCACCCTGTCTGACACTGCAGTGCAACTCCTAGATGGGCCAGGTGTTTGTGCCGCACACTTGTGTCACTTAGCTTAGTCATACAGCTACCTCTGTGCAACCTTTTGGCCTAAAAACATAATTGTGAGGTGTTCAGTGTTCAGAATAGACTGGAAATGAGTGGAAATTAATGTTATTGAGGTTAATAATAACGTAGGATTAAAATTTCCCACAAATTCTGTAATTTTAGCTTCTTTTATGTTTTTTTCAAAAATCATCCAGATCCAAAAACAAAAACAAAACACGAAAGGGTGGTTTTGGCAAAACCAATATAGATCGAAAACACGAGCATGGATCCAGAACCAAAACCAAAACACAAAACATGAAAAGTGCCCGCCGCACATCTCTAGTTCTTTAGTAATTTAGACATTGCAAAAATGTAGATAATTGGTTAACTGGCTTTTAATACAACCTACACTTCCAGTTAAAAAGTTGGTAACTATGGGCCCATCAGCAGAATAGCTGTAATGCATTCTACAGTATAATCACACTTTCTTCTGGTCCACCCATGTAGTTTACCTGGTGGATAATTGACATAAATAGGGTACTTTATATTTCTCAACTATTGTATTTTTCTCTTGTACTTTCTGTTCTCATTTGTTATGCCAGTTGCTGATTTTAGTGTTTCAGTTGTAGCTTTTGACTAATAAATATGCCTGCATCAGTCATAAACCACATACTGTAGTACAGTATCTTAGCTTCATTATGGATACCAGGAACGCTTGCCTCTGTGAGGTCATGTGCAATCCATACTATCATTAATCATATTTGTCTTATAGTGTGCAAATAAATATGTTAAATGCTGACCATAAAATTGTGTGTAATAGTGTAAGGAATACATTAATGAAATCTCGCCACTGCCCACAACACACAGGCTATAAAGCTAAATACACACCTGGCATATTAATGAAACTATGTACAATTTTCTTTTTCAGAGAACTGAAATGACCCTATGAACATCAGATTTCCAGTGTACACACTACATAATTATTGTTTGTATTAAATTAATGTTCCTAAAGATCATTGAGGTGATGTTTAAAATGTCAGATCGACCTCTGTACACAGTATATTTGGGGCATGATATTGGCTCAACATTGTTGATATCCATCATACAACAGTCCAGATCAGAGGAAAAGATACATCTGCTTTTAAAATGATCGGCAGTCCCAGGTGCAAAAAATCGGGTTTGCTTCTGGCCCTCTGGAAAGGTAGGCAAGTCTCCCGCATGCAGACCAGGGGGATTTTTGGGATGTTTAAAATGTGCGCAAGGCAGCTTTAACAAGTGTAAATTGTCTAATGGGATGCCACCACACCCCACAAAAACAGAAATTCAATACAGAAGGAAGACAATTTTTTCTCAGTATAAGCGCCCAATATGGATGTCAAATCAAAATAAAATATACGTCCCTTAAAGATATTCAAAATGGAGATCCTCTGTGATTCAGCGAAAGTTCTCAGTTGATGTAATTAGTGTCCAGTCATTGTTACATGGAGAAAAAAACAGAACATGCAATGTGTACTATTGTTTTTTAGATAATATTCAAAGAGAGTCCTTTTATCCCATCAGCATAACAGGAAAGCGGTGACATGAATAGGGGGTCTGTATAAAGTGCGTACCCCAACTCACACTGGGAAGAACGGATATGTGCACATAAAGGTTTCTTTTTAAAACTCTTCACCCTTTTTGTGTGTCCTCCACCAAAAAGTATGCATAGATGAGCATACCTAAACTCACATTAAAGTGAAGATGCGACAAGTGTGTAAAGGTTTCTTTCATATATACTGCAATGTCAAAATAAAGATGCGTACCACACTCACAGAATGAAGTGTGGAGATACTCCTATCAAGGTATCTTTTGGATCCACAGCTGTTTCGGGCCTCAAGATGCCAGTGCGTATTTAGACAGTTATAAATCCAAAAAAAACTAAAATGGTGCCAATCAATCCATTTTTAAAAAAAGGGTTTTAATTGATACAAAATCCCATAGCTGGGAGAAGAGTACATGCAAGTAAAAACACTCCACAAAAGGAGAATAAAAAATGTCAGAGCTGGAATTTGCAGACACAAAAATAATTATTTCTAAAAAATCTTATATTCTGTATAAGGTGCATCAAATGATGAAAATACCTTGAAGGCTGGTTTTTAGGAGTTGCACAGTGCCCAAAGTTGTCGACGCGTTTCGGCTCAGCAGGAGCCTTCCTCAAGACATGTGGGCACTGTGTAACCCCATGCTATTTATTTGGGCACTGTCCAATGAGGTAAAAGGAAATGACCTCACAGGTGAATGGCCAAATGATGTAAAAATGAAACAAATCATGGATTCTTTCAATATAAAACACATATCTATGGTAGAGAAATGCATATATAACCAATAACTCCATACTTAATATATATTTAACTGGGTAATGTGTATTATACCAAAAGAAACGGATCTGGGGAGAGTGCACTATTGTAAATAGTCCCCCCTCCATTTGTACATGGAGATGTAGTTCCGCTGGATTAACAGAGTAGTGTCAGCACACTACAAACTTCTCCATGTCTACGTGGCGCACATTTGCGTTCCAACGAACGGATGTGCGTTCCACGGTTGGTTTCCGGAAAACGGAAGTCACGTGGTGCCGCGATTTGCGTTCCACCACTCACGGATGTGCGTTCCAACGCGACTTCCGGGTTTAAAGAGAAGGTGAACCGCTGAATCCAGCGGTGCCTGCTCTTGTTAACATGAAGGGGGAATTACTGCAAAAATTACTGATAGATATTAATTATTATCGTAATTATAACAATGTATACAACATTCAAAACAATAAAAATGTGGAAGAGATAATGATGACATTAGTGTAACCTCCCTTTATAATGGTATAAAGAAAGGTAGGATCAAAAAAATAAAATAAAAAAATTCACAAATATGCAAATGAGGACATATTGATGTATTCTTTCTTTTATCGGGGTATGTATATGTACAGATGAGATATGGTCCAGAAAATTCAATCAAGTCCATGGATAATTTTTTTGTACATATCTGATGCGGTAGAGTATCTGAAAAAAAGATTATAGATCGGTAACCATAATACATACATGAACAAGTAAGCATTTTTTCTCAAAGAAACCACTTCAGTTCAAAGTCCTTATTCAGGCCTTGTGGAAAGAGAGTTTTATAAGAATAGATACAATTCATTTCCAGTTTTGCTAGGGCTTTAGCAATACTTCCACCTCTAATTTTCCCCTTAACGGCCCTAATGCCATAAAAGGCTTTGATATGCTCAACAGAACTTTCGTGGGTCTCTTTGAAGTGACAAGATAGTGCGTGTGTCTCTAGACCTTTTCTAATATTTCTAAGATGTTCAGATAGACGGATTTTCAACTGCCTGGAGGTCCGACCAATATAAAATGTGTCACACGAACACTGTATTGCATATACTATGTTTTTCGAATTACAGGTTATGAAGTCTTTTATCTGGACTTCATTTCCATTGATCTCTATTTTTTCAAACTTGCTGTTGCCTGTATATTTGATATGCTTACACCCTTGGCAACAACCACAGTGATAGAAACCATGAGATTTGATTACAGGAACTTTTGGTTTTGTGGATAACATGCTGGATACCAGTTTGGTTTTTAGATTGGGTGCTTTTCTATAAATATGTATTGGTTTATCCTGAATAATAGTATCGGTACTCATTTTTTAAAATGTTCCAGTGTTTTTTTATAATTTTTTCTATTCATCTATGTTGATTTGTGTATTCTGTTATGAACGCCCATTGGTAGCAATCCTGATTTTTATCTTTTCTGCATTTTTTCTTTAGAAGATCTTCCCTGTTTAATTCGCCAAACTTGGTGATTTCCAAATTGATGTTGTTCTCATCATAACCACATTCCTTGAATTTGGATTTCATTTTGTCTGCTTGTTTGACAAAAACCTCATGCTCTGTACAGTTACGTCTCAATCGATTTATCTGACTCTTTGGTATAGAGTTAAGCCAACTGTCATGATGACAGCTGGTCATGGGAATATAAGAACCAGAGTCGGTTGGCTTAGTGTAATTCATGGTGTGTAATTTTTCCCCTTTGACGTAGACAGTAATATCTAAGAAATTGATGCTACTGGTGCTGGTGGTAAAGGATAATTTAATGTTTTTATTATTAATTGTTAGAGATGTTAAAAATTCATCAAGAAGATCGTTTCCACCTTTCCAAATCAAAAAAATATCATCTATATAGCGCATATAGGACACCAGGTTCGCTCCGAAGGGGTTATTGGTCCAAATGGTTTCAAGTTCCCATAACCCCATAAATAAGTTGGCGTAACTCGGAGCGAACCTGGTGCCCATGGCAGTCCCTGTTTTTTGGATGTAGAAATCCTCCTTGAAAAGAAATGTATTGTTAGTCAAAATGAAGCGGATACCTTCTATCAAAAAGTCCTGTAAATCCTTGGACAAACTAGATCGTTCAAGGAAATATTTGGTAGCTTCAATGCCTTGGTCATGGTTAATGATAGTATAGAGGGAACTCACATCAGCAGTAGCTAACGTGAGTCCCTCCTCCCAGACCACTTTTTCTAGGTTTAACAAAAAATCCCTTGTGTCTGTAAGGTGAGACTGGTTCATTTTAACTAAAGGCTGTAAAAAGGAATCGATGAATTGTGACAAATTCGCGGTGGTGGAATCCACTCCCGAGATAATTAGTCTTCCCGGGGGGTCCACCAGGCATTTGTGGACTTTAGGTAATAAGTAGATTACCGGGGTTTTGGGGTCTTCATGGTGGAGAATTGAAGCCTCCTTATCGGTAATGGTACCTTTCTTTAAATATTTATCAATTAAACTTTTACATTTCTCTTGGGTGGAACTTAACGGGTCCGCTCTGAGTTTCCTATAAGTGGTGACATCATCTAATTGTCGGTACATTTCTTTCTCATAATTTTCTACATCCATTAGAACGACCCCCCCCCCCCTTTATCTGCAGGCTTGATAATCAGATTTTCATTCATTCTTAATTCCCTTAAAGCTTTACGTTCTTTGAATGTGAGATTGGAGACATTATTGTTGGATTTTTTTAATTTAGATTCTATATTTTCAAAGTCATGTAAAGTCAGAGCACAAAAGGTATCAATGAAAGGTCCCTTGATATGTTGGGGGTAAAAAAATCGATTTTGGACGAAAGGGGGTGGTGACATTTTCTTCTCCCTCTTGTTCTACATTATGTTGTCCAATAAAAAATTTTTTACAGTAGGTTTCCTACTGAATTTTTGCAGGTCTATGAACAGATCAAAGGGTCTGATGGAATTAGTAGGGGCATATTTAAGCCCTTTTTCTAACAGGGTTGTTTGATCCCTTGTTAGGAGATGTTTACTTAAATTGAATATTTTGACCACTGATCGTCTTTCTCCTTGGTTGTTTTGATGTACTGTTTCACTGGTAGGGGATTTTCTCCTAATTCTAATATTACGCTTCTTTTTACGTTGTTTATTTTTGTTCTTTAATTTGGTAGTTAAGAGACCCCCTCTTTTACCACGTTTTTTTATCTGTATTAGTGGTTGGGCAGACGGTAGTCTAAAAAAGGGGAGGACTCAGTGTCTCTATCTTTCAAGGAAGAAAAGCGATTTCTCAAGGGAACATGATATTCTCTATCCATAACCTTTTTATAGTCATTGAATCTAGTAGGTCTTCTGGGGGAATTTTTTCTCCATTCCATTGTGTCCTCATATTGTTTCTCTCCATAATCTGGATAAATTGATCTGGAGGGACCTCTCTGGGAATAATTTTTCCTCTGTGGCACTCTTCCAGAGTTCAGAGGTTGTTTGTCTTGATTATCAATTTTAAATCCTGTTCTGCCTCTGCCCCCTACAGTAGGTTTGGGGTATCTCTGGCGTTGGGAATAATTCTCTGATAGAGCATCTTCCCTCACAATCTCATCTATATCAGTGCTTTCCCTCTTATCTCTGTTGAATTTTTTTAATTTCTTTTCTATAAGTATTTTTTCAGTCCTCTTTATTCTAAATTGAATGGTTTTTTCCATTTCTTTATATTCCTCCGAACTGGAGTATGGATCTACTAGGGATTTGTAGATCCCAATTTCTTCTTCTAACTGTTTAAGCTCTCTTTCTTTCTTTTACAATCAGCTCCATTAAATTAAAAGAGCAACAGTTAAGAATGGTCTCCCACTCTTTTTTAAATTCCTCACCAGAGTTGGAAAAGCTTGCTATTTTATCGATTTTTAGCCCTCGTGGGATTAATTTATTAGCCAGATATTTTTCAATCGTTATCACCTCCCACCATATTTTATTCTCCTTTTGGAGAATACCCTCTAATTTATGCATCATGCTATCCAAATCACCATCTATTAACTCAGGTGTATCATGACAATCATTAAACATTCTATCAAAAGTAGCTTTTCTATTGTCTCGCAGGGAAAACATGATTGAGATGGGAGGTTTATGCAGCACTATTCAGGAACCCAAAAAAAAGTGGCAAGAAACTACAAAGAGACCAGGGGGAATTTTGGGGATGTTTGAAATGTGCGCAAGGCAGCTTTAACAAGTGTAAATTGTCTAATGGGATGCCACCACACCCCACAAAAACAGAAATTCAATACAGAAGGAAGACAATTTTTTCTCAGTATAAACGCCCAATATGGATGTCAAATCAAAATAAAATATACGTCCCTTAAAGATATTCAAAATGGAGATCCTCTGTGATTCAGCGAAAGTTCTCAGTTGATGTAATTAGTGTCCAGTCATTGTTACATGGAAAAAAAAACAGAACATGCAATGTGTACTATTGTTTTTTAGATAATATTCAAAGAGAGTCCTTTTATCCCATCAGCATAACAGGAAAGCGGTGACATGAATAGGGGGTCTGTATAAAGTGCGTACCCCAACTCACACTGGGAAGAACGGATATGTGCACATAAAGGTTTCTTTTTAAAACTCTTGACCCCTTTTTGTGTGTCCTCGGATCACAAAACGGAAACGGATCTGGGGATTATCCATGGACTTGATTGCCTTTTCTGGACCATATCTCATCTGTACATATACATACCCCGATAAAAGAAAGAATACATCAATATGTCCTCATTTGCATATTTGTGAATTTTTTTATTTTATTTTTTTGATCCTACCTTTCTTTATACCATTATAAAGGGAGGTTACACTAATGTCATCATTATCTCTTCCACATTTTTATTGTTTTGAATGTTGTATACATTGTTATAATTACGATAATAATTAATATCTATCAGTAATTTTTGCAGTAATTCCCCCTTCATGTTAACAAGAGCAGGCACCGCTGGATTCAGCGGTTCACCTTCTCTTTAAACCCGGAAGTTGCGTTGGAACGCACATCCGTGAGTGGTGGAACGCAAATCGCGGCACCACGTGACTTCCGTTTTCCGGAAACCAACCGTGGAACGCACATCCGTTCGTTGGAACGCAAATGTGCGCCACGTAGACATGGAGAAGTTTGTAGTGTGCTGACACTACTCTGTTAATCCAGCGGAACTACATCTCCATGTACAAATGGAGGGGGGACTATTTACAATAGTGCACTCTCCCCAGATCCGTTTCTTTTGGTATAATACACATTACCCAGTTAAATATATATTAAGTATGGAGTTATTGGTTATATATGCATTTCTCTACCATAGATATGTGTTTTATATTGAAAGAATCCATGATTTGTTTCATTTTTACATCATTTGGCCATTCACCTGTGAGGTCATTTCCTTTTACCTCATTGGACAGTGCCCAAATAAATAGCATGGGGTTACACAGTGCCCACATGTCTTGAGGAAGGCTCCTGCTGAGCCGAAACGCGTCGACAACTTTGGGCACTGTGCAACTCCTAAAAACCAGCCTTCAAGGTATTTTCATCATTTGATGCACCTTATACAGAATATAAGATTTTTTAGAAAGAATTATTTTTGTGTCTGCAAATTCCAGCTCTGACATTTTTTATTCTCCTTTTGTGGAGTGTTTTTACTTGCATGTACTCTTCTCCCAGCTATGGGATTTTGTATCAATTAAAACCCTTTTTTTTTTAAATGGATTGATTGGCACCATTTTTGTTTTTTTTGGATTTAAAACTGTCTAAATACGCACTGGCATCTTGAGGCCCGAAACAGCTGTGGATCCAAAAGATACCTTGATAGGAGTATCTCCACACTTCATTCTGTGAGTGTGGTACGCATCTTTATTTTGACATAGCAGTATATATGAAAGATACCTTTACACACTTGTCGCATCTTCACTTTAATGTGAGTTTAGGTATGCTCAATTATGCATACTTTTTGGTGGAGGACACACAAAAAGGGTGAAGAGTTTTAAAAAGAAACCTTTATGTGCACATATCCGTTCTTCCCAGTGTGAGTTGGGGTACGCACTTTATACAGACCCCCTATTCATGTCACCGCTTTCCTGTTATGCTGATGGGATAAAAGGACTCTCTTTGAATATTATCTAAAAAACAATAGTACACATTGCATGTTCTGGTTTTTTTTCCATGTAACAATGACTGGACACTAATTACATCAACTGAGAACTTTCGCTGAATCACAGAGGATCTCCATTTTGAATATCTTTAAGGGACGTATATTTTATTTTGATTTGACATCCATATTGGGCGCTTATACTGAGAAAAAATTGTCTTCCTTCTGTAGTAAAGTCTCCCGCATGCGCCACAACAACCCCCGCAGCCCTCCTCGGCTGCCCACAACAGAGGACTAGTGGGCGGACTGAGGGGGGCCCAATGGCATGATTCACCATGCAGTGCACATGGTTTTGTCTATTAGAGGAAGATTTTGCTTTTGCAGTCAACCTTGAAATAGGCCCAATATCCAATAACACTAAAAAGTTCTAAGGATTAAGTATCAGTACTACAATGATATTTGAACAGGTTCTAAATAATTGAATTGACAGAACACAACTAGCATAAAAGTAACATAAATAAATCATACTGTAGCTCACCAACTCGCAGTTGAGTGTGTAATAGAGGATTAAACATTTGGGGCCAAATGTAACTGGGTCCAAGTTTGGAAAATGTGCAAGTTTTGCAGCAAAGTTGCACATTTTCAAAACTCAGCTAATATAATAGGGTCCGAGTATAAAGCTTGGAATAAACCATGGGGTAAATTTACTAAGATTCGTATTTTCCCGTTTCAGGTCAAAGTTCAATCACGAATGACATCGAAAGTGTAAAACTGCAACTTTTTGAATTTGTTACGATGGATTTACTAAGCTGTCGTATTCGGGTTCTTCTTTTCTTCCGATGTCGATGTCATTCGTGTTTTTTTTGTGTTTTTTACGGCAGTGATTAGCAAAACACTGCCGACTTTTTTACAATTAATCTCGGCCGGATCTGTGTGATCCGTGCTGGGGTTCTATTTTTTTTTTTTAATTAAACACTGTAAAATTTTTTAAAAAAATTGCGTGGGGTCCCCCCTCCTAAGCATAACCAGCCTCGGGCTCTTTGAGCCGATCCTGGTTGCAGAAATATGGGGAAAAAAATGACAGGGGTTCCCCCATATTTAAGCAACCAGCATCGGGCTCTGCGCCTGGTCCTGGTCCCAAAAATACGGGGGACAAAAAGAGTAGGGGTCCCCCGTATTTTTAAAACCAGCACCGGGCTCCACTAGCTGGACAGATAATGCCACAGCCGGGGGTCACTTTTATATAGTGCCCTGCGGCCGTGGCATCAAAAATCCAACTAGTCACTCCTGGCCGGGGTACCCTGGGGGAGTGGGGACCCCTTCAATCAAGGGGTCCCCCCCCCAGCCACCCAAGGGCCAGGGGTGAAGCCCGAGGCTGTCCCCCCCCATCCAATGGGCTGCGGATGGGGAGGCTGATAGCCTTTGTTGTAAAAGAAAAGATATTGTTTTTAGTAGCAGTACTACAAGGCCCAGCAAGCCTCCCCCGCATGCTGGTACTTGGAGAACCACAAGTACCAGCATGCGACGGAAAAACGGGCCCGCTGGTACCTGTAGTACTACTACTAAAAAAATACCCAAAAAAAGACAAGACACACACACCGTGAAAGTATAATTTTATTACATACATACACACATACATACATACTTACCTTAAGTTCCCACGCAGGTCGGTCCTCTTCTCCAGTAGAATCCAAGGGGTACCTGTTGAAGAAATTATACTCACGAGATCCAGGGGTCCAGGCTCCTCGGGAAATCCAGGGGTAATCCACGTACTTGAAAAAAAAAAAAAACGGTGTCCCGACCACGAACTGAAAGGGGACCCATGTTTGCACATGGGTCACCTTTCCACGAATGCCAGAAACCCACTTTGACTTCTGTCTAAGTGGGTTTCTTCAGCCAATCAGGGAGCGCCACGTTGTAGCACTCTCCTGATCAGCTGTGTGCTCCTGTCCTCACTGACAGGCAGCACACGGCAGTGTTACAATGTAGCGCCTATGCGCTACATTGTAACCAATGATGGGAACTTTCTGCCCTGCGGTTGACCTAAAGTGACGTCACCGCTGAGCAAGAAAGTTCCCACCATTGGTTACAATGGAGCGCATAGGCGCTACATTGTAACACTGCCGTGTGCTGCCTGTCAGTGAGGACAGGAGCACACAGCTGATCAGGAGAGTGCTACAACGTGGCGCTCCCTGATTGGCTGAAGAAACCCACTTAGACAGAAGTCAAAGTGGGTTTCTGGCATTCGTGGAAAGGTGACCCATGTGCAAACATGGGTCCCCTTTCAGTTCGTGGTCGGGACACCGTTTTTTTTTTTATCAAGTACGTGGATTACCCCTGGATTTCCCGAGGAGCCTGGACCCCTGGATCTCGTGAGTATAATTTCTTCAACAGGTACCCCTTGGATTCTACTGGAGAAGAGGACCGACCTGCGTGGGAACTTAAGGTAAGTATGTATGTATGTGTGTATGTATGTAATAAAATTATACTTTCACGGTGTGTGTGTCTTGTCTTTTTTTGGGTATTTTTTTAGTAGTAGTACTACAGGTACCAGCGGGCCCGTTTTTCCGTCGCATGCTGGTACTTGTGGTTCTCCAAGTACCAGCATGCGGGGGAGGCTTGCTGGGCCTTGTAGTACTGCTACTAAAAACAATATCTTTTCTTTTACAACAAAGGCTATCAGCCTCCCCATCCGCAGCCCATTGGATGGGGGGGGACAGCCTCGGGCTTCACCCCTGGCCCTTGGGTGGCTGGGGGGGGACCCCTTGATTGAAGGGGTCCCCACTCCCCCAGGGTACCCCGGCCAGGAGTGACTAGTTGGATTTTTGATGCCACGGCCGCAGGGCACTATATAAAAGTGACCCCCAGCTGTGGCATTATCTGTCCAGCTGGTTTTAAAAATACGGGGGACCCCTACTATTTTTGTCCCCCGTATTTTTGGGACCAGGACCAGGCGCAGAGCCCGATGCTGGTTGCTTAAATATGGGGGAACCCCTGTCATTTTTTTCCCCATATTTCTGCAACCAGGATCGGCTCAAAGAGCCCGAGGCTGGTTATGCTTAGGAGGGGGGACCCCACGCAATTTTTTTTGAAAAAATAAGCACTTTCCCACCCCTTCCCACTGATATACATGCACGGATCTCATGGATCCGTGCATGCCTATCCAATCACGAATAAAAAAAAAAGGTCTGTTTTTTTTTAGCACTCTTTTACGAGTTGTAATTTTTCACGGCAGTGTTTGTTTTTTTTTTGCTTTGCACTTCTTAGTAAATGACCGAGATTCATACTTAAACAGCCGCGTTTTGACCGATGGTGTATTCATTCGTAATTTTTTACTTGGACTTGCAAAAAATTACGAATGCCCTCATCTCTGCCGTGATTAGTGTTTAGTAAATTACCGAGATGACACTTTGATGAAAAAACGGCATCTCGGTCAAAATCGGGAGCTTAGTAAATTTCCCCCCATGACTCTAAACTCTCAAAAAAATAGAGGTGGTTTAAATAGGTGAGTGGTATGTGACACTTGGAAAAACAACTAAAAATACTTATTTAAAACATATTTACAATTAATAAACATATCTTAAAATGGGTTGGGTATGGGATCACGCCGGTCAATATACTGATGCCGGAATCCCAAGGTTCAGATTACCGGCGGGGAGGAGGGGGTGCAAGCGCAATGTAACCCCTTGCAGACTTGCTGCGCTAGCCACAGGTTCAATTCCCACTATATGGGTGTCGTCAACACCCACGAGTGGGAATAGTCCCTGTTAGTCAGCATGCTGACTGTCGGGCTTTTACTTGCTCGGGATCCCACCGGTCACATAACTACATCCCCTTACAATATAACTAATTTAAAAAACCCAAATACAATATTTGAAATCCTAAAAAAAAATGTATGTACTGTACATATATGTGTAAAAACACACACTAACCTGTATATATTAGCTAAAATGTCACCCCCCAATAGTGTTCCTACATGTACTGTAAGTGTTTAAAACCCATTTACCATAATGTACCCCTTAAATAGTGTACCTAGTTATACTGTGCATACAATCAAAAAAATGCATTACCTTCAAAAAATACATTTAATACAAACAAATTAACTTACATTAAAAGAAACACACAAATACAAATATTTTTTAAACACTTTACTGAACCAAAAAAAACACAGCAACTAACATTTACATACTAAACCAACAAAAATAAGAAAAGTGGGTGGGATAAAATTACTGAGAGTCTGAAGGGCCTCGTACTCTCCTTGCACTTTTTGGTACCCACCAACATATTGGCACTACGCCTTGAGAGAGTCACAGGTGAGGCAATCTGTGGGCTTGTCTGTTTTGAGCTGGCAGTTGAGGTAGATGACCCTTCCCTCACTATCCTTTGGACCATCAACATCCTCTACTGGGCAACAAATGCCTGTGTCTGCTCCCGGATGGCCTGTGTATGCTCCTGTGGCACAGGTGGCATTGACTCCACAGGTGTAAGGATGATGGCATCCTCCTCCTCCCCCAATTAATATGCCACCAGCACTGGGGTTGGCAGAACTGGAGGTACTGGTGGTGAGGGCAGTGCGTAAAGTGGTTCTAGAGAGGTGGTGGAACTCACCTCCCCAGCCTTTCCCTTGTGGGTGCCACATCACTAGCCATTCCCGTTCTTGCCCACCTGACAGATGCCACATCCCCTATCCTCTCCCTTTCTTGTCCACCTTGCAAAACATAAATCTTCTGCTGCTCCACTTTTGTCAATTTCCATATAAAATACTTCTGCTGACACAATTCTATTAACAAAACTACACCAACATACGTCTCTTATCTCACAATATCTCACAACTCACTCATCCAAGCTGCACAAGATCTGCATATCGGGGGTAATTCCAAGTTGATAGCTGCAGGATTTTTGTTAGCAATTGGGCAAAACCATGTGCAGTGCAGGGGAGGCAGATATAACATGTGCAGAGAGAGTTAGATTTGGGTGGGGTGTGTTCAATCTGTAATGTAATTTGCAGTGTAAAAATAAAGCAGCCAGTATTTACCCTGCACAGAAACAAAATAACCCACCCAAATCTTACTCTCTCTACACATGTTATATCTGCCTCCCCTGCAGTGCACATGGTTTTGCCCAATTGCTATAAAAAATCCTGCTGCGATCAACTTGGAATTACCCCCATTGTACACACGCACTACCTGCTCCCAGTAACAGTTACAGGACTTTTTCGTGCAGCACCCACTCTGTGCAATGCCCTCCCATTCACAAGACTTTCCTCTAGTTTCCAAACCTTTATGCGTTCTCTGAGAATTCCCATCTTCTGGCAGCTTATCATATTCCACAACCACCAACCTAACCTCCTTAAGCTATTCTACCCAATTACATTCTATACAGTCCACACATTCCTTTACAGTCACATTTTCTCTTTCTAAGTATCCTGCTAAACCCAGGATGTGTAACTGGATCATACAGCACACCAGAATCCTCTGTAAAATTGCATATTTTATTCCACACACAGATCTCCTCCCCAACACATTTTATCCCACACACACCTCCCCGCCCCAAGCACCCAGCCAGTGGCATCACAAGGTGGGTGCGGCCCACACCCGTGTGTGATGCCTGGAAGGGGTGACACCAAACTGTGGGCTCCTCTGCAGTGACAGGAGCCAGGTGCTGCAGTGTGAAAGTCTGCTACAGCACCCAGTTCCTGTCATAGAAAAGGAGCCGACAGTGCTGGGAGACAGTCTCCGGGGGCAGCCCAGTACAGCCCAGCATCTCCGGAGATGCTGGGAACGCCCCAGGAGTGATCATCCCGTGAGGCCACCCCCCTTCATTAGCGGCCATGCCCTCTTTTTGCCACAAGCGCGCCCATGGTGCATAGGGCTATCAAGGGTGCGCATCGGGTGTCACCACACCCAGTGATGCCTCTGCACCCAGCACTTTTTATCTCACACACAGATCTGTCCCCAAGCACAGTTTCTCCCACACACATATCCCCACAGCACATTTTATCTTACACAAAGATACACCCCCCTCCCCAGCACATTTTATACCCCACACAGCTCTTCCCCACCCCAGCACCCAGCACTTTTTATCTCACACCCAGATCTCTACCCAAGCACATTTTATCCCACACAGGATTTCCCCAAGCACATTTTATCCATCACACCGCTCTCCCATACCAGCACATTTTATCCCACACAGGATTTCCCCAAGCACATTTTATCCATCACACCGCTCTCCCCTACCAGCACATTTTATCCCACACAGGATTTCCCCAAGCACATTTTATCCATCACACCGCTCTCCCCTACCAGCACATTTTATCCCACACAGGATTTCCCCAAGCACATTTTATCCATCACACCGCTCTCCCCTACCAGCACATTTTATCCCACACAGGATTTCCCCAAGCACATTTTATCCATCACACCGCTCTCCCCTACCAGCACATTTTAACTCACACACAGATCTTCCCCAAAGCACATTGTATCCCATATACAGCTCCACCCAAGCACATTTTATCCCACACACAGCTAGGCCAGAATTTGGTGGAACTGGTTCCACCTCCCAATACAACAGTTCTGCCCTGTTCTGGCCCACTTTAACCGCTGGGTGAGGGGAGCGGTGAGGGTAACAGCACATGAAAAGGACTTAAGAAGGAAACAAAAAGGAAAAATTAATATACTTGTACTGCAGAAAAAATACTGTCTCGAATAATTTGGATCAACTAACAGAGGGCCTAATTCAGACTTGATCGTAGCCTTACAAAATTTTGCATGCACAGGGCTAGTCCGCCCGCATGTCTTGCTCTGCACAGCGGCAAATCTTTTGTACTTGACGAGTATCTCCCTACCAGCGCAGCTCCTGCGTGCTGGCAGGAAGCTACTCGTCGCTGTCAGGGTCGCAGCGGCTGCATGTGACATTGTGAAGCACACCTGCATTGCCCGGACAGCACCCCTAAAACATCGACTAAATGCCGCTGGCCCGCCCCCTCCCACCCAGCGACCGCCTCTTGCTGTCAATCAGGCAGAGGCGATCGCAGGGCTGAGATGGCCGTCGGCTGTCTGGCATGTGCCAGCGCACTGCAGCGCCAGCGCATGCACAGTTCAGACCTGATCGGCTGCTGTGCGAAAATGCACAGCAGTGATCAGGTCTGAATTAGGCCCAATAAACGCTGACAGGTGCATCCAGGCATTCAGTAGTGGCTTAATTCAATGACGTAAACAGTACATTGAAAGCATGGTATCTAAAGTGTCTTTTCAGGGGCCTTTTTTTATTTTATTTACTTCTTCACATATAAGTGTGTTTTAAGTACAGTAGGACACTACAAAATATTTATTGACATAGTTGTGTCAAAATTGTTTATGTAATGGTTGCAGGCCATAATACAGATGTAGCCAGGCTCATCATTGCTGCAATGCGTAAGCACAATCATACGCACATGTGTACGCATCACACACTTGGCTGTGTCTATTCGCGCCTATGAGTAGATAATGCAATGCATATGCATCTGGGTGAAAATATATATACACGCACTCCTGCATGTGTGTGCATCACAGCAAACTAGTCTCAATCGCGAATAGGCGCAGTCACAATGCCCTTGGCTACATCCGCATGTCACAACTGTGATGTATTTACTGTTACATAAGCCTGTAGATCCATGGAGATGTGCGTAATGTGTTTTTTGTTGGGTACACTTACCAGTAGGGAGGCCAATCCTGGGCCTTTTTTCAATCCCGGAATTCCCGGGATATCCAGGATTGGATTGAAGACCCACCCACCCCAGACCACACAAATACTCACCATCGTGGGTTGGGAGCCAGGCTCGCGGCCTGTGTGTGGCAGGGTGTGGTCTGGGCAGTGTGGGCGACTTGCATCAGAAATATTATAATGGGTGGGAGAGCTCGCGGGTGGCATCATGGCAGCACAGTATTAGACGTCGCAGTGTGACCTCTGACATCATGGCACGCTGCGCAGTACGCAATGCCAGGGGGCAGTTGGAGCCGGGAGGAGGGAGCCGACCAGTGTCTGAGCCTCCTGAGGACACTCAACGCTGCCCGGCATTAAAAAAACAATGGGGCAGGTAAATCCCGCAGTCACCGTGATTGGAGCTTCCAATCCCAGGATTAAATCCCAGCTGTTTTTTGGCCAAAATCCCGGGATCCTGCCAATCCCAGGATTGGCATTTCTACTTACCAGGCTCCTCTGTGTCTGCCTCTTTCTGCCGCCTCTTCGGGGGAGCCGTACACTGTGGTGCACCAGCTGAGCAAAAACAAATGAAAACATTCAGTGACACTTAAAAGGTAGATGTATTAAAAAACATTAAACATGATGCATTCTATAGTATAAATTAGTTAGTACAGTACATAATGTGCAAATGACCTTGGCAACACAAATACTGATTGTTGGTTGGAGATCGCATATACAGTAGCACATTACTTACTCTGCTAGGTTGTCACACAGTCATACATTACTATAGATAACATTTACAGAAACTTTTAACCTCTTCAGGGATAGTGGCACATATTTTATAAAAGCAAACATTTATGCGTACTGTTAAATGCAGATTTTTTTTTTAAAATGTAACAACATGGACTTTTTTTATTTTTTAAGTTACGGTTATAGTTGAAAAAAATATCAATTATATTATAAAATGAAAATTAATTATGTTTAACATATTATTTTGTCCATAAAGAAGTTAAAAATTGAAAAGTTGACACTGATTTAGGTTGTTAAAAGGGCACATTTTTTGTTTACTCACAAGGATGAGTTGACTTGGGTGCATTGGACAGTACATGTCTACTGCATGCACATCTGGAAGCACCTCCAGAGGAATCACCAGCTTCAACTCCTTCTTTAAGGTGGTTTAGTGGACCAGTGCTGGACATCCTGCCCCAGTCCTGCAATCCTCGCAGTGCTCCTCTGCCATCTTGTGTTTAAGGCCCCACGTGATGTTCCCAGACCTTTTCTTGATGTCCCTCCGGCAGGAACTGACCACTTTCACTGCGTCATGAACCCTCCTCAACAGTGCCTTCTTCCTCAATGTAGTAGTCTTGTGCGCCTGGGCACCCAGCACACGTTGAAATACCTGCACCATGTCATGGTCCAGGGTGAATTTCTCATCATATGAGAGTCGGACATTGCACCCTGTCCTTGTCTTGCCAGGTGCAGGTGCAGCAGCCTCCTCTTCCTCCTCCTCACTCTCCTCCACTTCATTCTCCTCCATCTCTTGCAGCTCCTGCTCCTTACTTTCTTTCTCCTCACTGGTAGACTTAGAATGCTGCTGAAGCATGACCTCCTCCTCCTCTGTTCTCTACCAACTCTCCTGGAAGTCATGCTGCTCAAAATAACACAAAAACAACACAGAACTCTCTCTCCCTGAAAACTCTCCTCTGCTTCCCATAAAGCCTCACTACCGATAATAGGACAAAATAGAGGATCGGGCATTCATATAGGGTGTGTCATACATAAATCTGGAGACTTTTGGGCCCAATGGGTGACTTTCTACTAAATTAGACAACCTACAATAGTAAAACGCTAATTCTGTTAGGTCTAAAAAACTTGTATATTTTCTGGTGTGTATTCTCGCAGGAAGTCACATTAGAGAGTTACATTTGTGCCTGCAGACTCGGACCCTATTACATTGACCAATTTGCCAGAAAAGTCACACATTTTAATGTCAGCGATGTGACTTTTTCCTGCACACCAAACTCAGACCCTATTACATTTGGCCCTTAGTGTGTGAGTTGTGTCTTATTTTTCATATTTTCTTTACACAAGGAGTACAGGTGCCAGTGGCCCAGTACTGTCCAGACATCCTGGCTCTTACGGTTCTCCAATTGCTGACATGCCAGGGCAGACCTGCTGGTACTTGTAGTACCAGTATAAAGAACAATATTATTTCAATTTTACACTCTATGTACTCCCCACCCACTGGTCAGGGATGTGAAGCTTAGCCCCGGGCTTTACCCCAGACTTGGGGATTCCTCAGAAGGGAGGGCACCTTTATTGTGAGGACCCTACTTTCAGAGGAATTCCAGGCCTGAAGTGACCAGTGTGAGGCTAGTTAATGTGGCCCCACAAAATATGTCTCCCTGTTATGACGGTACTCCCTGACTGGTTGAGCCCGGTGCTGATGACTGGAAATACACAGGAACCCCACACTATTATCTCCCTGAACTTCCAGTACCAGAACAGTCTCAGAGGTCTAAAGCTGGTTAGACTTTTACATATTAGTATCTAGGAAGAGTATATTGACATTATGGTATAAATAGTACCTGGGAACTGTGTAATAATAGTAATATATAGTACCCGAGAGCTGTGTAATGAAGTCACCTGAGATAGCTAATTCTTATCTGACAGGTGGACTTGCCCTCTTCCCAACACCCTGCCCTGACCCATGCTGTTTGACTGTGGGTGTGGGAGGGCTGAGAGTTGGAGAAGCAACTCCGCTCAGAAATGAATTATCATGTTGCTGACCTGCCAGAGCAAGAGGAAGAGGCAGAGGATTTGCAGCAGACGCAGCCAGAGTAACCAGGCTCCAGGAGAGCAGCAGCAGCAGGCAGAGTCACTGTACGTTGGGAGAGCATCAGCAAGCAGGCATGCACCGGACCCGGCAGCTGTAAAAATACTTCACTGACATCCAGCCAAGGCCCGGAACCAGATGTGTTGAACCAGGCAGCCCAGCTCAATCAGCCTTGCGACTGCCCTCTATAATACAGCCCTACCTGCGGGCCCCCTTATACTTGCCGGGCCCTAATCAGGCGCTTATGAGGCATAGCAGTAAATCTGCTACTCATAAACCCTGTTCTGATAGGTGCGATAAGATAAAAAAAAACAATGGGCGTCTGACCCTGAAACGAACATTTGCATAACGCCCCATATAAAGTGATGGGTGTTATGCAAATACAGGTGCCCTTTAAACACTTGAAAATTAGGTGGAGGCATTATACAGTAGTATGGCATCATATGAACAACAGGCACTGTTATAGGGCATAATATGAACTGGGGGGGGCACTGTGATGTGGTATAATAACAATTGTAGTCACTGATATATTGTAATGTATAAATTGAGGCCATTACAATATGGCATAGTATGAAATGGGGTCACTACAACGTGCCATACTGTACTGTAATATTAACTGGAGGCACTACAATGTGGCATTATGTATTGAGGACATTTCAATGTACAGTAACATGTACTGGGGACACTGTATGGCATAATAGTAACTGGGAACACTGTACAATGTACAGTAGTAGCAATACAAAGTGTCTTATTGTGAGCTAGTGCACTACTATGGAGCATAATATTAACTACTGTAGGGCAAAAAAATATCAAGGGCATTACTATGGGGCATAAATGTACAACTGCTGCAGAGAAAGCATTAGGCCCTATTACAATTTTGCTACAGTATGGGGCTCCCAAATTATTGCCAGAGGTGTAATTTATTGGTATTTACTGTATGCTTGTACTATAGGTTACTATTGAAATACAGTAGAAGAATAAATCTGTGTTCACTTAAAGGACAGTAGTTTACAATATACAGTAAACTGTACAGTAATGTTACAACATGCATGTGTGGCAAACTGAAAAATTGTGTGTACCCCTTTAAAAGTGCAAAAACAGTGTTTGCATCCTGGAGAGCATCATGCAGGTACAGCAGGTGTTAAGGACCAGAGTCAGGTCACACGTCCTGTGCTGGTGAGGTGGCGATAGCTGATTGGACAGATAGAGAGAGCAAGCGGAGCCTTGTGGGAAGAAGAAGGAAGAGTTGGCGAGAAGCTGTAATACCCTGACACGGTGTGTGAGGTGTAATGCACTCACCGGGATAGCTGGTATTAGTCGCTTCTGTGCAGGATTTTCTATTTGCTTTGGAGGGGTAGAAAAAGGAGTACACGCCCACACCGTGTGTTGTTGTTATAAGGCCTCGACTGGAGGTCATTTTATTTGAATGTGAGATCCCAAAAAAAAAGGAACCGAGGGACACTGCCATGGGGTAATTTCACACAACATATATATATATATATATATATATATATATACACACATATATAGATATCGGTTAGGTTCGGCACTCAGAAGGGTATAGAAGATTACTTGCTGCGGTGCCTTCTGTGATCAAAAGCAAGATCCAATGTACAGAAGCAGGAATCAGCGGCACTCAGCAGGCTAGGTATTGGATTAAATAACCTTTAATTCCAACTGGACCGAATTAAAGGTTATTTAATCCAATACCTAGCCTGCTGAGTGCCGCTGATTCCTGCTTCTGTACACACATATATATATATATATATATATATATATTCAATAGAATATGCAAATGAACAATTCTGTTCAATTCGTTACAATAAGTTATTCTAATTAATGCAGTACATTACTGTGTTCACTCTAACGATTCAATATCTACCTTAGCAGGCATATATACATTTCAGATTTAACTATTTCAGAGTAAATTAGTAGCATGGATCAGCGCATACATCACGTGCACATATCCCCAATTCAAGATGCAACATCAGTAATTATTAATGGTCAAGTTTATACCTATTATCGATTGGGTTCCCCCCAATCCGAGAGGCGGTAACAGAGGCCGTATTTTACTCCAGAAAGAGGCGAGATGGATCCATGTGTTACAAACTGTCCAACCATTGGGACTTAATGAATCACTCACACTTACTTGTTTTCTATAGATTTATAATTCTCCTTTGCTGCACACAGATATATTAGCTATGCTCTCACCGCAGTGGAGTTTATTTATGTTTGGTCTTATACCCCATATGATGGTGCCCACTGTTCCATGTGTCATTGAGTGACGTATTGCTCCTATATGTGTTTATTTACACATACATTTGTTATTGTCCCCATTCTCTTGTCAGTGTGCTGCACATTGTTGTGAACATTATACATGCTATCATCACTGTGTGACACACAGGCACATCTCAGTATGTGCTTTATTTCCAGCTCCTATTTTCCATGGAGTGTGATACATGCTTATTTTATCATGTTATTATTAGTTGTATTTGGCATTTAGTATTGCTGACCCCCGTGCCTGTTTCTCCGCAGTCTGTTTTTTACTTGTCACCATGGTGATGGTGGTCACTCCCCCCGCCTCATGCCCCTGCGACGGATCCTGGGCGCCGGCGGCTGCCTATGACGTCACATGGACTCCGGAGCGGATGGCGGCGGCGGTTTCTTTGTGCACACGTGGTGAGTACACAGTTTGTTATTTAAATGTATCTTATGTCAGTATTCTCTAAGTCTTGATAAAGGAGCACAGCTCCGAAACGTTGACTACTACTTTGGTCTCTGTGTGATTCATCTACATGCTGGAGTGCCGTCCGTCACACCCCACCATATATATATATATATATTCAATAGAATATGCAAATGAACAATTTTGTTAAATTCGTTGCAATAGGTTATTCTAATTAATGCAGTACATTACTGTATTCACTCTAACGATTCAATATCTACCTTAGCAGGCATATATACATTTCAGATTTAACTATTTCAGAGTAAATTAGTAGCATGGATCAGCGCATACATCACATGCACATATCCCCAATTCAAGATGCAACATCAGTAATTATTAATGGTCCAGTTTTTTAACTGTGCTGCTTAGGTTCAAGTGGAATATTCAAATTCCATTTGAATCGTCACGTGGTACAGACGTTGGGATATACATGCATGTATATATAAAGCCCTCTGTACTGAAAACCTTTGTTTAATGAAGGTGTCTATTACTCTATTAATCATACTTTAGAACGTAGCCTAGTAATGTCAGTTACATTCAACAAAATCGTTAAACGGGTGACCCGTGAGTGTTCAGAGTGTACAAAAGCGTTATATGGCAAGGACTCACCACTGCTGCTGAACCCTCTCACGGCTTGGCACGACAGCGGCTGGGAACACGCTACTGAAGAACACAACTTGATGCTGGACAGACACTGTTGAAGCATGCGGCTGAGTGTTCAAATGCAAAATACTTCAAGACGTTGGGGCTCTTTCCACACGATCGTCACCGCTGACACTAGACTTTCCCCACCTTGCTCTCCCTGCTCAAATACTCTATCTCTGCTAGGAGAATCCCTTGCTGACCTGGTCACACTTGGTTGAATAGGGGAAACAGAGAATAGTTACTACTCTCCCACAAGGGATGCTCCTGATGCCTCAGGGACGTAGCCTGTAGCCTCTGCACAGACTTCAGGCCTCCTTAGGCAGCCTGCCTCCTCCAGACTCCAGGGCTACACACCCAGGCTGCTGCTGCATGACAACCTTTTGTAACCTTTCATTCCCGGGGAGACATTCCATCTGGGATTTCCCGCCCTGAGCTGCAAATTGGTGAGTCCTGACTTTGCTTTTTGCAGGCTGATCTGTCTTGCTGTGAGCTGGGCTGTTAACTTATTCTGTGCTGCAAGCTGTAGGCTGCTGGCCCTTGCAGTGTTTCAATTACTTTGTGCTGCTGGCACTTGTAGTGCCACAGCTTGGGGGGTACCACAAAGCCATTGAAGGAGCTGGACACATTGTGAAAAGCAAGCGTGAAAAGCTGAAACGGAACAAATTGGGTGATCACGTAGGGTGGTTGAGAGCAGCGCTGTATAGCTAGAGCAGCGGGGTTCTTCCATGAGTGCAAACAACTTATAGTGCAGGCATGAGATGTTGCAGCCAGGGACCGGACACCACCAGGACTATGCAGACTTATTAAATAAACCCTAAGGGGTCTATTTACTAAAGGGTGGTACTCACAGAGAGATCCATGCTTAAAATCTAAGCAATCTGACTAGATTCACTTAGATTTTAAGCACAGATCACTCGTGTGTACCCCCCACAGCGATAGTGATGCGTGGCCCCACGCATCGCTATTGCCGGTGCTAGATTGAGCCTACATGAAGGCCAATCTAGCACGTTGCTCATTTCACCCGCTGGGTGAAATGAGCGGCCCCCCGTCCACCCCTGCATCGCTCAGCACACATCGCGCTGTGCTGAGCAGCGGGAGAGATGTGTGCTGAGCGGTTCGCTCAGCACACATCTCTCCCGTGTATACCAGCCTTAAGCCTTGGATGGAGATAAGGGGGGTGATTCAGACCTGATCGCACGCAGGCATATTTTTGCAGTGCTGTGATCAGGTAGTTGCTGCCTACAGGGGGAGGGGGAATCGCTGTGCAGGGGTGCAATCGCTTGTGCAGAGAGCTGCACAAACAAAAGTTTGTGCAGTCTCTGCACAGCTCAGGACTTACTCAGCCGCTGCGATGATCCAGCCAAGAGCTGACGTCCAGAATCCTCCCTCCAAACGGCTGGGCATGCCCACGTTTTTCCGGACACTCCCTAGAAACGGTCAGTTGACACCCACAAACGGCCTCTTCCTGTGAATCTTCTTGGGATCGCCAGTGCGATTGCTTTCTTTGTTAAAGCCGTCGTTGTCTGACGATCCCCGTCGCCTGTGGCCAACTCACCTGCGCATTGCGTAGCATACGCATGCACAGTTCAGACCCGATCGCACCGCTGCAAAAAAAGCTAGCGTGTGATCGGCTCTGAATGACCCCCAAAGTTGCTGGAGATAGAGTACCAGTCAATCGGCTCCTAACTGTCATTTTTCAAACACAGCTTGTGACATGGCAGTTACGAGCCGATTGGCTGGTACTTTATCTCCAGCAACTTTATCTCCATCCAAGCCTTAGTAAATAGACCCCTAAGTACAAGTTTGTTTACAAAAATTCAGAAACTGAAGACACGAGAAAAGGTTAAATCGGGATGCAGTCAATTTACCTACAATCAAAATCTTGATGGTCAAAATACCGACAACCATTGACCGATGAACAAAATACCAACATGGTCAAAATACCGACATAAAAATGTCAACAGGTCAAAATATCGACATGTGTTTTTTATTATTTTTTTCATTGAAACTGACTTGTTCATACTTTACCATCCCAGCGCACATGGAGGGGGAATATAATAGTGTGCCAAGCGCAGCGAGCCATGCGAGGGGACGTGGTACACTTATATGGTGTCCAATGTCCATGTCGACCTATGACAACATACACACCCCAGAAAAAAATGAAAAACTTGAGTCAACTTTTTGACCTGTAGAGATTTTAAATGTAGGTGTTTTGACCATGTCGGTATTTTGACCTTGTCAGTATTTTGACCATAGGTCAATTGTTGTCTGTATTTTGACCATCGGGATTTTGATTGTAGTAAATTATACTGATCCCGTTAAATCAGACTACCAGCAGCTCTATGGAATCAGTGAAACCAGGCAATAAAGTTCCTGATTGCATCACTTGGCTAGCTACCATGATACACACAATCAACTGTACACACAGGGCCAGATGTAATGATGCCCAAGTTTGGCAGCCATGCGGGATGCCAGCCGAACTTGGACATTTTTTAAAGGGGCAATCACTTACAAGGCATGGTTTGCCTTGTAGGGGATTGCCCCCTTAAAAAAGTCAGAGGTTTCAAAATGGCAACACCCATGACAAAAGCTCACACTAACCAAGGTAACAGGATACACTTCACAACATAGGGCCTAATTAAGACCTGATTGCAGCTGCAAAATCTTTTTCTAATGGGTAAAATCATGTGCACTGCAGGTGGGGCAGATGTAACATGTGCAGAGAGAGTTAGATTTGGGTGGGTTATATTGTTTCTGTGCAGGGTAAATACTGGCTGCTTTATTTTTACAATGCAATTTAGATTTCAGTTTGAACACACCCTACCCAAATCTAACTCTCACTGCACATGTTATATCTGTCCCACCTGCAGTGCACATGGTTTTGCCCATTAGAGAAAAATTGTGCTGCTGTGATCAGGTCTGAATTAGGCCCATGGTTTGCTATGTACAGTAAGCAATTACAGAGGATTCTGGTGTGCTGTATGTCCAGTTACACATCCTGGGTTCAGCAGGATGTGTAGAAAGAGAAAATGTGACTGTAAAGATATGTGTGGACTGTATAGAATGTATTTGGGTAGAATAGCTTATGGAGGTTATGTTGGTGGTTGTGGAATATGATAAGCTGCCTGAAGATGGGAATTCTCAGAGAACGCACAGCGTGCTGAATCTGATGATAACTCTGGGCAGCAGTGTCCTGAACAATGTAGCACCTCCTGTGGCATCTAACCAGGGCCGGATTAACAATGGGGCGGATGGAGCTGCAGCTCCAGGCCCCTCATTGAAAATAGGCCCACAGCCTGCCGCAGTGAAGAGGCCCATAACCGCCGACATAACAATGAGTTACACTGATTCATTGTATGCCGGCGACAGACGTTGCCGCTGCGGCTCCCAGTTTGTAAATTCTGGCAAGACCGGGAGGAGGGGCAGCTCTCCTCTCGAGCGTCTCCTCCCCGCAAGTTATTGAAGTGCCTGGGCAGAGTGGAGGAGGAGCCGCTCTCCTCTCTACTCTCAGCTCCTCCCCCCCAGACTTCAGTGCTGCTGAATGATGAGGACGGCCGCAGACGGGGAGGAGGGGCACTGCAACGTAATGGCTGCATCACCTCCGCATCCACACCGCACTGGCCAGCACTCCCTGGCCGTCTCCCGCTTCGCACAACGCGCTGGCCCCTTCAGCCGTCTCCTGCTGCACGGTCCCTACACCACTCTGGCCACCCTCCGGCCATCACCCGCACAGACTATAATGTGAGTGTCCATGTCACATTTGACAGTGTCCTGATCCCGGGGGGGGGGGGGGGGGGGCTCTTCCAGCTTTATTTATATTTTACAACTAAATTCTGGAATGTGATGCAAAATTGGACCTTTATGACTGCGAATTTGAAGTACCACTGCAAAACCTATATCTGTGTCCCTGAGAGTTGCATATTTCCCTGTTTCATACACTCTTGAGGAGCACACGTCCTATCATTTTTCTGTTCTAAGCCGGAGTAGCAAGTCACTACTATTCATACAATATGGCAAGAGATGAAAATACGAACATCTGTAGAGCATATCTTGCCTGAATTTGCTCTGTGAATGCTCCAGTAATGGGTGCTCCTAAGTACCGTCAATGCAGATACATGCACAATTTGATTTAATCTATAAAGTACTTAAGAGCGTCAGGGCCATCTGGACACACTGAGTGTCCGGGTAATAATGGGAACATGGCTACATCTGGGAGACATGTCCATGCTATTAGAATAAAGAATAGGGACCTTCAATTTGTGCAGACTTGAAGCAGCGATGCATGTCTTGGAGGGGAGTAAATCTCCTACAAAGCTTGCCATGCCCCCATCATTCCCAGGAATTTAGTACCGGCCCCCTCCCCCTATCAGCACCCAATACTGTGGCAATGATTTATTACTGGACATTTTAATGGGGTGTGGTATGGCTGACCGATGGTCTCCTGACCGCCGGTCAGCATACCGATGACGGGATCCCAGCAGCATACCGACGCCGGGATCCCAGAGGGGAGGGGCAAGTGCAGCAAGCCCCTTACAGGCTCGGTGGCAACCTCTGGTCGCCACGGGTTCTATTCCCACTCTATGGGTGTCGTGGACACCCACGAGAGTGAACAGTCCCTGTTGGTTGGCATAGTGAGGGGGCGGGATGTTGGGGGAGGGTCATGTGACCGTCGGTCTCCTGACCGCCGGTCACATGAATACCACCCATTTTATTGTAGGCACATTGCAGCGATGTTGCAAATGCAGACTATGCAGAGCTGGGCAAAGCATTTGCACCTACTACAGAGCAGGTGCAAGTCCACCGGGATGCTAAGGAGGAAGGGGGGGTTTGTAATGGGCCCAAGCCATATGTGTAGGGGAGGAGGAGAACGCCCCCTCCTTGGCGTGCAATGTATGTCACTGCACATAGTTGTTTTTCTTTTCGAACTCCTATCACTTGGCCGGCCATTGCTTTTTACAATCCTGCAAGTCCACACTGGTGTCGATGATTACTAGTAAACCAGGCAGTAGAGATGTTAAGCATGCAAGCACAGACACATCTCTGGATGAATGCTACTCGGAATATGGGTGCATATATATGCATTTTTTTTCTGGGTGCACTCTTTTGGAGCAGAGAACGTCTGCTCTACTGTGTGGTGTAGTGTGACTGATGGACACTACTGTGTGGTGTAGTGTGACTGGCGGTCACTACTGTGTGGTGTAGTGTGACTGGCGGTCACTACTGTGTGGTGTAGTGTGACTGGCGGTCACTACTGTAGGGTGTAGTGTGACTGACGGACACTACTGTGTGGTGTAGTGTGACTGACGGACACTACTGTGTGGTGTAGTGTGACTGACGGTCACTACTGTGTGGTGTAGTGTGACTGACGGACACTACTGTGTGGTGTAGTGTGACTGACGTACACTACTGTGTGGTGTAGTGTGACTGACGGTCACTACTGTGTGGTGTACTGTGTGGTGTAGTGTGACTGACGGTCACTACTGTGGGGTGTAGTGTTACTGACGGACAATACTGTGTGGTGTAGTGTTACTGACGGACAATACTGTGTGGTGTAGTGTGACTGACGGTCACTACTGTGTGGTGTAGTGTTACTTACGGACAATACTGTGTGGTGTAGTGTGAATCTGTACTATTATGTGGCCACGCCCCTATATTTTTGACACGGCCCCTCAGTACGCACTGTCCCTGTTTTCAATGGGGAGAGGAGAGTGGGTGCCAAAGCAAGCATTTGCCCTGGGCACCACAATGTCTAGAACCAGCCCTGACTTCAGCATATACAGACGATGAGGGGAGGGTGGCACACTAATACACATACAGACTAGGAGGGGAGGGTGGCACACTAATACACATACAGACTAGCAGGGGAGGGTGGCACACTAATACACATACAGACTAGGAGGGGAGGGTGGCACACTAATACACATACAGACTAGGAGGGGAGGGTGGCACACTAATACACATACAGACTAGCTTGGGAGGGTGGCACACTAATACACATACAGACTAGCTGGGGAGGGTGGCACACTAATACACATACAGACTAGGAGGGGAGGGTGGCACACTAATACACATAAAGACTAGCTGGGGAGGGTGGCACACTAATACACATACAGACTAGCTTGGGAGGGGGCACACTAATACACATACAGACTAGCTGGGGAGGGTGGCACACTAATACACATACAGACTAGGAGGGGAGGGTGGCACACTAATACACATACAGACTAGCTGGGGAGGGTGGCACACTAATACACATACAGACTTGGAGGGAAGGGGGGCACACTGATGCATATGCAGACTAGGAGGGGAGGGGGGCACACTGATTCATATAGAGACTAGGAGGGGACATACTAATGCATATACGGACTAGGAGGGTGCACACTGATGCATATACTTTAAAGGACACACTCCATTTCAGTGGCCATGCCCCCTTTTTTGGTATGCGCAACAGTAATCCCATCTCATTTCCCATACCCCCACTTTAAATTCCCACTTCGACTACCACTTTATGTATGTGTGTATGGGTCTGTTGTTCTGCATCTCTATTAAATGGTTGAAGGTAGGCATTAGCTATGAACTCCATGGAGATACCTGCACCCATGGCACAGACCACACCCCCTATTTAGCCCACCCCCACCACAGCTCTTGTCAAACATCCGCACACAATAGGCCTTTCATACATTTCAGCTCCAGGCCCATGTGGACTTTAATCTGGCACTGCATCTAACAAATATCTCCTATATAATAGCCCAGATATGTGACTCTGTGCCTGTATGTATAACACTGGGCATTGCTAGGAGCTCTCATTGGGTTAGCAGCAGGTCTATCGCACCCAGTCCACAGCTGATTGGTTGAGAAACGCCCTCCCATACAGGTTACATCCAATGGGAGGTTCTGCCCTTTGGCTGCTGTGTGTTCCCAGAGCAGGATTAACAATGGGGCTGATGGAGCTGCAGCTCCAGGTCCACACCCCAAAATAGGCCCACTGCATCTGCAGCAACATACCCTCCAACAATGTACACAGAAAAATTGCTACAAATTCCTATCCTTTCAAAGGAGGTTTGGAGAGCCAAAAATCGGTACAGATCATAAAAAAAAGTACCTTACCTGCCAAAAAGGTCCAGTTGGAGGGTATGCCACTGCATCTGCAGCAAGTCTCTGCGCTGTACATAGGGAAAAAACCCATCCTTTTACTGCACCATCCTATATCCTGCTGCCAGTCCGCCTGCCCCTTCCGGCATCAACAATCCCTACTCCCTAGCCGCAGCGCAGGTGGAACAAAAGCTGTTGCGGCCACCGGCATAGATGTGTATGAAAGCGGCGCAGCGGATGGCTTTCATAGCAGTCCCTGCGCCGTATACTCTCTGAGCCCCGAAGCCTCCTCTGTGAGTGATGTCACAGAAGTGCCTCCCCGCCACAGCCACGCCCAGATCCCCAGAGGCCATGACTCCGCAACACAGACGCTGAATCAATGTAAATGGCGACAGTGTGTGCAGTGCAGTGGGTGTGCAGTGTCACTGACACTGCACAGCACTCTCACCTTTTTCAATGATTCAGCCAGTCAGTCAGTTCTGCCAACCAGTCACTGTTGTTAGCGCCGGTGACCCAAATCGTCGCATCACAGGGAAGTAGACAAACTAAATAAACTACAGCTCCCAGCAGCCCTTAGCTCCGAAGCATTCTGGCACGTAGGGCTGCTGGGAGCTATAGTTTATTGAGTGCATCTTCTTCCCTGTAATGCGGCGCGCTGGGACACCGGCGCTAACAATAGTGACTGGCTGCTTGGCTGCTGTGCGAGTCTCCAGGAGAGCAACTTCCAAAGGGAGGACAGCAGCTTAGCTGCTTCCAGGAGGAGAAGTAGGAGAAGCATTAACCGCCCCTCCCCCACTCGCAGTACCTCCGGGCCCCATCTGTGACACCCCCACACACACCCTCCTCCACCACCCGCGGTGGCTCTGGACCCCCTCCCCCACCCAAAGCCCCTCCGCACCCACCCTTCCCCCACCCACGGCACCACTGCACCCGCCCCTCCCCCATCTGCGGCACACCCACAACCACTCCACCCCCACCCGCGCCTTACACCCACCCACAGCACCTCCGCACCCACCCCTGCCCCACCCATGGCACCTCCGCACCAGCCCCTCCCCCACCTGCGGCACTCACGCAACCGCCCCTCTCCCACACACAGCACCCCCGGGACCCCCTCCCCATCCGTGTCTCCTTTGCACCCGCCACTCCCCCAACCACAGCACCTACTAGGTGATTCATCAAGCCCTGCATGCACTGTTCACGCAAGTGGCTACGACCCTTTAACCTTTGCATGCCCTATGTCCGTGCAATATGTAACCACTCACACAATTATGATTGGAGGTAATACTCCGTATAATAAAAATATTGCATGCCACAAAGGTGTGCAAGGGTTAAGGGGGCATAGCCCCTTACGACGGTGTGAAGAGTGCCAGTAGGGCATGATGAATCACCTAGTGTCATACATTTGACATATTAATATTTTCACTGTATAAGCATTCAGATATTAAATATTCAATAATTATAATATATGTATTTCATGTTTCATTCAATAGACTCACCAGGCGGGCAAGCTATGACAACTGCAGCACCACCAATTGAGACACATTAACCCTCAGATTAGGAGTTAGCAGGTGTGTACTCCATAACCACTTGCCTGGCATGGTCATATCATTTGCGACCACTTCAGCATGCGTGTTATCTTTAAAGATGTGCGGGTCTGGATTTACCCACATTTTTGGTGCTAAGAACCAAGTAAATTAGGACCCACACATCTCTAGTTATCTTATCTGGTCGCAAACAATGCAACCAGTCAGAATCGCAGAGTGGACAGCTGATCTTCAAGCAGATGGACCTCATAGCCCCTTTGCATCCCTACACTCTCTCATAGTGTCTGCTGTGCTGTCAATCACTGCTGATATGTTGGCACAGAGGAGCAGCTGCCTGGGAAATGTAAATTAAACCCCCCTCAGCCCACAGTGTGTACCTGGTGGATGCTCAGATGAGTAACTTTAGGGGAAAACAAAGTCATGAAGGTCACGATTGTCACTGTATTCTGATGGCTCAGTGGTGATGGGCGCAATGTCCTTATTGTTTGGAACAAAAAACAGTTTCACAAATATTAAAGTGTTTTTTTTTCTTAATAACATAATTTTGGATAAGTTTTAAATATATGTTCTTGACCCAATTCAATCATAATAAAACAACAATTTCTGGGAAGTTTTTTGGGGATTAAAGAAAAAATCACCTTTTTGCAAAAATACATCAATTGCCTGAGGCTTTGAATATTACACATTTCTTAAATATATTAACTGTGTCTGTGAATAACATAATTAGAATGCTACAGGTATATCTGCTTACTAGTTACGGCACGGCTTTCTGTCAACAATGAAAGTTGTGTCAACATGAAGTCAGAATAGTGTTGTCAGCACGGGTGTGGCATTGAAGATCTACAGTGTCTATGTAAACAGTCATTATGACGACCCCATATGGTCGACATGCATTATGTCAGCAGGGTCAAGCCATCTGCACAAAAGTAACATCTCATTGCATGCAAAGTGTCCACACCATGAATGGAAAATGTACAGGTCACAGTATAATTTGTGACTGTGACACCCAAAGTTGGAGCCACAATAACACATGGAATCAGAGACTTACTGTATCCGCTATCCCATGTGTTATCGCCAAGAGCATAGCTACCATAGGTGCAAGGAGTGCAGCTGCTATGGGACCCAGAGGTGAGAGGGGCCCACCTTTACTGTACATAGGGGCACTTACAAACTTTTGCCTTGTGGCCGACAATATGTCTAGTTATGCTCATTGTAATAGGTATAAAATTAACTGGATGGCATTATAATGTTACATAATATGAATTGGGCACTGTAATGTGGCATAATATGATCTGGGGACACTGTAATATGGCATAATATGAACTGAGGGCACTTTAATGTGACATAATATGAACTGGGAGCACTCTCATGTAGCATAATATGAACTGTGGGCACTGTAATGTCACATAAAATGAACTAGGGACACTGTAGATCATAATGTGAATTGGGGGTACTGTACTGCATAATGTGTACAGGGGTCCCTTCAAAATGTTGCTGTGGGGCCCACAAAGTTCTGGCTATGCCCCTGGTTATCGCACTATCATGGGTCCATTTTCAGCAAATGAAAATGGCTCTAATTGGAAACCGTGATTATGACCATTGGTCATTAATCACGATATCTGGTTGTTTTTACCAGCCAAAAATGGATTGGGGCTAATTGGATGCCACCATGAGTGTCTTGTTTTATAAGAAAACAGATTGACCTATAGAATTCCTGATTTTTAGATTTATTCTCATTGAGAGAGGGCAATGCCAATGAAGTAGAGAAACAAGTAAGGTGCTTACCCAGAGCCACAGTTCCAAGTGAAACAGAGTGCATGCTAAGAATTATGAAGGGAGCTAGAAAAGATGGGGCTGTGGATGTCATTGCCCACCTAGGGACAAATGACCTGGCTAATGCTGAACTCATGGCCATAAAATATTAATTTAGGAAGTTAGGGACTGCTGGGAAGCAGGTGGAAACCACTGTAACTTTTTCTGAAGTATTGCCATACACAGAGGGGAAGATAGAACTCATCACATCAGAAACTTCAATGTTTGGCTAAAGTCGTGGTGCAATGAGGAGAGATTTGGATTTATAGGCCATAATCACATCACCTGGCAAGATAGGAAGGAGTTTATACAAAAGTGATGACCAGCACCCATCTTCAAGGGTAACGAGAAGACTAACTGAACAGTTTGGATGGTTCATCAAGAACTATTTAAACCAGCAGAGGGGAGCAATGGACCAAATAGGAATAAAGCAATCTGCTCCCCCAACCCAGAGTTATTGTTTCTGCAGGCAAAGGGAATAGGAGGCATATCCACAGCAACAGAAGATAATTCAGATCAAAACCAAATAAACATAGGTAGAGAGATTAACATAGCTAGAAACAGGAAAAGCACAAACAAAACTCTAAAATCTATGTGCACAAATGCTAAGAGCTTAGCAAATAAAAATCCAGAACTAATTGTAATAATTACAAGAGATGATCTAGATATTGTGGCTATTACAGAGTCATGGTACAATGAAAATCATGACTGGGACATAGCTATACCGGGATATACTTTATTTAGGAAGGACAGAATGGGAAGATTTTGAGGAGGGGTAGCAATACAGTTACATATAGTTACATATGAGGTTGAAAAAGACTAGGGGGTAAATTTACTAAGATGGGAGTTCTGTTTAAGATGGGATGTTGTCCATGTGTAGAGGTCTCTTAGCAAACAACTCCCATGATAGCTCCGCATATTGCCCCTTTATATATTTGTAAATATTAATCATATCTCCTCTTAGTCATCTAATTTCAAGTTTAAACATATCTAACCTAGAAAGCCTCTCCTCATAGTTCAGTGTCTCCAACACCATAATCAGTTTGGTAGCTCGCCTCTGTATCTTTTAAAGTTCTAATTAGAGATGTGCGGCTGGCACTTTTTATGTTTTGTGTTTTGGTTCTAAATTCCCTTTCGTGTATTGGTTTTGGTTTTGGATCTGGATGATTTTTGAAAAAAACATAAAAACAGCTAAAATCACAGACTATGGGGGTAATTTTGCTCCTACGGTATTATTAACCTCAATAACAAGCATTTACACTCATTTCCAGTCTGTTCTGAACACCTCACACCTCACAATATTGTTTTTAGGCCAAAAGGTTGCACCGAGGGTGCTGGATGACTAAGCTAAGCGACACAAGTGGACAACACAAACACCTGGCCCATCTAGGAGTGGCACTGCAGTGTCAGACAGGAGGGCAGATTTAAAAAATAGGCCCCAAACAGCACATGATGCAAAGATGAAAAAGAGGTGCAATTAGGTAGCTGGATGACTAAGCTAAGTGACACAAACACCTGGCCTATCTAGGAGTGGCACTGCAGTGGCAGACAGGAGGGCAGATATAAAAAAGGCCCCAAACAGCACATCATGCAAAGAAGAAAAAGTATTGCAATGAAGTATTTGAAGATGTCGGGTTCCAAATCACTCAAGCTTGGTGGTAGATGAAAAACTAACCGGGATTTTTGACAGAATAGGTTATAACACAGTTCAGCACACTTCTGTAATCCAATTCAACATGACAATTCCCACCTCAATCTCCTGACAGAACATTACTTCTTAGTCTGGGAGCAGAGAGTCTCTTCTAGCAATACAGAGTCCCAGATAAATCCAATATAATGGGTCCCCAAGCAGAGCCCTGGCAGAACATTACTTCTTAGCCTGGGATCAAATAATCTCTCTTCAGCTCTCTGGGTACCTCTACTTATACCTCCAGAAGCTTCATATTGCTGGGGTGTGTGTGACCTCTGTGTCTTAGGATCTTACAGCATTGGAATACAATACATATTATAATCAAGGTGATTACATCAGTCAGATAGCCACCCTGTCTGGTCAGCTCACTTTTGGACAATAGGTAGTAAAAAACATGGACAATGGTACCTTATATGACTCAACCTTTGAGTGTCCACTGTGGTGTATGAAAACAATAGGAAACTAGGTCTAACATAAATACATTATCTAAAGGGTAACAGATAACATAACACAATTGCATATATTAACAATATTTAGGTTGATTTAAACATAGTATTGGGTGAGCAGCAATGGACATGTTATGGAGAATTAAAAAACAGATGAAATGGATGTATATGGATATGGGTATAAAAGGTACATATTTGACATGGGAAATGAGGCATAGCTATATTAATTGTCACAGACCTCAGTTCCTCACAAGGTAGTTGTATGACTAAGCCAAGCAACACAAACTATCCATATCCATATCCATATACATCCATTTCATCTGTTTTTTAATTCTCCATAACATGTCCATTGCTGCTCACTCAATACTATGTTTAAATCAACCTAAATATTGTTAATATATGCAATTGTGGTATGTTATCTGTTACCCTTTAGAGGTACCCAGAGAGCTGAAGAGAGATTATTTGATCCCAGGCTAAGAAGTAATGTTCTGCCAGGGGTCTGCTTGGGGACCCATTATATTGGATTTATCTGGGACTCCTGTCTGCCACTGCAGTGCCACACTGCAGTGGCAGACAGGAGGACAGATATAAAAAAAGGTCCCAAACAGCACATCATGCAAAGAATAAAAATAATTGCAATGAGGTAGTTGTATGACTAAGCCAAGCAACACAAACAATTGGCCCATCTAGGCGTGGCACTGCAGTGGCAGACAGGAGGACATGTATCAAAAAAAGGCCCCTAACAGCACATGATGCAAAGAAGAAAAAAAAGGTGCACCGAGGTTGCTGTATGACTATGCTAAGCGACACAGCCACCTTGCCCATCTAGTAGTGTCATGCAGTGGCTGAATGTCGAGAGTGGGCTGCAATTGTTCAGTACACTGACAGCATCTCCAGCACGCTCCAATCACTTTAAAAAAAATCTGCAATTGGTGGACTTATACGGCAGTACCCCAGGACTTCTACAGTAGTACCCCATGACTCAAAAAACAGTGTCACACAGGATGGCATTTTTCAAAAACTAGGCCCCAAACAGCACCTCATGCAAAGATGTCGAAGAGGTGCAATGAGGTAGCTGTACGATTAACCCAAGCGACACAAACAATTCCAACTGGAATTATACGTCCAAATCACTGAAATTATACGTTCAACTCGCTGAAATTAATTGGCAAGATCACTGTAATTATACGTCCAAATCACTGGAATTAATTTGCAAGATCACTGTGATTAATAATTATACGTCCAAATCACTGGAATTAAATGGCAAAATCTTGTTATCACCTGCCTAGTGAAGTGGAATCTAGATGGGATTTGGTACCGGGGACAAAATACCTCCATCAATTGTCTAAATCCCTCTGCACTAATGGCGGATACCGGACGCACATCTAACACCAACATAAGTGTCAAGGCCTCAGTTATGAGGGCTTCCATCGTCATGAACATAGGCCATGGCATCAGCCATTCCTTGCCACTCCGTGTCGTAAATGGCATATTGGCAAGTTTACGTTTCTCCTCAGACCATTTAAATTTATTTTTTTGGGTCTTTTTACTGAACTTTGATTTGTGGATTTTAAATGCCCTCTACTATCACAATGGGCATCAGCCTTGGCAGACGATGTTGATGGCATTTCATCATCTATGTCATGGCTAGTGGCAGCAGCTTCAGCACTAGGAGGAAGTGGTTCTTGATCTTTCCCTATTTTATCCTCCAAATGTTTGTTCTCCATTTTTTTTTCTGGAGTTATATAACACAATATGCGGCACAGGAATGACTGATAGCTGATGTCCAGGACTCTACCACTGGTCTGACTTGTTGTTGTTATTAATATTATACGTCAGCAGTGGACATATAGCAGCAGCGTATACCACTGTGACTGCCTTGTCACTGGAATGACTGATGGCCAGGACACTACCACTGGTCTGATGCAGCAATACACAGCAACACTGTGAGGGACTTGTTGTTGTTGTTATTATTATTATACATCAGCAGTGGACATATAGCAGCAGCGTATACCACTGTGACTGCCTTGTTACTGGTATGACTGATGGCCAGGACACTACCACTGGTCTGATGCTGCACAACACAACAACACTGTAAGGGACTTCTTGTTGTTATTATTTTTATACGGCAGCAGTGGACATATAGCAGCAGTGTATACCACTGTGACTGCCTCGTCACTGGAATAACTGTTGGCCAGGACACTACCACTGGTCTGATGCAACACAACACAATGACACTGTAAGGGACTTATACAGCTACACTGGATATATGGCAGCAGAGGACACCTCCACTGTGACTGGTCACTGGACTGATGCTGCACAAGAGACTTCCCATGGTCTAATGCAGGACAACACAGCACCACTGAAAGGGACTTATACAGCTACACTGGATATATGGCAGCAGAGGACACCACCACTGTGACTGGGCACTGGACTGATGCTGCACAAGAAAGACACTACCCCTGGTCTGATGCAAGACAACACAGCAAAAATGCAAGGGACTTATACAGCAGCCAGCAGCACTGGGGACATATAGCAGCAGAGGACACCAACACTGTGACTGGCTGGACTGATGCAGCACAATACACTGACTACATTGTACTGGACTGAGCAGCACAACACAGCACAAGACTCGCCACCCCACTTTCCCACCCACACAGACACTGAGGACACGTTCTCTCAATACACTCTCCAAGACTGGAGTGAAAATGGCCGCGACGCGCGGCTCCTTATATGGAATCCAAATCCCACGAGAATCCGACAGCGGGATGATGACATTTTGCCTCATTCTGGTTTCCGAGTCAGGCAGGAAAACCCGAGCCTGACTTGGATCCGGACTCAAATGGTGAAGTTCGGTAGGGTTTGGTTCTCTGAGAACCGATCCCGCTCATATCTAGTTCTAATATGTCTTTTTTATAGTGTGGTGCCTAGAACTGTACACAATACTCCAGATGAGGCCATACAAATTATTTGTACAGTGGGAGGATTCCGCACTCATCCCTTGTCTCAGTTCTCCTTTTAATGCATGCTAAGACCTTATTTGCCTTTGTTGCTGCAGATTGACATTGTGTGTTGCTGCTAAATCTACTATCAATGAGCACCCCCAAATCCTTTTCTAATAGTTTCCCCTATTTATCCCATTTAATTGTAGGTAGCCTGTTTATTCTTAGCCCCAAAGTGCATAACTCTACATTTTTTCACATTAAACCTCATGCATAATTTCATTGACCAAACTTCCAGTATAAATAAATAGATCAGGAGAGACTCCACATCCACATCTGACTTGATTACCCTACATATTTTAGTATCGTCTGCAAAAATTGACACTGTGCTTTCTAGTCCTACTCCTAAGTCACTAATAAATATATTAAACAATAGTGGCCCCAGCACAGAACCCTGCGGTGTTCCACTAAATACTTTAGCCCAGGTGGAAAACATCCCATTAATCACCACCCACTGTTCCCTGTTATGAAGCCAAGTACTAACCCATGTACAAATAGTGTCTCCTATACCGAGCTCCCTTAATTTGAAAATCAGCCTCTTGTGAGGAACTGTGTCGAAAGCTTTTGCAAAATCCAGATAAACTACATCTATTGCATTGCCCTGGTCCAGATTGTCGCTTACTATCTCACAAAAGCTAATCAAATTAGTTTGGCATCACCTATTTCTCACAAAACCATGTTGGTTCTTATTAATAGCATGGGTGTTCTCCAAGTAGTCATGTATACTGTCCCTTGGTATAATCTCCAATAGTTTCCCCACTATTGATGTCAGACTAATGGGTCTATAGTTACTAGGATGAAGTTTAATACCCTTTCTAAATATTGGGACTACATCTGCTATTCGCCAGTCCTTTGGTACCATGCCTGATCTAAGTGACTCAGTGAAAATCAGATACAGTTGCCTTGCTATTTCAGCATTTAGCTAGGATGTAGGCAATTTGAACCAGGGGATTTATTAGTCTTAATTTTTTTTAGTTGTTCACAGATTACTTCCTCAGACAGATAAGTATTAAGTAGTGAACCTTTATCAACACTATTGTTATTTTTTACTCACTAATCCCAAAATATGGTCCTTTCTAGTAAACACTGATGAGAAAAATGTGTTCAATATTTCAGCTTTTTCATTGCCTTCATTTATCAGGTATCCTAGTTCACCTTTTAATGGTCCTATATTCTCTTTTTTTAGCCTTTTACCATTTTATGTATTTATAGAATTTTTTAGGGTTAGTTCTATTCTCTTTAGCGATTTGTTTTTTGTTTTATATTTTAGCTGCTCTGATGTCCTTTTTGCACTTTTTTGTTACATTCCTTGTAGTACTGGAATGACTCCACCTTCCCGTCTGATTTGAAAGCTTTGAATGCTTGCCTCTTTTTATCCATTTCTTCCTTAACTTTTTTGTTTAACCACATTGGTTTGAATTTAGTGTTCTTATTTTTACTGCCCAAGGGGATGCACTTATGGGTATATTTGAAAAGTATAATTTAAAAAAAAAACACATTTCGGGAGTGTTTTTTCCCTGAAACAAAGTTCCCCAATCTATGTCATTTAGTGCATGTTTCAGCATTGTTAAAATTTGCTTTTTTAAAGTTAAGAGTCTTAGTTGTACCCTTAGATTTCTGCTTTTGAATGCTAATGTCGAATATGATCATATTATGATCACTGTTATCCAAGGTCTCGCCTCCTGTGATATTCTCTATTATCTCCATGTTGTTAGTACCAGGTTTAGTATTGTCCCTAATCTGGTTGGTTCCTTGACTATTTGTGACAGGTAGTTATCCTTTTAATAACCTTTTTCCCCTAGCTATATTACATGATTCACTGGCCCAATTTATTTCTGGATAATTAAAATCCCCAATGATTAGGACCTCACCCAGCCCTATAGCTTTCTTGGTTTGCATCAAGAGTTGTGCTTCCTCAATCGCACTAATATCAGGCAGTTTATAACATGTACCTAGTAAAAGTTTTTTTGCACTTTTCTTTCCCATAGAAATTTCAACAAGTAGTCTCTCCACAATTTCTCCAGTTCCCTAGTAAATTCCTTCCTTTAAGTATGCAATGTATGTAAAAAAAGCATAAATACTACCATAATACAAAGTATTGAAGAAAAACTGAGGCCAACGGGTCAGGAAGAGGAACTGGACAAGAACCTATTACAGGACATAACTAAAATGGCATAAAAAAGAGAGATAATAATCATGGGATACTTTAATATTCCTGAGCTAAACTGGGAGGTGTCTGTTGCTAGTTTTACTAGAAGTAGAGACATTTTCAGTTTCTTGCAGGGTGCATCCCTCCACCAATGGGTGAGGGTGCCCACTCAGAAAGACACAATATTAGACTTAATACTTACAAATGGAGACAGAATATCTGATATAAAACTCAGTGAAAACCTGGGATCAAGCGATCATCAAGCAGTATGGTTCCGCATAAAGACAGGGACTGACTCATCTCATACAGAAACAAAGTTGATAGATTTTAGAAAGGCTGATTTTGTAGGAATGGAAAAATGTGAAAGCGATTCCTTGGTAGAGTGAAGGAACTTGGAAGGAGTTCAGGGGAGGGGGCAAACATTAAAAAGTGCAATATTAAAGGCAACAGACCTTTGTATCAAAAGTGTTAGGAAAAAACACAAGGAAAAGGAAACCAGCACGGTTTGTGAAAGAAGTAGCAAGTATTGTGAAAGCAAAAAAGATGGTGTTTAGGAAATATAAGCAGAGACAAAATAATGAAGACAAAGAGATATATCTTGTTAGACTGATGAAGACTAAGAAGGTAATCAGATGTGCAAAGTCACAAGCTGAGGAGAAAATTGCCCAGTCAGTGGGTAAAAGAGGCAATCATTTTTAGCTATATAAGCGAGAGGAGAAAAACAAAAGCCTACAGTCTTGTTGAAAGAGACAATGTATTAGCAGATCATCTTAATAATTATGTTGCTCAGTAGTCACCACTGAAAGAGAGGGGTAGGGGCCACAGTTAAGTTGCAGGGATATTCATAAAAGTTAAACAAGTACATTTATCTTCCTAGCATAACTCTCACAGCTGAAAGTGGATAAATCAATGGGGCCCAGATGTGATACATCTAAGGATACTAAAAGCTTAAAGGGATTCAGCTAGCACCATTAACAGAATTATTCAACCAGTCACTAGGTACAGGAGTAATTCCAGAAAGCTGGAAAAGAGTGAACGTAGTCCCACTGCACAAAAGTGGAAGCAAGGAAGAGGCAAGCAACTAACAACCAGTGAGCCTTATATCAGTATTAGGTAAATCGATGGAAACACTCTTATAAGAAAGAGTTAATGATTATCTCAAATTCAGCAATTTACAGGATCCCACACAGCATGGATTCACTGGGGGGAGATCATTTCAAATAAACCTTATTGACTTTTTTGACTGTGTGACTGTTTTGCATTTTGGTTATGTATTTTATGTTTTACTTCTATTTCTGTTCCCTTGGCTTTTGTGGGGTGTCCGGTGTCCACCCTTAAGGAGAGGGTACTGTTATGCAGGGCCGGCTCCAGGCCTATTAGCACCCTGAGCGAAAACATGTAAAAGCGCCCCCCCCCCCATGCGCGCGCCAAAGGCGCGCGCGTCCCAGGAAAAATGGGCGTGGCCTCTTGGAAAGTGGGCGTGGCCTCATAACTTCATATTATTAGACTTTAAATAAATATGTTTTCACACCCCCTCTACGCACACAATTAGCAGCCTTACACATAACAGCCACAGTAGTGTTCCTTACACACAATGTCTCCAGTATAGTGCCAGATAGACATGATATGCCCCCCAGCAGTGGCAGCTACACACAATATGCCCCCCTAGCAGTGCCAGTTACACGATGGTGTTCACTTTTTAGGGCAGGGAGGGCACATTTTTAAGTTAGGAGGGCAAAATGACGTACATACTGTAATGCTTGGTGCTCATCTACCTACATGGCAAACTATGGACAGTGCGCGCCGAAGGCGCGCAGCAAAAATTTAGGGGTGTTGCTTCGTGGGGAAGGTGCGTGGCCACATAATAGTGGCAATTCGCATTACACAACACAGTAGTGCAGTTAATACAAACTGCACCAGGTAGAACCTCCTAGACACTTTGCGCCAGGCAGAGCACGTTAGACACTTTGAGCCAGGCAGAGCACGTTAGACACTTTGCGCCAGGCAGAGCACGTTAGACACTTTGCGCCAGGCAGAGCACGTTAGACACTTTGCGCCAGGCAGAGCACGTTAGACACTTTGCGCCAGGCAGAGCACGTTAGACACTTTGCGCCAGGCAGAGCACGTTAGACACATTGCCTAGCCACAGACGCCTAGCGGGAACACTATAGGATATGCTCCCCAGCCGTGCCAGCTACACATGACATGCCCCCCAGCAATGCCAGATACATAAATGGCCACACAGTGCCATCCATAAATGCCCCTACAGTGCCATCCATAAATGACCCCAGTGCCAGATAAATGTCCCCACAGTGCCAGCCATAAATGCCCCCACAGTGCTAGCCATAAATGCCCCCAGTGCCATCCATAAATGCCCCCAGTGCCAGATAAATGCCCACAGTGCCAGATAAATGCCCCCACAGTGCCAGCCATAAATGTCCCCACAGTGCCAGCCATAAATGCCCCCACAGTGCCATCCATAAATGCCCCCAGTGCCAGATAAATGCCCCCAGTGCCAGATAAATGCCCCCAGTGCCAGACATAAATGCCCCCACAGTGCCATCTATAAATGCCCCCACAGTGCCATCCATAAATGCCCCCAGTGCCAGATAAATGTCCCCACAGTGCCAGCCATAAATGCCCCCACAGTGCTAGCCATAAATGCCCCCAGTGCCATCCATAAATGCCCCCAGTGCCATCCATAAATGCCCCCAGTGCCAGATAAATGCCCACAGTGCCAGATAAATGTCCCCACAGTGCCAGATAAATGCCCCCACAGTGCCAGCCATAAATGCCCCCAAAGTGCCAGACATAAATGCCCCCACAGTGCCATCCATAAATGCCCCCAGTGCCAGATAAATGCCCCCACAGTGCCATCCATAAATGCCCCCAGTGCCAGATAAATGTCCCCACAGTGCCAGCCATAAATGCCCCCACAGTGCCAGCCATAAATGCCCCCACAGTGCCATCCATAAATGCCCCCAGTGCCATCCATAAATGCCCCCAGTGCCAGATAAATGCCCACAGTGCCAGATAAATGTCCCCACAGTGCCAGATAAATGCCCCCACAGTGCCAGCCATAAATGCCCCCACAGTTCCAGCCATAAATGCCCCCACAGTGCCATCCATAAATGCCCCCAGTGCCAGATAAATGCCCCCACAGTGCCATCCATAAATGCCCCCACAGTGCCATCCATAAATGCCCCCAGTGCCAGATAAATGTCCTCACAGTGCCAGCCATAAATGCCCCCACAGTGCCAGCCATAAATGCCCCCACAGTGCCAGCCATAAATGCCCCCACAGTGCCAGCCATAAATGCCCCCACAGCACCATCCATCCTTAAATGATTCACCTCCCCCCCATACCTGCGGCGTTGGAGGGGGAGTACTGCTGTCCGGGTCCAGGTTCAGGTCCGGGTCCAGGTCCGGGTCCGGGTCCGGGTGGCCGGGTGCGGGGTCGGGGGGAGGGCGGCCAGCCAGGAAGCGTCCAAGGCGCTTGTGTGCGCTGTGTGCGCTGCGCGGCGCCGGCGTCTGACGTTAGATACCGGCGCCGCTCGCACACAAGCGCCTGCAGTCACCAGGGCCGGCTTCATGTTCGCATATGGCGGCGCCCATTAAGGGTGGCGCCCTGCGCGGCCGCTCTATTCGAACATGCCTAGAGCCGGCCCTGCTGTTATGAACCACAAGCAGTGGTTCATTCCTGTTCATGTATTTTATGTTATAGTTCTCTTGCCGGCCAGGATTTCGTTTGCTCTGGTTTAGAAAGACTCTTGTTGGCCGCCGGTGGTGAGTCTGTGTAACTGCAGCCTGTTTCAATGTGTTTAGCCTCACCTGTCTGTTAATTGCACCTGTCAGTTTGGAGTCGTGCAGCAGGGCAGCTGCACGACATAATTAATTAGGGTCCCTGTTGTGATTGGAGGAATTCTTTGTTATATTCTCCCTCACTGCCTAACACAGATGCCGGTGATAGGTTCTGTATAGCTGCTTCCTGCCTTGAAGCATTCCTGTCCAGGAGTCCTGTGGCTTTGCCTGTGCCTGATCCAGTATCCTGCTTCTTGGTGTCCACTAGTTTGTCATTTGGAATTCTGCCTGTCCTCTGGTCCTGAGAACCTGTCAGCTTCTTGTGAGCTGCTTCCTACCCTGGTGTAGTCCTGTGATCCAGTAGCCCTGAGTCCAGAGTCCTGAGTCCTGTTGTCCAGAGCCTGTTTAAGATATCTGTCCGGCTTTCCTGTTCTGTGAGCCTGTGACTGCGGCTTTGGGGTTCCCGTCCGCCTGTGTTCATACCGGTTCCGTGAGTAGCGGCTCTGCCGCATCCCTCGGCCTAGGCCACAGCAACTTGTTATATTTGTTTTGGAGTTTCTGCAGAGGTTCTGCGTTGGCTGTCCTCGCCGGTATACGACAGTGTTGTTTAGGCATGTGGACAGCATTGCCTTTGTTGCTAGTCTTGGCGGCTGAGCCGCACATACTTTCATTTTGTTCCATAGTGCCCCTAACTCTGTATTTCTGTCTTTAGTTAGAGGTTCCCCTTGTCATCATCCCGTCTCAGTTTACTCCTTGTCTCCAACTAAGACCGGGGGGCATCGGAGTTGGGCAGACATAATCCGCCCTTCAAATGCGGCTGCCGTGGGCCTAAGAAACCATAGTCTCGCAGGCGTAAGCAGACTACGAGGGTGAGACAATGGAGTCAGGTTTCTGTAGGGGTTGCTGCCGAGCTCCGTATCTATTGCAGCATTATGTTCCTGTACTTGGAGCTCATCCGCTCAGTTCCAGGAGTACCAAGTACAGTGAATGTAACAGTGACTAAGGTAATAGATAAATGTGGGGCCATAGATATAGCTTTTCTAGACTTTAGCAAGGCTTTTGACACTGTCCCATATTGCAGACTGCTAAATAAACTAGAAAGCATGGGATTGGAGATGGTTGAATGGATAAGATCTTGGTTGCAGGATAGAAAACAGAGAGTTGTAGTAAATGGAATGCACAAACAGGATGGAAATGTTACCAGCAGAGTACCCCAGGGGTCTGTGCTTGAACCAGTGCTTCTTAATATCTTTATTGGTGACATTGCAAATGGCTTTAACGGGAAAGTATTCCCTTTGCAGATGACACAAAGGTATGCAACAGGGTAGACACACCAAGAGGGATAAAACAAATGATTGATGATCTAGGCAGACTAGAGGAAAGGTTAAGAGTGTGGCAATTACAGTTTAATGCCAAAAAAATACAAAATCATGCACTTTGATCTCAAAAATCAAAAGCTAAATATAGTATTAATGACACTATACTGGATACTACTGAGGAGGAAATGGTTATAGGGGTCACTATTTAAGATGACTTTAAGGCAGGTAAACAATGTATCAAAGCAATATATAGTTGGAGCAGGAAAGGGGAGACATTATAGAAGCCATCAACTATATCAAGGGTTTTAACAAAGTCCATGAGGGAAATTATAATAATATTATCCAGTATTAAAGCACAAATGTCATGGTTTTATGCACAGTGTTACCTGCTCAGTGGTGCAAGCAGGAAAAATACTGTATCTCAGTGGTATTGTCTGCATGCAACTTCAGCATGTGCATCAAAAATAGGTGTGGCCACATGCCATGCTGGGCATGGCCAATGAAAATGGGGGTGTGAGACACATAAGGTGATCCAGATACACCTATGACCCCAATAGTGCAGTGCCAGATACACATCTGCAACAATAGTGCCAGATTCACATATGTCCCCAATTTTGCAGAGCCAGATACACATATGCCCACAATATTGGCAGATACACATATGCCCCTAATAGTGCCAGATTCACATATGTTCCCAATAGTGCAGAGCCAGATACACACATACATGCAATATTGGCAGATACACATATGCCCCAGTAGTGCAGTGCCAGATACACATATGCCCTCACAGTGCCAGATATGCTCCCACAGTGCCAAATACAGATATGCCCACACAGTGCCAGATACACATAAGCCCCCAAAGTGCCAGATGCACTTATGACCCCACAGTGCCAGATACTGTACACATATACCCCACAGATCCAGATATGCCCCCACAGTGCCAGATACACATATGCCCCCACAGCGCCAGATACACATAAGCCCCCACAGTGCCAGAAACACATATACCCCCACAGTGCTAGATACACATATACATTCTTAAGGAAAGATGCTAGGCTGAACAGGGTTGTCTAAGAAGGTTTTTTTTTAAAGGGTTAAGAAATATTATGTAATAGACTTATCCAGGACTTACATAGTGGCTGTGACGATTGCTCTCCTGTCTTTAAAGGTAACTACACGATGAGTGTAGTTACCTTTAAAGACAGGAGAGCAATCGTCACAGCCACTATGTAAGTTTTGGCTGCTTAGAAAATACATGCTGCAGTGATATTTTATTATATTGGTAACTACACTCATCCCTTGCAGTTTGAGTCTGCTTCAAAAATATACGCTGCAGTGATATTTTATTATATTGGTAACTACACTCATCCCTTGCAGTTTGAGTCTGCTTAGAAAATACATGCTGCAGTGATATTTTATTATATTGGTAACTACACTGTCAACATTTATATCATAAATTATATTATATTCTAGGTTGATACTTTATTTCAACTTTTAAATAGTTGATAAACTATCTCAGTGTTTGTTTTAATTGAGTTTTATTGCATGCTCTGCAACTGAGGGTGGTGTGTTAGGCCTTGATTGCAATTTTCAGACACAATTTATTATTATTATTATTATTATTATCCTTTATTTATATGGCGCCACAAGGGTTTTGCAGCACCCAATTACAGAGTACATAAACAAATAATCAAACAGGAAAACAGCAACTTACAATTGATGACAGTATAGGACAAGTACAGGGTAAATAAACATAGTTACATCAGCAGATTACACTGGAATAAGTATCAGGTGGCAGAAGACTGCTGGATGTGGTGCAGTTGAAGACTATTAAAGAAAGAAAGGATAAGCACATGAGGGAAGAGGGCCCTGCTCGTGAGAGCTTACATTCTAAAGGGGAGGGGTAGACAGACAGGGGTGACACAGATGGGGCACATAGAGAGAGTAGAACAGAGGGTTAGGATGAGATTTGGCTGGGTTTGATAAAGAAGTGGGTCTTGAGAGATTGTTTGAAGTTTTGTAGAGAGGTGGAGAGTCTGAGGGGGAGAGGTAGGGAATTCCAAAGAAGTGGTGCAGCACGTGAAAAATCTTGGAGGTAGGAGTGGGAGGAAGTAATCCGTAGGCAGGAGAGTCGGCGTGCATTAGCAGAGCGAAGAGGACGGGTGGGAGTGTAAAGGGAGATAAGGTCAGAGATGTAGATGGGAGAGGAGTGGGTGAGGGCTTTGTAAGCAAGTGTGAGAAGCTTGAAATGGATTCTAAAAGGGAAGGGGAGCCAGTGAAGGTCTAGTAAGAGAGGAGAGGTGGACATAGTGCATTTGGTGAGGAAGATGAGCCGGGCAGTAGCATTGAGGATAGATTGGAGTGGAGAGAGGTATTTGTCAGGAATGCCAGTCAGGAGCAGATTACAGTAGTCCAGTCTGGAGATGACCAGTGAGTGGATAAGAGTCTTAGTAGCATCCTGGGTCAGAAAGGGTCTGATCCTGGAAATATTTTTTAGATGAAAACGGCAGGTTTGTGAGAGGTGCTGAATGTGTGGTTTGAAGGAAATGGAGGAGTCAAGGATTACTCCAAGACAGCGCACTTGGGGGCTAGAGGAGATAGTAGTGCCATCAATAGATAATGAGATTGTAGGAGGTGAGGTTATGCGGGAGGGAGGAAAGATGATCAGCTCTGTCCTAGACATGTTAAGTTTAAGAAAGCGCTGGGACATCCAGGAAGAGGTAGCAGAGAGACAGTTGGAGATACGAGTGAGGAGAGCAGGGGAGAGGTCTGGAGAGGAAAGATAGATTTGGGTGTCATCAGCATAGAGATGATATTGGAAACCAATAGAACTAATGAGCTTACCTAGTGAGGACGTATAGAGAGAGAAGAGAAGAGGACCAAGGACAGAACCTTGGGGTACCCCTACAGTTAGTGAAAGTGAGGGGGAGGTGGAGTCATGAGAGGAGACAGAGAAAGAACGGTCAGAAAGGTAGGAGGACAGCCAAGAGAGGGCAGTGTCACGCAGACCAATGGAGTGAAGAATTTGCAGTAAGAGAGGATGGTCCACAGTGTCAAAAGCAGCAGAGAGATCAAGTAGAATAAGTATAGAGTAGTGTCCTTTAGATTTAGCAGCATGGAGATCATTGCATATTTTTGTAAGGGCAGTTTCAGTGGAGTGGAGAGGACGGAAGCCAGACTGGAATGGGTCAAGCAGTGAGTGTGAGGAAAGAAAGGAAGTAAGGCGGTTGTAGACAATACGCTCAAGGAGTTTGGAGGCAAAAGGGAGGAGAGAGATGGGTCGGTAGTTGGAGAGAGTGTTTGGATCAAGTGTAGGTTTTTTAAGAGTAGGAGAGATGAGTGCATGCTTGAAGGCAGATGGGACAGTGCCTGATGAGAGGGACAGATTGAGAAGGTGGGAAAGATGGGAACAAGCAGAAGGAGAGAGGTAGCGGAGGAGGCGGGAGGGAATAGGGTCAAGTGGGGAGGTGGTGAGGTGACAGGAACGAATGAGGGCCATGACTTCCTCTCCAGATGCATGGGAGAAAGATGTCAGAGTAGGTGCGAGGGATGGGGAGGGTTGGTAAGGGATGGGAGAAAGCTGGTTACTGATGGTCTGGTGTGATGTGATGTCCTGACGTATGGAGTCAATTTTGGATGTGAAGTAAGTGGCAAAGTCAAGAGCAGAGAGTGAGGAAGGGAGATGAGGTGGAGGTGGGCAGAGGAGTGAGTTGAGAGTGGCAAAGAGGTGCCGGGGGTTGGAAGACTGGGAGGAGATGAGGTTCTTGAAGTATGACTGTTTAGCAAGAGAAAGGGCAGCACTGAAGGATGAGAGCATAAGTTTGAAATGGAGGAAGTCTGCCTTAGAGCGTGATTTCCTCCAGTGTCGCTCAGCAGTACGTGAGCATTTTTACAGATATCTGGTGCATTTGGTGTGCCAGAGTTGAGGTGTTAATTTGCGAGGGTGAATAGTGGTTGGTGGAGCAACAGAGTCAAGAGCAGAAGTAAGGGATGCATTGTATGTGGAAGTGGCTTGTTCAGGGCATGAGAGAGAGAGAATAGGAGAGAGAAGTGAATCAAACAGGGAGGAAAGGAATGTGGTGTCAATAGCTTCAATGTTCCGCTTAGTGATGGTAGCCTTAGGCGGTAGAGATGGGGAAGTCGAGAGTGATAGGTTAAAGGAGAGCAGGTGGTGGTCAGAGAGGGGAAATGGCGAGTTGGAAAAATCAGAAATATCACAGCGGTGAGTGAAGACCAGATCCAGTGAGCTCCCATTCACATGGGAGGGTGAGGAGGTCCACTGGGAGAGACCAAGTGAAGAGGTGAGGTTAAGGAGTTTAGAGGCAGGGGATTGTGTGGGGATGTCAATAGGGATGTTGAAATCACCTAGGATAATGGAGGGAATGTCAGAAGAGAGGAAGTGAGGAAGCCAGGAAGCAAAGTTGTCGATGAATTTGGAAGCAGTGCCAGGGGGGCGGTAAATGACAGCTACTCTAAGATGGACTGGTTCGAAGAGGCGTATGGCATGGACCTCAAATGTAGAGAATGTAAGGGATGGTTCTGGTGGTATGAGTTGGTAGGAGTAACTAGAAGGTAAAAGGACCCCAACACCACCCCCATGGCGACCCCCATGTCGGGGTGTGTGTGTGAATGTGAGGCCCCCAGCAGAGAGAGCAGCAGGAGAAGTAGTGTCAGAGGGCGTAATATTTTCCATTCTTAAGGAAAGATGCTAGGCTGAACAGGGTTGTAGACTTATCCAGGACTTAAACAGGATGAAAACAGACAGAAACATCCAACCATCTTTGCAACAAAACAACCACCTTTCCTTTCATCCTCAAACAAAATCATCTGTGCATTTGTATATATCTTTCAAACTATAATCCTCATGACCTCTAAGATCAGAATGCAACCAATATTGTATAAGAAACCGGTTATATTGTGATTTGCATGTGACTGTACATACCTGTGTTTGTCAATTTGCTCTGTCATGCTCAGTTAACATACAACAGAACAACACCAGTAAACAGGCACCTGAACTTTAAACTTTAACAAGTGAATCCATACAGTCTAAAACTAGATAATTTTGATTTAATCTCAAACAAAACATGTACCAGAAATAGATTTTCTGCATTGCACTTCATGAAATTTTCACAAAAGCCATTACATCATTACATCATTCAATCTCCAAGCAACTCACCCCTCTGTACATGCCTCCTCAATTATTCACTACCCTCTTATTAACACTCATGAGTTTTTTACTTCCCTATATTCATTGATAATAATATCTACAACCTCTCACCATAATAAACTTTCACAAACCTCTGACACCCACACTTATCTCTCTCTTCTGCTTATAGCTGGTGGCATTTCACCAAATCCAGGACCCAACCGCTTGCATCGCTCACATTCACCTGATTCACAGCAACATAGAAATCCAAGTAACCTCATAAACATCACATGTCTTCCATCACCCTCCAAATCACTAAAATGTGCCTTATGGAATGCATGCTGTTTTTAACAAATGAACATCCATCCATGACCTCTTCATATCTAACATCTTCAATCTGCTGGCTATAATAGAAACATGGCTCACATGATAAGACACGGCCTCACACATACACCTCCAGGCACTGTCACATGGTGGTCTCCACTTCACATACACCTCCAGGACTGGTAACTATAAAGGAGGTGGGGTTGGATTATTACTTTCCCAATATTTTGCATACACTGTTCTTCCACAGGTTCCATCACTCACATTTTCATTATTTGGAATACATTCTATCAGGGTTTAGTCTCCTTTTTCTCTGCATGTTGCAGCTATCTATTGCCCACCTGGGCATCCCAAACAATTTCTGGAAGATTTTTCTGCCTGGGTCCCTCATTTCCTATCCTCTGCCATCCAATATTGCTATTGATTGTCCAAAATCTGCTGCTCATTCTTCCAAACTACTCTCTCTAACCTCCTCTCTTGGCCTCTAACAATGGACTGACTCCTCTACTTATCAGGAAGGCCACTGCCTTGATCTAGTATTCACCAGACTGTGCTCCATTTCTGAACTCACTAACACTTTTTTCCCTCTCTCAGATCACAACCTTATCACCTGCATGCTCTCCTCCATTAATTCAAACTCCGTGTTGCTGAAGTCCTCCAATTCTAATCAAACCTGCAGAAATATTAACACAATTAATCTACAAGAACTTTCCAACTCACTCCAACAACTGCTTTTCACCTATTTCTGCATTCACCTCTCCTGAGATGGGTGTATCACACCTGAACCAGACTCTAGAAATAGCCCTTGATGAAGTGGCTCCAGCTACCCATCACACTTCACATAGGCCTAGATGTCAACCATGGCACTCTAAATTAACAAGACATCTACAAAAACTCACACGTAAACTTGAATGTCAGTGGCATAAATCTCGTATTTCGTATTTCAAGCGACTTCCTCACATATAAGCCTATCTACCACTCTTATTGAAATGCACTGGACACTGCCAAACATATATATTTCCAAACTCTCATCTCTGCTTAAGCCTCTAACCCAAAACGACTCTGTAATACATTTAAATCACTACTGATTCATCCCTCAACTAACCCACCAGCCACTATCAAGGCACAATATCTTGCTTCCTACTTCAAGGAGAAGATTGACTCACTTTAATGACTCACTTACTTCAGGCATGGTTCCCAAAGACTGGCATATAGTGAAAGTAGTGCCAATCTTCAAAAAGGCAAGTAAAGCTGAACCACTCAATTATAGACCAGTTAGTTTTACATCTATAGTGGGGAAAGTCCTAGAAAGCATTCTGATGGATAGTGTACAGAAGATCCTCAAAGTCAAAAAGATTATTATTATGAACCAACACGGATTTGTGAAGGATAGATCATGTCAAACAAAATTACTAGGCTTTTATGAAACAGTGCGAACCTTGATCAGTGTAAGGCGGTGGATGTAAACTTTTTAGACTTTGCTAAAGCTTTTGACACAGTGCCACACATGAGACTTATTTATAAATTACATGAACTAGGGCTTGGGAGCAAATATGCACTTGGGTTAGTAATGGTTAGATAATAGGGAGCAGCGAGTAGTGGTAAATGAAACTTTTTAAAATTGGACTGAAGTTCTAAGTGGGGTGCCACAGGAGTCTGTTCTTGGACCACTATTGTTAAACATTTTCATTAATGATCTAGCCAAAGGTCTAGAAAGCATGGTGTCAATTTTTGCAGATGATACCAAACTGTGTAAGGTTATAAATTCAGAGGGAGATGCTGAGTCTCTCCAGAATTATATATTTCAACTGGAATCATGGGCAGCAAAATGGATAATGAGATTTAATACAGATAAGTGTAAGGTAATGCACCTTGGTAGCAAGAACAAAAATTACACCTACATACTTAATGGGTTGATTTTAGGGAACTCTGTACACGAAAAAGATTTAGGTGTTCATATAGATAACAAACTTATCAGCAGCACTTAATGCAGGATAGCAGCAAAAAAGGCAAAGTACTAGCATGCATAAAGAGGGGTATTGAAGAAAGGGATGAGAGTGTTATATTCCCATTATATAAAGCCCTAGTGAGGCCCCATCTGGAATACTGCATACAATTTTGGGCACCCTGCTACAAAAAGGATATCCTGGAATCAGAAAAGGTTCAGAGGCGGGCGACCAAACTAATTAAGGGGATAGTAATGCTGGAATACCAGAAAAGACTTGCAAGGCTTGACATGTTAACACTAGAAAAGAAGATGGCGCCTCTGCTACAAAAGGCAGTATCTGATATCACGTCTCAGTTGCAAGCTCTATCCAGCCGGGTCTCAGACACAGAAAGGCATTTAAGTGATACTATGGATGATGTTACTATTTTACAAAAATCTATTCGGGCCCTGGAGATTGATAATAAACGCTTGGCAGAAAAGCTTGATAGTTTTGAAAACAGAGCCAGACGGAAAAACCTAAGAATTACAGGTCTCCCTGAATCACTTAAAGGAATCCCTTTGGAACAATTTGTCCGTACTACCCTTCCTAAGTTGTTGCACGTGGAAGCAGCATGTGCTGATATTTCTATAGAACGTGTTCACAGAGTGGGAGATATTTCGAAAGTCACTGAACAGAAACCAAGAGTGGTTGTTTTTAAAACCCTAAATTTCTTGCATAAGCAAGTTCTTTAGAAAGCATCTCGTAAACTTCATCCTCTTCAGTGGGAAGGACATAACATTCGTATTTATCAAGACTTTTCTGTTGAACTTTCTAGACTGCGACGTTCTTTCTCTGATGTCTGCACTACCCTGGTTCGAGCAAATAGGAAATTTATCATGTTATTCCCCGCACGTCTCCGCATATTTACAGGTGCATCGTACTCTGATTTTACGACTCCGGAAGATGCGGCAGCATTTCTTAAGGAAGAATCCTCTGCAAAGAAAGACGGTGATATTGCTGATGTCGTGGATGAGTGAGAATGGGACTGCCCTGATTATTTATGTTAATATACGTATATATGAGGTGTCTTTCTCGCTCAGGGGGTGCTATATTCCATACCGCACTTCTGTGGCACCCTTGAGGTTATTAGGCTATAGTATTGTTGATCTCTCTTTTTAGAATACATTTTGTAGTTTATCTGTAATTACTACCATTTGTTTAATGTGTAATGAAGGAGCAGAGCTGTGCCGTTTATTATCTCTTTGTTGATTTACCATGTTAATAGGTCTACTATTTGTGACCTTAGTGTTGCAGATAGCAGTCAATTGCTGGAAGTCCAGTTTGGTTAGAATTAGTACTGCTCATAGTATTTGGTTATATATGTCTGTCTATTTTATATTTATTTTTTCCTCATGTGTTTACCTTCCCCCTTTACCCTCTTTCTACGAATTTGAATAGTATCAGATGATTTATAGACCTGTATGTGATAATGCCTCTCAGGATAGGATCACTTAATATTAGGGGTATCCATACGCCTGCGAAAAGACGTAGACTACTTATATAACTCAACAAGTTATCTAGAGATTTAATATGTCTACAGGAGACCCATTTAAAAGCTCGGGAAGCAAATAAACTAAAAATGCTAGGTTGGGATTTACTAGCTTCAGCCTCCTGTAATACTAAATCGCGAGGTGTCTAGGGAAAAAATCATTGAATAGTCAAGTTTTATCTGTTTCCTCTGATCTGGAAGGCAGATTTGTGGTGCTCACTGTGGATATACAGGGAATCACTATTTCTATATGTAATGTGTATGCCCCAAATCAATATAGTAAATCCTTTTTTACCTCGTTATTAGCTAAACTTCATACTTATGACCCTGCTTCTTTAATAGTTTGTGGTGATTTTAATTTAATTTCGTCCTCCTTTCTTGATCGTTCCCATGCTCCAAAATCTCCGATTGCCCTTCGAAATTAGGGGTCCCATTTTTTATTAAAACTCTCAATCTAGTTGATACATGGCGAGCAGTTTACCCTGTTGAGATAGAGTTTACATGCTTCTCCATGACTCATAATACCTGCTCTAGGATCGATTATGTTTGAATTGCGGAACCTTTATTCACCAAAATTTCTTCTGTAACTATTGAGCCTCCTACATTGTCAGATCACGGTATGGTATGGATTACTTTAGATTTTAAGAAGTCTGTTAATAATAAGCCTTTGTGGAAATTCCCATTGCATCTTATCAAAGCTAAAGGTTTTAAATTACTGTTAGAAAATATGTGGAAAAAATATCAATCGCATAATTCTGGCTGTGCTGTATCTAATCCTTCTACTTTTTAGATGGCGGCCAAAGCTGTGTTGCGTGGTGAATTGATAGAATATTCTTCACGAATTAACCAGCAGCGGAATGCTTCCTACTTGGATCTACAATTTAAGCTTTCCAGTGCTTTTCAATTATTTAAACAGGCTCCTTCCTTGGAGAACAAAATTCGCTATAATACTGCTAAGACCCACTTTTCAGAGCTCTTACAGACAAGTGGCGATAAACATTATTTTAATGTAAACTCCAAATATTATAAGTTTGGTAATAAAAATGGTAGACTTCTTACTAATTTATTACATGGATCTAGGAAGCGAACAGTGATTAGGCGTTTATTAAAGTCAGACAGTACTTTTACGGATTCTGACTCTCACATAATTGATTTAATGAAGTCATTTTATGAGGATCTTTATTCTGTTCCTACACACCCTATAAATGCTTCCTCTGTCTCTGGTATTTCGGCAACCACCCCTTCTACTCCTGTCTCTCTCTCTTCTTCTTCTTCCTCTCCTCCCTCCTCCTTCTGGGATCTACTTCAACTTCCTCAACTCCCAGTTTCCTTTTTTTCTGCTTTGATAGCTCCTGTAACCCCGTTAGAGGTAATAGGGGTTATCAAACGGTTAAAATTGTTTAAAGCACCGGGCCCTGATGGGTTTTCCAATGAATTTTTTTGTATCTTATCTACACATATTGCTGATCCATTAGCCGCATGTTTTAATTCAATTATGGATGGGGGGACTCTCCCTGCTCACTTCTCAGATGCCATTATCAAAGTCTTGCGTAAAGAAGGACGTAATCTTAATCTTCCGGGGTCTTATAGACCAATTTCACTCCTAAATACTGACTATAAAATTTTTACTAAAATTCTAGCCGAGAGATTGAAGCCTATTCTTCCGGTTTTGATCCATAAAGATCAAACCGGCTTTATAACAGGAAGGCACTCAGTGGTGAATGTACGGAGAGTTCTCACAGCTATATTTCATGTAACATCTAATCACACTTTGCGGTCATCCCCTCATATGATAGTGATGTTAGACGCCGAAAAAGCGTTTGATTTAGTGCTATGGCCCCATTTATTTCGTACTTTGGAGAAATTTGGCTTCCCTACCCATTTTATTAATATTCTACGCACTTTATATTCTTCCCCACAGTCACAAATAGCATGTAATGGGCTTTTATCATCTGCTTTTACGTTAGAGAGGGGGACTCGTCAAGGGTGTCCCTTATCTCCTCTCCTTTTCGCCATTGCTATAGAGCCCCTTGCTGTGGCTGTACGTGCTTCTCCTTTGATTCATGGGATTAAAATTGGAGGGGAGGAGCTGAAAATTGGATTATTTGCTGATGATACTCTTTTATTTCTTTCTGAACCTAAACACTCTCTACCATCTTTGTTGCATTTACTTGATTCTTTTGGGGTGGTTTCCGGATATAAAATCAATAGATCCAAGTCAGAGGTTTTATTGCTGGGGAATTCTAATCCAGACTTCTTGAAATCTATACAAATGCCATTTTCCATAGCTCCGTCTAGGTTTAAGTATTTGGGGGTTCATATATGTTCAGATTTATCCCAATTGTATTCGACAAATTTTTCTACTACAATCGCCAAAATTGCCACAAAACTTGAGTCATGGAGAGATCTACCTCTCTCTCTCTTGGGACGCTTAGCTATAATCCGGTCTATTATTTTTTAGGGATGTGCACTTGAAATTTTTCGGGTTTTGTGTTTTGGTTTTGGGTTCGGTTCCGCGGCCGTGTTTTGGGTTCGACCGCGTTTTGGCAAAACCTCACCGAATTTTTTTTGTCGGATTCGGGTGTGTTTTGGATTCGGGTGTTTTTTTCAAAAAACCCTAAAAAACAGCTTAAATCATAGAATGTGGGGGTCATTTTGATCCCAAAGTATTATTAACCTCAAAAACCATAATTTCCACTCATTTTCAGTCTATTCTGAATACCTCACACCTCACAATATTATTTTTAGTCCTAAAATTTGCACCGAGGTCGCTGGATGACTAAGCTAAGCGACCCTAGTGGCCGACACAAACACCTGGCCCATCTAGGAGTGGCACTGCAGTGTCACGCAGGATGGCCCTTCCAAAAAACACTCCCCAAACAGCACATGACGCAAAGAAAAAAAGAGGCGCAATGAGGTAGCTGTGTGAGTAAGCTAAGCGACCCTAGTGGCCGACACAAACACCTGGCCCATCTAGGAGTGGCACTGCAGTGTCACGCAGGATGGCCCTTCCAAAGAACACTCCCCAAACAGCACATGACGCAAAGAAGAAAAAAAGAGGCGCAATGAGGTAGCTGTGTGAGTAAGATAAGCGACCCTAGTGGCCGACACAAACACCTGGCCCATCTAGGAGTGGCACTGCAGTGTCACGCAGGATGGCCCTTCCAAAAAACACTCCCCAAACAGCACATGACGCAAAGAAGAAAAAAAGAGGCGCAATGAGGTAGCTGTGTGAGTAAGATAAGCGACCCTAGTGGCCGACACAAACACCTGGCCCATCTAGGAGTGGCACTGCAGTGTCACGCAGGATGGCCCTTCCAAAAAACACTCCCCAAACAGCACATGACGTAAAGAAGAAAAAAAGAGGCGCAATGAGGTAGCTGTGTGAGTAAGCTAAGCGACCCTAGTGGCCGACACAAACACCTGGCCCATCTAGGAGTGGCACTGCAGTGTCACGCAGGATGGCCCTTCCAAAAAACACTCCCCAAACAGCACATGATGCAAAGAAGAAAAAAAGAGGCGCAATGAGGTAGCTGTGTGAGTAAGATAAGCGACCCTAGTGGCCGACACAAACACCTGGCCCATCTAGGAGTGGCACTGCAGTGTCACGCAGGATGGCCCTTCCAAAAAACACTCCCCAAACAGCACATGACGCAAAGAAAAATGAAAGAAAAAAGAGGTGCAAGATGGAATTGTCCTTGGGCCCTCCCACCCACCCTTATGTTGTATAAACAGGACATGCACACTTTAACCAACCCATCATTTCAGTGACAGGGTCTGCCACACGACTGTGACTGAAATGACGGGTTGGTTTGGACCCCCACCGAAAAAGAAGCAATTAATCTCTCCTTGCACAAACTGGCTCTACAGAGGCAAGATGTCCACTTCATCATCATCCTCCGATATATCACCGTGTACATCCCGCTCCTCACAGATTATCAATTCGTCCCCACTGGAATCCACCATCTCAGCTCCCTGTGTACTTTGTGGAGGCAATTGCTGCTGGTCAATGTCTCCACGGAGGAATTGATTATAATTAATTTTAATGAACATCATCTTCTCCACATTTTCTGGAAGTAACCTCGTACGCCGATTGCTGACAAGGTGAGCGGCGGCACTAAACACTCTTTCGGAGTACACACTTGTGGGAGGGCAACTTAGGTAGAATAAAGCCAGTTTGTGCAAGGGCCTCCAAATTGCCTCTTTTTCCTGCCAGTATAAGTACGGACTGTCTGACGTGCCTACTTGGATGCGGTCACTCATATAATCCTCCACCATTCTTTCAATGGTGAGAGAATCATATGCAGTGACAGTAGACGACATGTCCGTAATCGTTGTCAGGTCCTTCAGTCCGGACCAGATGTCAGCATCAGCAGTCGCTCCAGACTGCCCTGCATCACCGCCAGCGGGTGGGCTCGGAATTCTGAGCCTTTTCCTCGCACCCCCAGTTGCGGGAGAATGTGAAGGAGGAGATGTTGACAGGTCGCATTCCGCTTGACTTGACAATTTTGTCACCAGCAGGTCTTTGAACCCCAGCAGACTTGTGTCTGCTGGAAAGAGAGATCCAAGGTAGGTTTTAAATCTAGGATCGAGCATGGTGGCCAAAATGTAGTGCTCTGATTTCAACAGATTGACCACCCGTGAATCCTTGTTAAGCGAATTAAGGGCTCCATATACAAGTCCCACATGCCTAGCGGAATCGCTCCCTTTTAGCTCCTCCTTCAATGCCTCCAGCTTCTTCTGCAAAAGCCTGATGAGGGGAATGACCTGACTCAGGCTGGCAGTGTCTGAACTGACTTCACGTGTGGCAAGTTCAAAAGGTTGCAGAACCTTGCACAACGTTGAAATCATTCTCCACTGCGCTTGAGACAGGTACATTCCACCTCCTATATCGTGCTCAATTGTATAGGCTTGAATGGCCTTTTGCTGCTCCTCCAACCTCTGAAGCATATAGAGGGTTGAATTCCACCTCGTTACCACTTCTTGCTTCAGATGATGGCAGGGCAGGTTCTGGCGTTTTTGGTGGTGCTCCAGTCTTCTGTACGTGGTGCCTGTACGCCGAAAGTGTCCCGCAATTCTTCTGGCCACCGACAGCATCTCTTGCACGCCCCTGTCGTTTTTTAAAAAAATCTGCACCACCAAATTCAAGGTATGTGCAAAACATGGGATGTGCTGGAATTTGCCCATATTTAATGCACACACAATATTGCTGGCGTTGTCCGATGCCACAAATCCACAGGAGAGTCCAATTGGGGTAAGCCATTCCGCGATGATCTTCCTCAGTTGGCGTAAGAGGTTTTCAGCTGTGTGCGTATTCTGGAAACCGGTGATACAAAGCGTAGCCTGCCTAGGAAAGAGTTGGCGTTTGCGAGATGCTGCTACTGGTGCCGCCGCTGCTGTTCTTGCGGCGGGAGTCCATACATCTACCCAGTGGGCTGTCACAGTCATATAGTCCTGACCCTGCCCTGCTCCACTTGTCCACATGTCCGTGGTTAAGTGGACATTGGGTACAACTGCATTTTTTAGGACACTGGTGAGTCTTTTTCTGACGTCCGTGTACATTCTCGGTATCGCCTGCCTAGAGAAGTGGAACCTAGATGGTATTTGGTAACGGGGGCACACTACCTCAAGAAATTGTCTAGTTCCCTGTGAACTAACGGCGGATACCGGACGCACGTCTAACACCAACATAGTTGTCAAGGCCTCAGTTATCCGCTTTGCAACAGGATGACTGCTGTGATATTTCATCTTCCTCGCAAAGGACTGTTGGACAGTCAATTGCTTGGTGGAAGTAGTAAAAGTGGGCTTACGACTTCCCCTCTGGGATGACCATCGACTCCCAGCAGCAACAACAGCAGCGCCAGCAGCAGTAGGCGTTACACGCAAGGATGCATCGGAGGAATCCCAGGCAGGAGAGGACTCGTCAGAATTGCCAGTGACATGGTCTGCAGGACTATTGGCATTCCTGGGGAAGGAGGAAATTGACACTGAGGGAGTTGGTGGGGTGGTTTGCGTGAGCTTGGTTACAAGAGGAAGGGATTTACTGGTCAGTGGACTGCTTCCGCTGTCGCCCAAAGTTTTTGAACTTGTCACTGACTTATTATGAATGCGCTGCAGGTGACGTATAAGGGAGGATGTTTCGAGGTGGTTAACGTCCTTACCCCTACTTATTACAGCTTGACAAAGGCAACACACGGCTTGACAAATGTTGTCCGCATTTCTGGTGAAATACTTCCACACCGAAGAGCTGATTTTTTTGGTATTTTCACCAGGCATGTCAACGGCCCTATTCCTCCCACGGACAACAGGTGTCTCCCCGGGTGCCTGACTTAAACAAACCACCTCACCATCAGAATCCTCCTTGTCAATTTCCTCCCCAGCGCCAGCAACACCCATATCCTCCTCATCCTGGTGTACTTCAACACTGACATCTTCAATCTGACTATCAGGAACTGGACTGCGGGTGCTCCTTCCAGCACTTGCAGGGGGCGTGCAAATGGTGGAAGGCGCATGCTCTTCACGTCCAGTGTTGGGAAGGTCAGGCATCGCAACCGACACAATTGGACTCTCCTTGTGGATTTGGGATTTGGAAGAACGCACAGTTCTTTGCGGTGCTTTTGCCAGCTTGAGTCTTTTCAGTTTTCTAGCGAGAGGCTGAGTGCTTCCATCCTCATGTGAAGCTGAACCACTAGCCATGAACATAGGCCAGGGCCTCAGCCGTTCCTTGCCACTCCGTGTGGTAAATGGCATATTGGCAAGTTTACGCTTCTCCTCCGACAATTTTATTTTAGATTTTGGAGTCCTTTTTTTACTGATATTTGGTGTTTTGGATTTTACATGCTCTGTACTATGACATTGGGCATCGGCCTTGGCAGACGACGTTGCTGGCATTTCATCGTCTCGGCCATGACTAGTGGCAGCAGCTTCAGCACGAGGTGGAAGTGGATCTTGATCTTTCCCTAATTTTGGAACCTCAACATTTTTGTTCTCCATATTTTAATAGGCACAACTAAAAGACACAGAGGTAGCTACAGCCGTGGACTACCGTACTGTGTCTGCTGCTAATATATACTGGATGATAATGAGATGAAATCAATATATATTATATCACACTAGTACTGCAGCCGGACAGGTAGATATATTTATTATGTAATGACTGATGACGGACCTGCTGGACACTGTCAGCTCAGCAGCACCGCAGACTGCTACAGTAAGCTTCTATAGTAGTATGTATAAAGAAGAAAGAAAAAAAAAAACCACGGGTAGGTGGTATACAATTATGGATGGACGAGCGACTGCCGACACAGAGGTAGCTACAGCCGTGGACTACCGTACTGTGTCTGCTGCTAATATAGACTGGATGATAATGAGATGAAATCAATATATATTATATCACACTAGTACTGCAGCCGGACAGGTATATATATTTATTATGTAATGACTGATGACGGACCTGCTGGACACTGTCAGCTCAGCAGCACCGCAGACTGCTACAGTAAGCTACTATAGTAGTATGTATAAAGAAGAAAGAAAAGAAAAAAACCACGGGTAGGTGGTATACAATTATGGATGGACGAGCGACTGCCGACACAGAGGTAGCTACAGCCGTGGACTACCGTACTGTGTCTGCTGCTAATATAGACTGGATGATAATGAGATGAAATCAATATATATATATATAATATCACTAGTACTGCAGCCGGACAGGTATATATATTTATTATGTAATGACTGATGACGGACCTGCTGGACACTGTCAGCTCAGCAGCACCGCAGACTGCTACAGTAAGCTACTATAGTAGTATGTATAAAGAAGAAAGAAAAAAAAAACCACGGGTAGGTGGTATACAATTATGGATGGACGAGCGACTGCCGACACAGAGGTAGCTACAGCCGTGGACTACCGTACTGTGTCTGCTGCTAATATAGACTGGATGATAATGAGATGAAATCAATATATATATATATATATATATATATATAATATCACTAGTACTGCAGCCGGACAGGTATATATATTTATTATGTAATGACTGATGACGGACCTGCTGGACACTGTCAGCTCAGCAGCACCGCAGACTGCTACAGTAAGCTACTATAGTAGTATGTATAAAGAAGAAAGAAAAAGAAAAAACCACGGGTAGGTGGTATACAATTATGGATGGACGAGCGACTGCCGACACAGAGGTAGCTACAGCCGTGGACTACCGTACTGTGTCTGCTGCTAATATAGACTGGATGATAATGAGATGAAATCAATATATATATATATAATATCACTATTACTGCAGCCGGACAGGTATATATATTTATTATGTAATGACTGATGACGGACCTGCTGGACACTGTCAGCTCAGCAGCACCGCAGACTGCTACAGTAAGCTACTATAGTAGTATGTATAAAGAAGAAAGAAAAAGAAAAAAACCACGGGTAGGTGGTATACAATTATGGATGGGCGAGCGACTGCCGACACAGAGGTAGCTACAGCCGTGGACTACCGTACTGTGTCTGCTGCTAATATAGACTGGATGATAATGAGATTAAATCAATATATATATATATATAATATCACTAGTACTGCAGCCGGACAGGTATATATATTTATTATGTAATGACTGATGACGGACCTGCTGGACACTGTCAGCTCAGCAGCACCGCAGACTGCTACAGTAAGCTACTATAGTAGTATGTATAAAGAAGAAAGAAAGAAAAAAAAACACGGGTAGGTGGTATACAATTATGGATGGACGAGCGACTGCCAACACAGAGGTAGCTACAGCCGTGGACTACCATACTGTGTCTGCTGCTAATATAGACTGGATGATAATGAGATGAAATCAATATATATTATATCACACTAGTACTGCAGCCGGACAGGTAGATATATTTATTATGTAATGACTGATGACGGACCTGCTGGACACTGTCAGCTCAGCAGCACCGCAGACTGCTACAGTAAGCTACTATAGTAGTATGTATAAAGAAAAAAAAAAAAAAACCACGGGTAGGTGATATACAATTATGGATGGACGAGCGACTGCCGACACAGAGGTAGCTACAGCCGTGGACTACCGTACTGTGTCTGCTGCTAATATAGACTGGATGATAATGAGATGAAATCAATATATATTATATCACACTAGTACTGCAGCCGGACAGGTAGATATATTTATTATGTAATGACTGATGACGGACCTGCTGGACACTGTCAGCTCAGCAGCACCGCAGACTGCTACAGTAAGCTACTATAGTAGTATGTATAAAGAAGAAAAAAAAAAAACCACGGGTAGGTGGTATACAATTATGGATGGACGAGCGACTGCCGACACAGAGGTAGCTACAGCCGTGGACTACCGTACTGTGTCTGCTGCTAATATAGACTGGATGATAATGAGATGAAATCAATATATATATATATATAATATCACTAGTACTGCAGCCGGACAGGTATATATATTTATTATGTAATGACTGATGACGGACCTGCTGGACACTGTCAGCTCAGCAGCACCGCAGACTGCTACAGTAAGCTACTATAGTAGTATGTATAAAGAAGAAAGAAAAAAAAAAACCACGGGTAGGTGGTATACAATATTATATATATATTATATACAATTATATATATATATATATATATATTAAACTCACTGGTGGTGATTATTAAACTGGTGGTCAGGTCACTGGTCACACTATAAGCAACTTGCAAGTAGTACTCCTAAGCAGACAATCACAATATATATTATACTGGTGGTCAGTGTGGTCACAATGGCAGTGTGGCACTCTGGCAGCAAAAGTGTGCACTGTACGTTATATGTACTCCTGAGTCCTGCTCTCAGACTCTAACTGCTCCCCACTGTCAGTGTCTCCCCCACAAGTCAGATAATACAGTCACACTTTCTATCACTTCAGCAAGTAACTACTAGTACTCCTCCTAATGCTCCCCAAAATTACTACTGTGTCTCTCTCTACTGTCTCACTCTCTTCTCTATAAACGGAGAGGACGCCAGCCACGTCCTCTCCCTATGAATCTCAATGCACGTGTGAAAATGGCGGCGACGCGCGGCTCCTTATATAGAATCCGAGTCTCGCGATAGAATCCGAGCCTCGCGAGAATCCGACAGCGGGATGATGACGTTCGGGCGCGCTCGGGTTAACCGAGCAAGGCGGGAAGATCCGAGTCGCTCGGCCCCGTGTAAAAAAAACTGAAGTTCGGGCGGGTTCGGATTCTGAGGAACCGAACCCGCTCATCCCTATTATTTTTCCGAAAATATTTTACTGTATGCAACAATTACCGATTGCTATACTTAAATCGGATATTAAGAGACTGGATGCATTATTCTCTAACTTCATATGGCAGAATAAGCGTCCGAGAATCTCACGGGCTAAACTAATTACCCTTAAAAGTGAAGGTGGACTGGGATATCCTGATTTGGAAGCATATTCTCAAGCAGTTTTTTTCCGTTATATAAGTGCTTGGTTACTTAATAAAGACCAATACATTGATCTATCCTTGGATTTAGCAGTTTTCTTCCCTTATTCCCCAAGTGCACTTTTACAAACTAAATGGCTTTCTATCCCACTAAATATTCGGAATCATATTTTATTTGCAGATACATACAAGGCTTGGCTTGGGTTAAATAAGCGCTGTAAATCCAATCCTTATGTTACCCCTTTTATTCCCCTATGGGGAAATTCATCATTTCCTCCATCACTCTCGAACTCATTGTTTGATGTTTGGAGAGCAAAGGGGTTGGATTTATCGTGTAAGGTTTTTGATCCAGGTGGCTCTTTGGTTACCTTTCAGGAGCTATGCCTTAAATTTTCTCTACCAAGTTCACATAGGTTTATGTATTTTCAAATGCGGCATGTCTTACTTTCTATTAATGCACCTAAACCCATTATTAGGTCTCGAAAGGTTACTGTGGCTCAGATTAAATCTATTGATACATTGGCCCTCATTCCGAGTTGATCGCTCGCAAGGCGATTTTAGCAGAGTTACACACGCTAAGCCGCCGCCTACTGGGAGTGAATCTTAGCTTCTTAAAATTGCGACCGATGTTTTCGCAATATTGCGATTACTAACTACTTAGCAGTTTCAGAGTAGCTTTAGACTTACTCGGCATCTGCGATCAGTTCAGTGCTTGTCGTTCCTGTTTTGACGTCACAAACACACCCAGCGTTCGCCCAGACACTCCCCCGTTTCCCCGGCCACTCCTGCGTTTTTTCCAGAAACGGTAGCGTTTTTTCCCGCACGCCCATAAAACGGCCTGTTTCCGCCCAGTAACACCCATTTCCTGTCAATCACATTACGATCGCCGTAGCGATGAAAAAGCCGTGAGTAAAAATACTATCTCCATTGTAAAATTACTTGGCGCAGTCGCAGTGCGAATATTGCGCATGCGTACTAAGCGGAATTTCACTGCGATGCGATGAAAAATACAGAGCGATCAACTCGGAATGAGGGCCATTGTTATATTTTCTTCTTGAGAAGAACTACAGAGTGAAATATTTATACAATGTTATAATCAGCTCTGTGGAGCATGTACAATGGCAGGCGTTGTTACAGAAATGGAATCAGGATATTCCATTACTAGCTGATATTCAGGATTTAACTGAGTTATATTCTTATTCACTTAAGGTGTTACAGTCAGCTTATTTACAAGAAATTCATATCCGAACATTACATAGAGCATATATAACTCCATATCAAAGAAGGTATATGGTTAAGGATGAGTTAGGACATTGTATAAAATGCAGAACTGTAGTTGCGGATTTTTACCACTGTATCTAGGATTGCTATAAACTGCGTAAATTCTGGTGCAAGATACTGAATTTTATTAACAAAATGTTTGGTCTCGCTTTACAACCTGATCCTCTGGCCTGTTTAGGGTTCAGTTTTAAAAACTGGACTTTAGCAGGAAAAAAAAGACATATTCTCCCATTGTTGATCACAATTCTCTCGGTATGTAAAAAGTGTATACAGGTTGAGTATCCCTTATCCAAAATGCTTGGGACCAGAGGTATTTTGGATATCGGATTTTTCCGTATTTTGGAATAATTGCATACCATAATGAGATATCATGGTGATGGGACCTAAATATAAGCACAGAATGCATTTATGTTACATATACACCGTATACACACAGCCTGAAAGTAATTTTAGACAATATTTTTTATAACTTTGTGCATTAAACAAAGTGTGTGTACATTCACACAATTCATTTATGTTTCATATACACCTTATACACACAGCCTAAAGGTCATTTAATACAATATTTTTAATAACTTTGTGTATTAAACAAAGTTTGTGTACATTGAGCCATCAAAAAACAAAGATTTCACTATCTCAGTCTCACTCAAAAAAGTCCGTATTTCGGAATATTCCGTATTTCGGAATATTTGGATATGGGATACTCAACCTGTACTATGTCATTGGATCAAGAAATCGGTACCTAGTCTTATGGAAGTCAAACAAAAATTACTTCAGATATTGTACTATGAGCAGAAGTATGCAGGCTTTGATTTACTCTTGGGGGCTCAAAGGTTTTACTGTAAATGGGCTCCATTTGTTAGTACTTTGGACAGAGAAACTCGATTGCATATATATATAACTCTTTTGAAAATGTTAATTTTGATGAGCATAAGGTATCTTCTAATACGTGAGCTTTGAACTGGGTGCATTCTGAGAGTCATGTATTTCATGCCTTTTTTTTTAATATTTAGGTACTGTGTCAAGGTATATGATGAATATTATCTATCTCTTTCTTTCCTATTCCCTCCTTCCCTTACCTCCCTCCTTTGTCTTTGTCTTTTGTCCCTTTTTAATTTTTATTCTTATATATAGGTATCCCTGTATCACTTTAACTTGTTTTTTTTCTCAGTGAGACTAAGATGATGTATATTGACGACTGTGTTAGTGATATCTGGGATTACTGTCTTATTGTATATTGTTTTCCCTTTTTTTGTATGTGGAAAATCTTCAATAAATACATTTAAAAAAAAACACACTAGAAAAGAGGAGATTAAGAGGGGATATGATCAACATTTATAAATATTTAAGGGGACAATATAGAGAGCTTTTGGGGATTTTTTATGTTAAGACCAGCACAGAAAACACGTGGACACCCACTTAGGTAAGAGGAGAGGAGATGCCGCACACAGTGGCGGAAAGGTTTTTTCACAGTAAGGACAATACAAGTTTGGAATTCCCTGCCTGAAAAAGTAGTAATGGCAGACTCTGTCTATACTTTTAAGAATGGCCTAGATAAATTCCTTATAGATAAGGATGTACAGGGTTATGTTGGATAGATCATGTACCATAGTTATAATAAAATGAGGGAATACAACACAACTGACTTTCTCAACAGATAAAATTAATCCTGAAAATTATACATAGTAGGAGAACACAAATAGGTTGAACTCGATGGACGGATGTCTTTTTTCAACCTCACAAACCATGTAACTATGTATTGATAAGATCCAAGATGAAATGGTATGCTCTTCGTCAGCTAGTGACTTGCTCAGTTCTTTACCTGAACCTTCTGGCAATCTCTCTTCGTTTGATCCCACAAATGAAGATGACGTATCATCACTCTTCTCATCCTGCTTCTCTACTACCTCTACTTTTGATCCTTTACCCTCACAAATAAGTAAAGTTCTGTCTCCAGTGCTCATCCATACCTTAACTAACATGTGTAATTTCTCTCTCTCTACTGGTATTTTTCCTTCACTATTCAAGCATGCAGTGATTACTCCCATTTTGGAAAAAAATAATTCTGACCCTAATGCTCTCTCTCAAAATTCTGCTCTATCTTTCAGCTGCCTTTGCCTTCTCTAAGCTACTTGAGAGACTTGCCTACACTTGATTCACACACTTTCTTAACTCATACAACTTATTGGACCCACTTCAGTCAGGCTTCAGTTCCCAACACTCCACAGAGACAGCACTGACAAAAGTGGTTAATGATTTGGTCACTGCAAAGTCTAAAGGCTATTACTTAATTCTTATTCTTCTAGATCTATCTGCTGCTTTTGACCCTGTTGACCACTCTCTTCTCATACAAACACTACATTTCCTAGGTATTAAAGACACAGTCCTTTCTAGGTTCCTATCCTACCTATCTAATCGCTCATTCAGTGTTTGCTTCTCTGAATCTACCTCCTCTTCGCTACCTCTTTCAGTTGGAGTACCACAAGACTCAGTCTTGTGTCCTCTGCTTTTCTCATTTTATACCTTATCTCTTGGTAAACGAATAAGCTCTTTTGGATTTCAGTATTCTCTGTATGCAGATGATACTCAGACCTACCTATCCTCCCCTGATTTGTCTCTATCTGTACTGTGCCGTGTCACTGAATACCTTTCTGCCATTTTATCTTGGATGACATTTCGCCACCTTAAACTTAATATTTCAAAAACAGAGTTGATTATATTTCCACTGGCCAATAGTAGTTACCAAGCTGATGTCTCAATCACTGTGAAAACTCAACAATCTACCCTACCCCATAAGCTCACCTCCTAGGTGTCATCCTTGACTCTGATCTTTCCTTTGTTCCCCACATTCAATCTGTCTCAAAATCATGTTAAATGCATCTAAAAAACATATCCAAAATATGACCATTCATAGTAACATAGTATCTAAGGTTGAAAAAAGACAATTGTCCATCGAGTTCAACCCAATTGTGGTCTCCTATGCACGATTATTTTGTATAAAATTTTGACTGAAGTTGATGACTGCCGTTACGTTTTACCCCTCTTTTTTATAATAACCATAGTGCGTGACTATGCCCCGTAACCCTGGATATCCTTATCCATTAGGAATTTATCTAACCCATTCTTAAAGGTGTTGACTGAGTCGGCCATTACAACTCCCTCAAGCAGGGAATTCCAAACACGTATCGTCCTTACCGTAAAAAAGCCTTTACGCCGTATTGTGCGGAATCTCCTCTCCTCTAACCTGAGCAAGTGTCCACGAGTTCTCTGTGTTGATCTAACCAAAAACAGGTCCTGTGCAAGATCTGTATATTGTCCCCTTATATATTTGTAAATGTTGATCATGTCCCCTCTTAATCTCCTCTTTTCCAGTGTAAACATGCCTAGTCTTGCAAGCCTTTCCTCGTATTCCAGCGTCTCCATACCCTTAATTAGTTTGGTCGCCCGCCTTTGAACCTTTTCTAGCTCCAGAATATCCTTTTGTAGTAAGGTGCCCAGAATTGAACACAGTATTCAAGGTGTGGCCTCACAAGTTATTTATATAACGGGAGTAAAATATTCTCATCCCTAGCATCAATTCCCCATTTTATGCATGCTAATATCTCATTAGCCTTCTTTGCTGCAGTCCTACTTTGGGTACTTCTGCTTAGTTTGCTATCTATGAGGACACCTAACTCCTTTTCCAGTACAGAATCCCCTAATTTTACCCCATTTAGTAGGTAGGTGTTATTTTTGTTCTTGTTTGTCTGTATTGAAGCGTATTCTCCATTTTGTGGCCTAAGCTTCTAATTTAACTAAGTCGTTCTGAAGCGACTCAGCATCCCCCTCCGCATTTATAACTTTACACAATTTGGTATCATCTGCAAAAATTGACACCATGCTCTCTAGACCTTCTGTTAGGTCATTAATGAAAATATTGAACAATAGCGGTCCTAATACTGAGCCTTACGGCACACCACTTAGCACCTCAGTCCAAGTTGAAAAAGATCCATTAACCACAACGTGCTGCTCCCTATTATCTAACCAGTTTTTGACCCAAGTGCATATTATGCTTCCTAGCCCTGATTCTTGTAGCTTGTAGATAAGTCTCATATGTGGTACAGTGTCAAATGCTTTGGCAAAATCTAAAAGATTACATCCACCTCTTTACCCTTATCTAGGTTTGCGCTTACTGTTTCATAAAAGCCAAGTAAGTTGGTTTGACAGGATCTGTCCTTCATAAACCCATGTTGATTCCTTTTAATGACCTTATTGACTTCAAGGAACTTCTGAATACTATCTCTTAGAATACCTTCCAATACTTTCCCCACTATAGATGTAAGACTAACTGGTCTATAATTACCTGGTTCAGCTTTACTTCCCTTTTTGAATATAGGCACTACTTCTGCTATACACCAGTCTGTGGGAACCATACCTGATATCACTGAATCCTTAAAGATCAAAAATAGCGGTTTTGCAAGTTCAGAGTAAAGCTCCATTAGAACCCTTGGGTGAATACCATCGGGACCTGGTGACTTATTCATCTTTAAATGTTTTAATCGGTTACAGACTACTTCCTCGCTTAAATAAGTACCTATCAGTGGGATATTCTCATTATTGAGATTATGTGTTAGTCCCTGAATTGGGTCCTCTCTAGTAAATACTGTTGAAAAAACTCATTTAGTGTGTCCGCTATGTCATTATCATTTTTGCTTAAGACTCCCAACTTGTCTTTTAAAGGGCCTATACTCTCCTTCTTTAATCTCTTGCTATTAATGTATTTAAATAATTTTTGGGGATTCGCTTTGCTTTCCTTTGCTACTAGTTTTTCAATTTCTACTTTAGCCGTTCTTATTTCCTTTTTGCATATTTTGTTACATCCCTTATAGTGCTGAAATGACTCTGCTTCCCCGTCAGATTTGTATTTTTTAAATGCTCGCCTTTTCTTGCCCATAAGTTCCTTTATCTTTTTGTTAAGCCACATCAGTTTATGATTTTTATTCCTTTTTTTGCTGCTCGTAGGAATAACTTTGAGTGTATTTTTAGCTAGCAGTAATTTTAGTACCTCCCATTTATCCATAGTATTTTTTCCTAAAAACAAACCTTCCCATTCAATATCCCTGAAAAATACCCTCATCTTTTCAAAATTTGCTTTGCTAAAGTTAAGAGTCCTAGTTGAGCCACTATAGGGCTGTTTATGAAAACTGATATTGAATGTGACCATATTGTGGTCACTGTTTCCTATGGGTTCCCCTACTATAATACCTGATACCAAATACCCATTGTTTGTTAATACCAGGTCTAAGATTGCATTGTACCTAGTTGGTTCCTCAATTAGTTGAACTAAGTAGTTATCATTAGGTGTGTTAAAAAAAATATTGCCCCTAGCAGTATCACATGAATCGTTTTTCCAGTTTATCTCTGGATAGTTAAAATGTCCTATCACTACTATGTCTCCTACTCCTGCTGCTCTTTCAATTTGCTTTAGTAACAATTCCTCATCATATACGTTGATACCAGGTGACCTATAGCATACACCCAATACTAACTTTTTTATTCCTTTTTCCCGCATGCAATTTCTACCCATAATGTCTCGACAGTGTCTACAGTACCCTCCTGAATATCTTCCCGTATATCAGGTTTTAAAAATGGCTTTACGTAAAGACACACCCCTCCACCCTTTTTATTTAGTCTGTCTCTCCTAAGCAGCGTATAGCCCTCTAGATTGATTGTCCAATCATGAGATTCGTCCCACCAAGTTTCAGTAATGCTTATAATATCATACTGTTTGCTTGCTGCAAGTATTTCTAGTTTGCCCTTTTTACCAGTTATGCTACTAGCATTTACATACATACAACTAAGATAAGTATTTTTTGGGGGCGTGGCTAGACACAGCATGGTGTAGGCAGCTTCCTGGCAGAGCTCCTGCTAATATCCTGATCTATCTCCTGTTTCCCTGGTGTTCTGTGGCTGAAAATTTCTGCAAGACTGCAGTACCCCCCTCTGCTCCTGCAGTGTGATTTTGGGGATCCTCGTGCCAAGAGTCCTAACTTACTGGCTGGTAAGGTCTGTGACTGGATCCTGCTCTCAGTGTGGCTGTTGCTCCTGCTGCAGCTCTGTCCTTACTCAGCTGCTGGGCCAGTGTGCTCTGCAGAAGTTTTGGAGGCAGTATCCTGTGGATTTTTGTGCCCTGTCTGCAGCTTTGTCATAATGTGCAAAATCTACCACAACTCTGTAGCTGGTGAGCAGGATGGCTTTGCTTACATGTCCTTTTATCCTGATTCGGTGCAGCAGCTCTCAGGGCCCCTTAGTGAGACTTTAGCTGCACCACTTACTATTACACTACAGCAGGTGCTTACCGCTGTGGGTTCTTCTGAGCAATGAATTACTAATAGATTGGAGGAGCTAAGGGATGACCTTACGCATATTCACCGTGAACTACGGCTGGAGATGGCGTGTGTGGATCCTCCAGCGGTCTCTGTTTCTTTAGTGGTGATTCCATGGTCCCGCATGACGATTCAATCTGCAGTCACACAGAGTCACTTATCCGATGAAGAGGGAGAATGGCGACGTAACATCCTCCAGTTTGCTGGCAGTCCGCGAGAGGGAATGGCTTTCCGCTCTAATATTTATTTGGAACAGTGGTTCGGCGTAATCCGTGGATGGAGGTTTTTGTCCCTAATCCGGTTTTCTTCAGCTGCCACTTGTCCCTATACGTTTATTTTGACACAGTTGTGTGTGACGGCTGACGGCCCAGTTTATCCTTCTGCCCACTCTCGAGAGACTGTCATTTGGCTGGATTAGTTTGTTCCAGGGTGGACTCATCCTCCAGAATGATTTTGCTCACCTTGGGACTGATAACCATTTTATTGGCTGCTGAGACCCTTACTGTGTTCTGTTCTGTATACTGATTCTCGTTAGCTACTGCATAATTTCAAATTGTTTGTACATCTTTTAAAAGCTCCAGTTGTATTATATTGCTATTCTTGTGCTCATTCTAAATAATTATTTGCATACAACTAATTATTTTCCAGGAGAATTCTGCTATAATGTTTAAGGCCATTTATTTAGTGTTATTGTCACTTATATAGATATTTGTCTGTTTTCCGTCTCAGTGTATCTAAACCTACTGTATGTGCATTTTTCACTATTTTGCAGGAGCAACTTCCCATATATAGGTTGTGGTAATTTATTTTAATGCCGCAGCCACTTCTATTTATATCATGTCTGTTCTTTACACTCAGTAATCTTGGTATTTGCATAATACTTTACTATTCTATGGGTATAACCTGCTCTATTTAGTTTATGGTCTTTTATTTAATTGCCCCCTTCATTTACAGTATATCGATTGCTTATCCTGTATCTACAGTTTTGTTGTTCTGCTGTCCTCATGTTCATTATAGCTAAATATTTGCGTGCAACACTTACTTTCCGAGAGAATCCTGTTCTAACTGGTGTATGGCCATTTATTTAGTGTTACATTAATATTATCTCTGTTTACCAGCTCCTTGTATCTAAGAAAGTGTGCACTTTACCATTTTGTGGGAGAAGCTTGCCATATTTAGTCTGTGGTCACTTGTTTTAGTTCCACAGCCATTTATATTTATATTCTGTCTTTAAGCTCAGCTACCTCAGTATTTGCATACTACTTTACTATTCTGCCGGTATATCCTGCTCCACTTAGTTTATGGACAATTATTTTAGTTGCCCCTGTCAATTATACGGTATACTTATCCTTTGTTATGGGGTTGGGGGGTGGAGGGATGTTAGGCATTTAGGTGTAGTGTAGTTAGGGATGCTGTTCTTATGGGGATCCAGGTATGCCTAGGTTGGGGTTAGGTTATACAGGGTGGGGGGTTCTTGGGAGGTTTGCTTTGGGTGTCTTTATTTTATTTTGTGTATTTGTTGGGTTTGTAGGTTAGGGCATATTGGGTGGGAGGGAATGTGAGGCTTTTTGTTTTGATATTTTGATGGATGAGTTTTTTTAATATTTTCATTTATGGTATGTCACCTATATGCCCCATTATAAATCTGGTTCTTTCATGTGTACACCCAAATGGCGCCTTCGGGTGGCAATTAAGCTATCAGTGTTTGATTTGGGGTATTCTGTATGTCATTGTTTTTAATATATCCTGCTATTTTTCCATTTCTCATGTCCGATGGCTTGGTGGCTGATCTTTATTTTGTTATTTATACACTGTTTATGCTCTCCTGTATTATTCCTCATGTTTGCCTTACCAATCATATGCCTCTTTAATGTCTGGGTGTAACTTTAAATTTCCAATAAAAATTACACAATTAAAAAAAGATAAGTATTTTCCCTTGCGTTAGGGACATCTTTCACCTTATGTAGCAATGATGACCTGTAATCGTCATTGGTTAGTGCTTTGGTAAAGTCTCTTTTAGTGCCCTTGTTAGTAACCTTACCTCCTGCTCTTACCCTCCCCGCAACTTCTCCCCCAATTCGTTTACTACCACCATCCCCACTATTCTCACTGCATGACCCGTAGTTTCTAGCTAAACACACCTTACACAAGACACTGCTAAAGCTCTATTCCGTGCTCTCATTATCTCCTGCATTGATTATTGCAATAGTCTCCTAACTGGTCTTCCCAAAATGAGACTCTCATCACTACAATCCATTCTGAATGCAGCTGCAAGGCTAATCTTCCTCGCTAGAAGTTCAAAGTCTGAAGATCCACTCTGTCAGTCCCTCCATTGGTTACCTGTATTCTACTATATTCAATATAAAATACTTTTACTCACACACAAGGCCATTTACCAAACAACACCAAAGTACATCACTTCACTTATCTCAAAATATCTCCCAACCCAACCTCTTCACACTTCACAAGATCTGTGTCTCTCATCCACACTCATTACTCGCTCCCACTATTGCAGGACTTTCTTCAGGCTGCACCTGCTCTGTGGAATGCCCTACCATGCACAATAAGACTATCCTCTAGTCTCCAAACCTTCAAGCATTCCCTGAAAACTCACCTCTTCAGGCAAGTGTATCAAATTCCAGAACCGTCCACATAACTTTCATAAACTGTCCTATTACATTGCATCCACTCTGCACAGTCCACACATATCCTCACAGGTCTTCCCATTCTTTACTTTCCCTTCCTCCTTACCACGGTTCATCATTGCAGTGTGATCCTATCATACAGCCCATTAAGAAGCTTGCAATCTGGTGGACAACTATGCAATAATTAGCACCTATCCTTGTGTATCCATGCCTATTTCGATATAGATTGTAAGCTTGCGAGCAGGGCCTTTCTACCTCTATGACTGTTTGTTATTACCCAGTTTGGTTATATCATTGTTATTTCCAATTGTAAAGTGCAACAGAATTTGCTGTGCTATATAAGAAATTGTTAATAATAAATAATACCCCCACAGTGCCGGGTATGCCCCCACAGTGCCAGAAATGCCCCCACAGTGTCAGATACACATATGCCCCCACAGTGCCAGATACACATATGCCCCCACAGTGCCAGATACAAATATGCACCCACAGTGCCAGAAACAAATAAACTGCCACAGTCAAGATATGCCTCACAGTGCTAGATCCACATATGCCTCCACAGTGCCAGATACACATATGCCCCCACAGTGCCAGATATGCTCCCACAGTGTCAGATACACACATGCCCCCACAGTGCCAGATATGCCCCCACAGTGTCAGATACACATATGCTCCCAGTGCCAGATACAGATGTGTCCACATACACCTTTCCAATATCCTGCCATGTATGGCACGGCTTGGCATGCAATAGACTCAGAGATTTAGCCATACTTTGTGATTTTTCTTAATTTGCTTCTTTAATATGCTATGTTATAAATACTCTATTATGGCAAACAAAATTTTTAAAATCCATCTACTCGCTACTCATAGAAAAAACTTAGCCATGGTATGCAAGGCGTGCCATGGTGTGCCAAATTGAGAAAAATAGAAAACGTGTATGTGGACACATCTGTATGCTCCCACAGTGCCAGATATGCTCCCACAGTGCCAGATACAAATATGTCCCCATAGTACCAGATACACATATGCCCCCACAGTTCCAGGTATACATACCCCCCTAGTGCCAAATAGACATATTCCCCCTCAGTGCCAGATACACATATGCCCCCACAGTGCCAAATTTGTACCTGCAGTGCCAGGTACACATGTCCCCACAGTGCCAGATACACATATGTCGCCACAGTGAGAAATAAGTCCTCACAGTTCCAGATACATATATCCCCCACAGTGCCAAAAATGCTGCCACAGTGCCAGATACACATATGCCCCACAGTATCAGATATGCTCCCACAGTGCCAGTTGCACACATGTCCACACTGTGCCAGATACACATATTCCACCATAGTGCCAGATAGACATATGCCCTGACTGTGCCAGATACACATATGCCCCCCTAGTGCTGCTCACCACTACTACTACTGCTGCTGTTGCTGCTGCTGTGTGTCTGAGGGGAGGAAAGATCAGTGCACACCTTTCCTGCCCCTCAGTACAGTCTCCGGTGGCTGTGTATAGCTCAAGTCAGGTGCAGGTTTGTGAGCCAATCAAACCTTGCTGTCCAGCAGCCAATCAAGAGCCATCACTGCCTGTCCATGAGCTCTGATTGGATAATGAACTGGCACCTTATTTGAGATACATGCCGCCACCACAGGAGACCAGACTAAGCACTTGAGGGGCAGGAGAGGCATGCACTGCTCTCTTCTCCCCTCACTCACAGCAGCTGCTGCAAGCAATGTGGTCGAGCTGTCGGTACTGCATACCGACCATCAATTTATTACCAGTATGCAGTACCACCCCAGATCACCATAGTTGCAGCACTGTACCTGCTTCAGGTGATTACTGGTGTTCAATGCCTGCGGCTCGGGGCTGGATATGGGAAGCTTGAATATAACTCTTTTGCATAGGAATTGGGTAGCAGTGAGAACTGCCTTTGATATGTAGTGAACCACTAAGTTGTACTGTACCAGACTGTTTACTGGCTGAAGAATACAGCTGGACTGGACTGGTTACCGGCTGAAGAATAAAGCTGAACCGGTCTGGTTACCGGCTGAAGAATATCACTGATCCAGACTGGTTACTGGCTAAAGAATCAAGTTGAACCAGACTGGTTACCGGCTGATGAATAAAGCTGGACTGGACTGTTTATCAGCTGACAGGTTAAAGTTGGAACAGACCAGTTACCAGCTGAAGGGTAAAGCTGGAGTGGACTGATTACTGGCTGAAGAATAAATGTGTACTGAACTGGTTAGCAGCTGAAGAATAAAGCTGGACCGGACTGGTTACCGGCTGAGGAATAAAGCTAGACTGGACTGGTTACTGGCTGAAGTGTTATAGCTGGACCTGGTAGAGCTGCACAAGAGACAATATGCAGGTTCACTTGTCACACCAACAATGTAACTAGTTGCACATGCCCTGAATGCTTGCAAAGGACCTTCTTTTATATCTGAAGAATAAAGCCGGACTGGACTTGTTACCGGCTGAAGAATAAAGCTGGACCAGACTGGTTACCTGCTGAAGAATAAAGCTGGACTGGACTTGTTACCGGCTGAAGAATAAAGCTGGACCAGACTGGTTACGTACTGAAGAAGAAAGCTGGCCCAGACTAGTTACTGGCTGCACAATAAAGCTGGACTGGACTGGTTGCTGGCTGAATAATAAAGCTGGACCGGACTGGTTACCGGCTAAAGGGTAAAGCTGGACTGGACTGGCTACCAGCTGAATGGTTAAAGTTGAACAAGACTGGTTACTGGCTAAAGGGTTAAAGCTGGACCGGACTGATTATCGGCTGAAGGGATAAAGCTGGGCCAGACTGGTTACCGGCTGAAGGGTTAAAGCTGGAACTGGTAGAGCTGCACAGGAGACAGCATGTAGGTTCACTTGTCACACCAACAATGTAACTAGTTGCAAAGGACCTACTTTTATACCTGAGCAGGAAGCAGCTGGGAGTGTCAGTGAGGATAGTTTCTCATTGGCCCCTGCCATCATGTGACCAGAGAAAAGATGGCGGCACCCATGCAGGAGATTGAGGGGATGTCAGCTTAACACCTCCAGACTCCAGGCAGACCATGCAGGGAGATCACCGCAGGCTGCCAGATGATGGAGCGCTGCTTTCACAGGACACAACAAAACCCCTGCCAGACCTGCAGTGTCAGTGGTAAGCGATTAGGATGTTAATGCTGGCCATGCATCCTGACAACTAGGACATCCTCTGAAACTGGAGAGAGTTAAGTTCAGGGGATATCTGAGGAAAAATTACATATGGAGCCGCGCTCATCTGAGTAGGCTCCATCGCAGGTGTGCACTCCCGGTGTGACTAGGTGGTCCATCCACCTAGTCATGCCAGGAGTGCACAGAGATGCTCCCATTCAGAGCATCTCCATCTGGGTGAACGGCAGAGACTATCTCCCATTCTAGTGATTGGAGCACATCTCCGTCACGGGCGTGCATGCCTGGACGGACGGAGATGCTGTCGGCTTTAGGTGCGGCCAGGCACAGACGGAGCCATGGCTAGCATGGCTCCATCTGTACTTCACAGAATGGGTAGTGGACAAGCGGAATAGCCTCAGAGGTGGTAGAGACTAAGACAGTAGAGCAATTTAAACATGCATTTGACATGAGGATATCCTTACAAAGAAATAGGGATCAAATGAGGATTAAGGTAAAAATATGGTTAAAAAAAGCGGCAGACTAGATGGGCTAAATGGTTCTTATCTGAGATCAAATTTAATGTTTCTATGTTACAAGAATACATTGGCATTTTGAGTTCTAGAGTTTAACACATGCTTTCTTGTATTAATAAGTTAGTAACAATGTTATTAAATTGATAACCAAGAATAATAGGTTTATATGTCCTGGAACAGCCTGAACATACAGTGGACATGGATGTTATGTTGACATGATAGAATGTTGACAAACCATCCCTATTGGTCAAGTGGTGTCTTACCTGCTTCTGGTAGCAGCGGCACCTCTGCAGTCATGTGAGAAGTCTTTCCTGGGGCGACATCAGTGTAATTGAATTCTGATAATTTTCTACCTTTTATTTCTATTGTTAATCCCTAACCCTTTATAAACATAACCCCCCCCCCCCCTTCCCCCCGATGCCTAACCCTAACCTCCTCCTGCAAACTAACCCTACTATAACTCTCCTGGCAGCACAAACACCTGGCCCATCTAGGAGTGGCAATGCAGTGTCAGACAGGATGGTACTTAAAAAAACTAGTCCCCAAACAACACATCATGCAAAGAAGTAAAATAGGTGCAATGAGGTAGCTGTATGACTAAGCTAAGCGACACAAGTGTGCAGCACAAACACCTGGCACAACTAGGAGTGGCACTGCAGTGTCAGAAAGGATGGCATTATTCAAAGACTAGGCCCCAAACAGCACATCATGCAAAGAAGAAAAAGCGGTGCAATGATGTAGCTGTATGACTAAGCTAAGCGACACAAGGGTGCGGCACAAATAACATGGGACATGCTGGAATATGACCAGATGTAATACACGCACAATATTGGTGGCACATTAGAGCATACCCCTAAACCACACACACAGGGCAAAGTCTGTAAAATTAATTTGGATAATAATAACTTTTTTATTTGGAGCTATTATAATAATATGCAGCACAGGCGAGCGAACCCCTACACCACACAGGGCAAACCCTATAAAAAGGATTTGGATAATAATATAAGTAATATATATAACCCTTTTATTTGGAGTAAATAATATACAGCACAGGACACCACCACTGGACTTATGGCAGCACAAGACACCACCACTGGACTGATGCAGCACAAGACAGCACCACTGGACTGGACTTATTTGTCAGTACCACTGAACTTATACGGCAGTACCACTTGAGTTTTACGGCAGTGTCAGACAGGATGGCACTTTAAAAAACTAGTCCCCAAACAGCACATGATGCAAAGAAGAAAAAGAGGTGTACTGTAAGATGGAATTGTCCTTGGGCCCTCCCACCCACCCTTATAATGCATATACAGGACATGCACACTTTAACAAACCAATAATTTCAGCGACAGGGTCTACCACATGACTGTGGCTGAAATGACTGGTTTGTTTGGGCCCCCAGCAAAAAAGAAGCAATCAATCTCTCCTTGCACAAACTGACTCTACAGAGGCAAGATGTTGACCTCATCATCATCCTCCGATTCCTCACCCCTTTAAGTGTGTACATCCTCCTCCTCACACAGTATTAATTTGTCCCCACTGGAATCCACCATCACAGGTCCCTGTGTACTATCTGGAGGTAATTGCTGGTAAAGGTCTTCCCGGAGGAATTTATAATTCATTTTGATGAACATCATCTTCTCCACATTTTGTGGAAGTAACCTCCTACACTGTTTGCTGACAAGGTTACCGACTGCACTAAACACTCTTTCGAAGTACACACTGGAGGGGGGCAACTTAGGTAAAATAAAGCCAGTTTGTGCGGGTGTGGTATGGAAGGTAGATAGTAACTAGGTTAACAGTGTCTAGGTCAACCACTATTGGTTGACATTAACTAGGTCGACAGGATCTCTAGGTCGACAGGGTCTTTAGGTCGACATGGTCTAGGCCGATAGGTCAAAAGGTCGATATTCGTTTTTTATGTTTTTTTGGTGTCGTTTTTTTCGTAGAGTGACCGGGAACCAAAATTAGTGCACCATGTCCCCTTGTATGGCTCACTTCGCTTGCAATGCTTCGGGTAAGGTGACTTTCTCCGCTACCACTTCGCTCAGCACAGATTACCATTCCAATCGTAGTCCACGTGGATCGTTAAGTATGAAAAGGTTAAAAAAAAAAAGAAAAAAATTGTGAAAAACTCATGTTGACCTTTTGACCTGTCGACCTAGAAACCCTGCTGACCTAGTTACTGTTGACCAATAGTGGTCGACCTAGATAGTGTCGACCTAATTACTGTCGACCTAGAGACCGGATTCCGTTTGTGCAAGGGCATCCAAATTGCCTCTTTTTCCTGCCAGTATACGTACGGACTTTCTGACATACCTATTTAGATGCTGTCACTGATATAATAATCCACCATTCTTTCAATGGTGACAGAATCATATGCAGTGACAGTAGACATGTCAGTAATCATTGGCAGGTCCTTCAGTCCGGACCAGATGTCAGCACTCCCTCCTGTCTGCCCTTCATCACCACCAGCAGGTGGGCTAGGAAATCTTATCCATTTCTTCGCAGCCCCAGTTCCGGGAGAAAATGAAGGAGGAGCTGTTGACGGGTCACGTTCCGCTTGAGTTGACAATTTTCTCACCAGCAGGTCTTTGTACCTCTGCAGACTTGTGTCTGCCGTAAAGAGAGATACAATGTATGCTTTAAACCTAGGATCGAGCACTGTGGTCAAAATGTACTGCTCTGATTTCAACAGATTGACCACCCTGAATCCTAGCAAAGCGAATGAAGAGCTCCATCCACAAGTCCTACAGGAATCGCTCTGTCTTAGCTCCTCCTTCAATTTCTCCAGCTACTTCTGCAAAAGCCTGATGAGGGGAATGACCTGACTCAAGCTGGCAGTGCCTGAACTGACTTAACATGTGTCAAGCTCGAAGGATTGGATAAACTTGCACAAGATGGAAATCATTCTCCACTGTGCTTGAGTCAGGTGCATTCCCCCTCCTTTGCCTACTGTATATTGTAGGTGGGTGTATAGGCTTGAATGGCCTTTTGCTGCTCCTCCATCCTCTGAAGCATATAGAGTATTGAATTCCACCTTGTTATCACCTCTTGCTTCAGGTGATGGCAGTGCAGGTTCAGGAGTGTTTGCTGGCGCTCCACTGTTCGGCACACGGTGGCTGAATGTCGAAAGTGGCCCACAATTTTTCGGGAAACCAACAGCATCTCCTGCATGCCCCTGTAATTTTTTTAAAAATTCTGCGCCACCAAATTAATTGTATGTGCAAAACATGAGATGTGCTGGAATTTTCCTAGATGTAATGCACGCACAATATTGGTGGCGTTGTCTGATATCACAAATCCCCAGGAGAGTCTAAGTGAGGTAAGCCATTGTGTGATGAAGTCCCTCAGTTTCCGTAATAGGTTGTCAGCTGTGTGCCTCTTACGGAATGCTGTGGTACATAGCATAGCATGCTAAGGAATGAGATGGCATTTGCAAGATGCTGCTACTGGTGCCGCTGCTGTTGTTGCTTTGGGAGGCAATGCATTTACCCATTGGGCTGTCAAAGTCATATAATCCTTAGTCTGCCCTGTTCCACTTGTCCACATGTCCGTGGTTAAGTGGACCATGGGTACAACTGAATTTTTTAGGACACTGAGGACACTTTTTCTGACGTCTCTGTACATTCTCAGTATCACCTGCCTAGTGGAGTGGAACCTAGATGGGATTTGGTACCAGGGACACAGTACCTCAAACAATTCTCTAAGTCCTACTGAACTAATGGCGGATACCAGATGCACAAATAACACCAACATAGCTGCCAAGGCCTCAGTTATCCATTTTGCAAAAGGATGACTGCTGTCATATTTCATCTTCCTCACACATGACTGTTGGACAGTCAATTGCTTAGTTGAAGTAGTACAAGTGGTCTTCAACTTACCCTCTGGGATGACGATCGACTCCCAGCAGCAACAACAGCAGTGGCAGCAACAGCAGCAGTAGGCGTACCACTAAAGGATCCTCCAGATGAATCCTGGTTAGGAGAGGACTCCTCAGTCTTGCCAGTAACATGGCCTGCAGGAATACTGACGTTCCTGACTGAGTAGGAAGTTGACATTGAGGGAGTTGGTGATGAGGCTTGCAGGAGCTTGGGTACATGAAGAAGGGATTTAGGTGTCAGTGGACTGCTTACACTCTTACCCAATGTTTCACAACTTGACACTGACTTCTGATGAATGCGCTGCAGGTGATGTATAAGGGAGGATGTTCCAAAGTGGTTAATGTCCTTACCCCTACTTATTACAGATTGACAGAGGCAACACACGGCTTGACACCTGTTGTCCGGATTTGTGGAGAAATAATTCCACACCGAAGTGGTAATTTGCCCAGGCATCACAATGGGCTTATTCATCCCATGGACAACTGTCCCCCCCAGTGCCTGATTTAAACAAACCACATCACAATCAGAATCCTCATCGTCAACTTCCTCCTCAGCACCAGCAACACCCATATCCTCATCCTGTTGTACTTCAATAGTGACATCTTCAATTTGAATATCAGAATCTGGACTGTGGATGCTACTTCCAACACTTGCAGAGGGTGTGCAAATGGTGGAAGGAGCTACCTCTTTCCATCCAGTGTTGGGAGGATCAGGCATCGCAACTGCCAACACACTTGGACTCTCCTTGGGGATTTGTGATAACATCTTAGAACGCACAGTTCTTTGCTGTGCTTTTGCCAGCTTAACTCTTTTTTCTAGCGTAAGGATGAGGACTTCTATCATCATGTGAAGCTGAACCCCTAGTCATGAACATATGTCATGGCCTCAGCCATTCCTTGCCACTCCGTGTTGTAAATGGCATATTGGCAAGTTTATGTTTCTCCTCAGACCGTTTAAATTTATTTTTTTGAGTCTTTTTACTGGCTTTTTGGATTATACATGCCCTCTTCTATCACATTGGGCATCGGCCTTGGCAGACGACATTGATAGCATTTCATAATATATGTCATGACTAGTGGCAGCAGCTTCAGCACTAGGAGGAAGTGGTTCTTGATCTTTCCCTATTTTATCCTCCAAATTTTTGTTCTCCATTATTTTTCTGGAGTTATATAGCACAATATGCAGCACAGGACAGTTTATCCCTACACCACACAGGGCAAACCCTGTAAAAATTCTTTGAATTAAATATTAAAAACCCCTTTAGATGGAGTAAATAATATACAGCACAAGTCAGTACCACTGGACTTATACAGCAGTACCACTGGACTGGATTTATATGGCACTATCTCTGGAATTATACAGCAGTACCACTGGAATTATACGGCAGTATCACTGGAATTATACAGCAGTACCACTGGACAAATATAGCAGTATCACTAAAATTATACAGCAGTATCACTGGATTTATATGGCAGTACCACTGGACTGGATTTATACAGTAGTATCACTGGATTTATATGCCAGTACCACTGTAATTATATGGCAGTATCACTGGATTTATATGGCAGTACCACTGAACATATACAGCAGTATCACTGGACGGGATTTATATGGCAGTATCACTGGATTTATATGCCAGTACCACTGGAATTATACAGTAGAATCACTGGAATTATACGGCAGTACCACTGGATTTACACGACAGTACCACTGGACTGGATCTATATGGCAGTATCACTGGATTTATATGCCAGTACCACTGGAATTATACAGCAGTATCACTGGAATTATATGGCAGTACCACTGGATTTATACGACAGTACCACTGGACTGGATTTATACGGTAGTATCACTGGATTTATACAACAGTACCACTGTAATTATACTGCAGTACCACTGGAATTATATGGCAGTATAACTGGAATTATACGACAGTACCACTGGACTGTATTTAAACGGCAGTATCACTGGATTTATACACAAGTACCACTGGAATTATATGGCAATATCACTGGAATTATACGGAAGTATCACTGGACATATATGGCAGTACCACTGGACTGGACTTATACAGCAGTATCACTGTACGTATACGCCAGTACCACTGGAATTTTAAGGTAGTATCACTGGACTTATTCGGCAGTACCACTGGACTAGATTTATATGACAGTATCACTGTACTTATACAGCAGTACCACTGGACTGGATTTATACGGCAGTACCACTAGATTTATATGGTAGTACTACTGGACATATACGTCAGTATCACTGGAATTATACGGCAGTACCACTGGACATATATGGCAGTACCACTGGACATATACGGAATTATCACTGGAATTATATGGCAGTTCCACTGGACATATACGGCAGTATCATAGGACTTATACGGCTGTATCACTGGACTGGATTTTTATGCCAGTACCACTGGATTTATACGGCACTACCACTGGACATATACAGCAGTATCACTGGAATTATACGGCAATACCACTGGACACATGTGACAGTATCACTGGAATTAAATAGCAGTATTACTGGACATATATGGCAGTATCACTGGACATATCCAGCAGAATCACTGGACTGGATTTATACACCATTACCACTGGATTTATACGGCAGTACCACTGGACATATACGGCAGTATCACTGAAATTATATGGACATATACAGAAGTATCACTGGCCTTATGTGGTAGTATCACTGGACTGGATTTATACGCCAGTACCACTGGAAGTATATGGCAGTACCACTGGACATATTCAGCAGTATCACTGGACTTATACGACAGTATCACTGGATTGGATTTATACACCAGTACCAGTGGATTTATACAGCAGTATCACTGGACTTATAAGGCAGTATTACTGGACTGGATTTATACGCCAGTACCACTGGATTTATACGGCACTACCACTAGACATATATGGCAGTATCACTGGAATTATATGGCAGTACCACTGGACTTATACGGCAGTATCACTGGACTGGATTTATATGCCAGTACCATTGGATTTACACGTCAGTACCACTGGAAATATACAGCAGTATCCCTGGACTTATACGGTAGTATCACTGGACTAGATTTATACGGCAGTACCATTGGACATATACGGCAGTACCACTGGACTTATATGTCAGTACCACTGGACTGGATTTATACGGCAGTATCACTTGACTTATATGCCAATACCACTGGAATTATACAGCCGTATCACTGGACATATACGGCAGTATCACTGGACATATACGGCAGTACTACTGGACTTATATAGCAGCACAGGGACACCACCACTTGACTGATGCAGGACAACACAGCACCGCTGCAATGGACTAGACTTATACAGCAGAACTAGACATATGGCAGCAGAGGACACCACCACTGTGACTGGACTGGTGCAGCACAAGACACCCCCACTGGACTGATGACAACACAGCACCACTGGACTGGATTTATACAGCAGCACTGGACATATGGCAGTAGAGGACACCACCATTGTGACTGGACTGATGCAGCACAAGACACCACCACTGGACTGATGCAGCACAACACAGCACCACTGGACTGGACTTATACAGCAGCAATGGACATATGGCAGCAGAGGACACCACCACTGTGACTGGACTGATGTAGCACAAGACACTACCACTGTACTGATGCAGGACAACACAGCACCACTGCACTGGATTTATACAGCTACACTGGACATATGGCAGCAGAGGACACCACCACTGTGACTGGACTGATGCAGCATAAGACACTATACTGGACTGAGCAGCACAAGACAGAACTGGAATCACCACCCCACTTTTCCTCCCACACAGACACTGAGGATGGAGACACGTCCTCTCGCTACACTCTCCAATGTCGGAGTATAAATGGCGGTGTCACACGGCTCCTTATATGGAATCCAAACCCCACAAGAATCCACCAGTGGGATGATAACGTTTTGCCTCGTTCTGGTTTCCGAGTCAGGCGGGTATACCCGAGCCGGGCACGGAACCGGGCTTGGGTAGTGAAGTTCTGTAGGGTTCGGTTCTCAGGGAACCAAACCCGCTCATCTCTAATTATAATGTTGATAATGTGGTGTCGATGATTATGAATGTCAATATGGTTACCGCTGACCATATGATTGGATACCACAACAGTCAGTATTGTTTAGATCAGGTGTCAACTCCAATACACAGTCCAAGATAAAGAAGATAATAAAACAATAAACATTATGAATTATAAAATGACTAAGCATAAAATATGCTTATAATAGAGTTGCAATTATTATAGAGAGGGAATGTGATTTGAATTAGATATAAAAATGTGAACCAAACATGCACTGAAAAATGATTTTTTTTTAAATACATGCAGCTTAAATCTACCATGTAGATATGACCTAAAGATACTCTATGGAAAATAAATGTAGCTGTAATAAAGATACACCCAAATGCTATAGCTTGCTATAGACTGATTACTACTAGAAAAAGAGAAGAACAAATGGGGTTTCCCCTGTATTACGTGAAACCAGTCCCGTGTGTCAGCCATATGACTAAATAACTCAAAAATATATTCTCCAACCGCCTTCAGAGACATCTACCTTTGTAAACATGAGCTTTTCATGGCACAGCTGTTATGATAGGTGCCCATTGAATTATTAATAGAGAAATAAAAATGTAATACTAGTGTGTAGAAATAAAATCATCTCCAGGGATTGACTCCTCATACATGCAAGCTTTTATATAACTACAAGCCCATGGTTTTCAATTGCTGCTAGAGTAGTTATGGAACTATAATCTCATATCAACCAGTGACTGCTAGGGTGCCCTTGTTCTTGTGGAACTACATGCCACAGTATATACAGTACTTTCACAGCCAGGGAACATATAGTTCCTCATTAACACCCCCCCAAACACCGTTTTCATATTTTTAGTAAATGTGTAAATCGGGCCCAGTAATTCTTTCACAGTTGAGTTTCTAGGAACTAATTTTGTTTAAATCATCTCTTTCTCCAGAAATCAGAGTAGAAAGTCTCTACAAGTTAAGTTGCTGGTATACTATTGTTGTTTTCTATTAATGAGTTATAATTATGGCAAATTATGTGCTTTCTTAATATTAATGGGAACAATTAGTTTGCAACTTCTGTCAACAATTGCAACTCAATGGGGTATATTTACTAAAAATCGTATTTTCCCGTTTGAGGTCAAAGTTCAATCACGAATGACATCGAAAGTGTAAATATGCAACTTTTTGAATTTAGTACGACTAATTTACTAAGCTGCCGTATTCTGCATTTTCGGTTTTACCGATGTCGATGTCATTCGTTTTTTTAGGCAGTGTTTTACGTGAGTGACTTGTAAAACACTGCCGACTTTAATACAATGAATCTCGGCCGGATCTGAGAGATCCGTGCTGGGCTTCATTGTGCACCTTTATTTAAAAAAAAACCAGTGTTAAATTAAAAATAAAAATTGCGTGGGGTCCCCCTCCTAAGCAAAACCAGCCTCGGGCTCTTTGAGCCGATCCTGGTTGCAAAAATATGGGGGGGGAAATGATAGAGGTTCCCCCATATTTAAACAACCAGCACCGGGCTCTGCGCCTGGTCCTGGTTCCAAAAAGCGGTTGACCGAAAGTAACCTCACCGCTGACCACAAAGTTCCCACCATTGGTTACAATGGAGCGCATAGGCGCTACATTGTAACACTGCCGTGTGCCGCCTGTCATACAGTACAGGAGCACACAACCAATCAGGAGGGTGCCACAATGTGGCGCTCCCTGATTGGCTGAAGGAACCCTCTTAGACATAAGTCAGAGGGGGTTTCTGGCATTCGGGGAAAGGGGTCCCATGTGAAAACATGGGGCCCCTTTCAGTGCGAGGTCGGGTGTCCGTTTTTTTATTTTGACAAGTACCTGGATTACAAATGGATTACAAGAAGAAGAGGCATCTACACTGGATTTTGTGAGTATAATTTTTTCCACAGGTACACCATGGATTCTACATGGAGAAGAGGACCGACCCTCGTGTGAACATAAGGTAAGTATGTGTATATGGAGGTGTGTATGTATGCATTAAAGTTATACTTTCAAGGTGTGTGTCTTATGTTTTTATTGGGGTATTATTTTAGTAGTAGTACTACAGGTACCAGCGGGCCCGGTTTTCCTCCGCATGCCGGTACTTGTGGTTCTCCAAGTACCAGCTTGCGGGGGAGGTTTGCTGGGACTTGTAGTACTGCTACTAAAAACAATATTCATTTTTTTACACAACGGCTATCAGCCTCCCATCCGCAGCCCTTGGATGGGGGGACAGCCTCGGGCTTCACCCCTGGTCCTTGGGTGGCTGGAGGGGGGGGACCCCTTGATTGAAGGGGTCCCCACTCCTCCAGGGTACCCCGGCCAGGGGTGACTAGTTGGTTATGTAATGCCAGGGCCGCCGGGAGCTATATAAAAGTGTCCCCCGGCTGTGGCAATATGTATCTGGCTAGTGGAGCCCGGTGCTGGTTTCAGAAATACGGGGGTCCCCTACGCTTTTTGTCCCCCGTATTTTTGGAACCAGGACCAGGCGCAGAGCCCGGTGCTGGTTGTTTAAATATGGGGGAACCTCTATCATTTTTGTTCCCATATTTTTGCAACCAGGACCGGCTCAAAGAGCCCGAGGCTGGTTTTGCTTAGGAGGGGGGACCCCACGCAATTTTTTTAGCGAAAAAAATACACTTTCCCATCCCCTTCCCACTGATAAACATGCACGGATCTCATGGATCCCTGCATGCCTATCCAAACACGGGATAAAAAAGCAGGTCTGGTTTTTTTTAGCACTTTTTCACGAGTTGTATTTCTGCATGGCAGTGTTTGGCTATTGTCGGCAGTGTTTGTGATTTGCACTTTTTAGTAAATTACCGATTTCTACCAAATTGCAGGCGTATTTGACCGATGGTGTATTGATTCGTGATTTTTTCCTAGGACTTCCAAAATATTACGAATGCTCTCATCACTGCCAAGATTTTTGCTTAGTAAATTACCGAAATGACACTTTGAAGAAAAAATGGCATCTCGGTCAAAATCGGGACCTTAGTTTATATACCCCAATGTCTTCTATATTTTATGTTACAGGCGCAGTAAGAAGACATTACAATGAATCACTATTTTCCTCAGAAAATGTGCAGTATTTTCACTGTACACATACTCAATAGAAATAGTATGTCTTGAACTACAGTAGGACACTAAACTGTGGGTTTCATGTGGTAACATCACACTGCTGTTTGCTGATCATCTATGAGGTACTTTACTAAGGATTAAACAGCCCTATGAAAAGACACAGTGAGCAGGAATAATCAGAGATATTCGGCCAAATGTAATAGGGTCTGAGTTTGTAAAATATGCGAGTTTAGTGCTAAACTCACACATTTTTAAAACTTGCACAATGCAATAATCCCGTAACTCACAACGGCAAAACTCACATCCAGATGTTTTGTCATTGCACAAGTGAAACTCGGGCAATGTAATAGGGTGCAAGATGTAAATTCACACCTAAAATATTACCAAAAAACTGCAAATAAACAGACCAGTATCTGGATGGCGAGTTTGACAGAAGCATGCACAGATTAGTGAAATCCGTGCATGCTTCTGTCAGGAAAAGTTGAGAAATAGTAAATATATATATATATATATATATATATGTAGCCCCTCCCCAAAGCATAACCATCCCTGGGCTCTATGAGCCAGGCCTGGTACCAAAAATACAGGGGAAAAAAGACATAGGGGACCCCCATATTTTTTTTTAAACCAGCACCCGGCTCCTCTTACCAGGGAGGAAATGCCACAGCCAGAGGACACATTTATATTGGTCCCAGTGGCAGTACTATTACCCCCCCAACTAGTTAGCCCTAGCCGGGTATTCATGCAGGAGTGTCGACACCCCTCCAGGACACGCAAGGCCAGGGCTGAAGCCTGGGGCTCTCCACTGCATCCCTTAGCATACCTCATTAACTCGGCATCCAATGCTAAGGAATATAAAGCACACCAGGCCCTAAAGCAAGGAATAGTGTATGCAGGGCGACAGGAGAGAGCAGATAATTGCAGTACTCCAACGCAAAAAAATACCTTTATGTGACTGTAATTAACTTTACCTTTGCTAAGTGTCAATGAGGGTTCTTCCTTTGAAAGAATATAATTGTGAATATGAAACTGACCATGCTGTAGTGTTTCTGTTCTCTTCTATGGGTTGTATCCATGATTAAGGGAAGGCTATGCCTACTGTGAACTAAGGATTGCTCATATTTATCCCTAATATGTACTGTACAAGGGTTGTTCATAAATTGAAAACAGCGCTTTAGGGCCATTCCACTTTGTTAGTATGTGGTATGGTAATTGAGTTGGTGTATGCTCTAGGAAGGGACATAGCTGCTGTTTTTGGGCACAGGTTGTAAAAATGATTGTCCTTTGCATAACATGTTATGTTTAAGCATCCATAAACTACTGCTGGCTATTTAAACATATAACATCATCTCATAAGTTCATATAAATAATATGTATAACAAAGTTATAATGAAAACATGGTTCTGTAGTGTAATAAAACAAATAAAGTCCAACTGTAAAGACAATAGTGTGTTGTTTCTTTCTTCTTAAATGTAATTATATTGTTAAATCAAAACCCATAGATTTAGTATATTCAAAAACCAGTGAAATCAGTCCTGTAAATATATCTGTGGTCTATGATCAGACCACTGTGCTACATATACAGCAATTTAATATCTTTACTGTTTTGTTTTGTTTTTTAATTGTCAAATTCTAATTAAAATATCAATGTCCCCAAAACCTTGGAAAAATTGGGAAGAAAAGGAGAAAACCACTGTGCTATTGTAGTCAGTTTTATTATTGCAAGTAAACAGAATAAACATAAATTCACCTATTCACATAAAAAAAAAAACACATCTTGATGTTAAATCAATCTTCCATGTATTAGGTAATGATCTTACCAAAGAAATAGATAACTCTGCTTGTAAGTAGATCATTAGATGCAGGAACATGATCAAGGTACTCTGTTTTTCCTATTGCTGAAAGCCCCTGCAGGAGCCTTTTCAACGTTTCAGTCATGAATGATCTTTCTCAAGACTGAACTCTCTCTATATACTGTACTGTATGTTGAAAGTTTTCTGACTAATTAATTTATTCTGTGATACTTCATTGCAAGGAATGATTCTTTCAGTCATAAAATTGGAGTGTAAGATAAAAAAAAACAAAAAAAACAAAACCTAATATAGTGTATTAAAATGTATTAAAATGAAAAACGTCTTATACTTTACTGCATATCTGCATACTATAATATGTAATATTAGTGCTCATCAATATATCATTACATGGTGTACACTTTCTGTTTGCTATACTTCAATTGCTAGAAAGTGTAGATGTGTAACCAATAATTGGTTGTTTGAGCTTCTATCAGTCTAAGAGCAGGCTCCCACAAATCCTCTGACACTTTTTAAAGCTTTCCAATGTACCTCAGGAAAAAAATTATATACAAATACCATAGTGTAGTACTTTATAATTAAAAAGATTTTATTCAAATACATAATAAAATGATGTACATAAAAAGTACATAAAAACAAGTTCTAAAGGTTTATTTGACAATGGTAGATAGATTTCTTGCCACAGAGGGGCCAACCATCTAGTACAAAGTCCAAGATCCAAAATAAGGGAAGCAGTGACACCAGAAACAGGCCCAGCCATGTTTTGTCCAATTAGGACTTCCTCGATATTTATTTACTTATTTATTTATTAACAGTTTTCCATTGCACTTTACAACTGGAACATCAGCAAAAGAACAAAACTGGGTAATAACAGACAGACATAGAGGTAGGAAGGCCCTGCTCGCAAGCTTACACTCTATAGGGAAATAGGAATTGATACACAAGGATAGAAGCTACTTATTGCATAGTGGTCTGGACACATTGCAAAGGTTCTTAATGGGCTGTATGATATGGTCACTCAGCAATGTGCTGCCCATATTTATAGCCAAACACTAATTACACTAAATCAAAGATGGATTCCAGAACTGGAAGTTAACCTTCCAGTACAAGCTGTTTTACAGATTACACATACATTGATACAATGTTACATTGTTAGGCTAGCACAATTAGAAAAAAATGTGTCACTAAAAACAAATTAAATTTAAAAGACTGGACATACCCTCTTCAGACACAACAATAAACAATAATGTATAATTGCAAAAAAAGAAAATAATGTATAGATAAAAACTACATTTTGTTATGTTCAGAAATTCTTATGTTATATTTTTAATGAATATGTTGTGTGCTTCATTAATCTTTAAACTATAGTATTTTTTATGAACTCATTAATACATCATTAAATACTGACTGTGTTTTGTAATTTGTATGAAATGCATTAAATATTGTTAAATTAATGTAGTTGATATCTATACATACTGTTTTCTATTTTGGTTTATTTCATATTATTACCTGTTAGCAGGGTTATTATTTTTCCTTATGAACACTATGGGGCTGATGCAGAGTTTATGTTATATTTTCATAAAGTGCATGTCCTGGAATAAAGCATTATCAAGCATATCATTAGTAGGAATTCAGTTGCATCTTCACCTACTAATCAAGGGCCATAACTGTAGTAGTAGGCAGTGATTAGTGAGTAGGCAGTGATTAGTGAGTAGGCAGTGATCAGTGAGTAGGCAGTGATCAGTGATTAGTGAGTAGGCAGTGATCAGTGAGTAGGCAGTGATTATTGACTAGGCAGTGATCAGTGAGTAGGCAGTGATCAGTGATTAGTGAGTAGGCAGTGATCAGTGAGTGGGCAGTGATTAGTGAGTAGGCAGTGATCAGTGAGTAGGCAGTGATTAGTGAGTAGGCAGTGATCAGTGAGTAGTGAGTAGGCAGTGATTATTGACTAGGCAGTTATCAGTGAGTAGGCAGTGATCAGTGATTAGTGAGTAGGCAGTGATCAGTGAGTGGGCAGTGATTAGTGAATAGGCAGTGATCAGTGAGTAGGCAGTGATTAGTGAGTAGGCAGTGATCAGTGAGTAGGCAGTGATTATTGACTAGGCAGTCAAGCATATCATTAGTAGGAATTCAGTTGCATCTTCACCTACTAATAAACTGTAGTAGTAGGCAGTGATTAGTGAGTAGGCAGTGATTAGTGAGTAGGCAGTGATCAGTGAGTAGGCAGTGATCAGTGATTAGTGAGTAGGCAGTGATCAGTGAGTAGGCAGTGATCAGTGAGTAGGCAGTGATTATTGACTAGGCAGTGATCAGTGAGTAGGCAGTGATCAGTGATTAGTGAGTAGGCAGTGATCAGTGAGTGGGCAGTGATTAGTGAGTAGGCAGTGATCAGTGAGTAGGCAGTGATTAGTGAGTAGGCAGTGATCAGTGAGTAGTGAGTAGGCAGTGATCAGTGAGTAGGCAGTGATCAGTGATTAGTGAGTAGGCAGTGATCAGTGAGTAGGCAGTGATTATTGACTAGGCAGTGATCAGTGAGTAGGCAGTGATCAGTGAGTAGGCAGTGATCAGTGAGTGGGCAGTGATTAGTGAGTAGGCAGTGATCAGTGAGTAGGCAGTGATTAGTGAGTAGGCAGTGATCAGTGATTAGTGAGTAGGCAGTGATCAGTGAGTAGGCAGTGATTAGTGAGTAGGCAGTGATCAGTGATTAGTGAGTAGGCAGTGATCAGTGAGTAGGCAATGATTAGTGAGTAAGCAGTGATCAGTGAGTAGGCAGTGATTAGTGAGTAGGCAGTGATCAGTGAGTAGGCAGTGATCACTGAGGACATGTCATCGGAATTGTTAGTTATGAAGAGTTGGCTGCAAATGTAAATATGTCTGTTTTCATATCTACAGTATCTGTTGCACCAAGGATAGAACTGCAGTAAATGTACCATGATGATGATGACAATTTTCAAACCAAGCATACACATAGAAATGGTTCATTTGCAAACATGCATAGAACTCTACATAGAGACATTTAGTACAATGTACAGTACTGTATGCACAATAATGTGGGAGACATTATAGCAAACTTCTTTTAAAATTTAAGTTTTCTAACCCATTTATTCCTATTTTTATACTTTTTTCCATTCATTGAAAACTAAAAGAATTGGGGAAATGTATTAGGAAAAAATATATTATAATCTTAGATTTTTGGGCAAATTACAAATCACTATCACAATGATGATAACAAAAACAACTGTGAGATGTATGAAGCAGCAGTTTGGAAATAACTGGAAAAATTACCAGAAAAAAAGGTGATTTTGAAAGGCAAGAAAGCCAAATCCACCATAGATTGGACTACAGAAGTGGTTCTCAAACTATGTGCTGTGGTACCCTGGGGTGCTTCAGGGCACTTGCAGGGGTGCCCTGGGTTGGTGGTCCAGGACCAATTTAAAACATTTATGGTGAATGTAAATAGGCAAAACCAGTGCTTGTGGCTGCCAATCATAAATATGTGAACAAACAGAAGCAAATCTTGTCCCCCAGAACACAATTTACTTAATTTAATATTTCTATCTTGATTTGTCAATAAGAAATTTTTGGCCTAGGTGTGCCATAAAAAAAATTCTTATGCTTGAGGGCACCATGATTAAAAAAAAAAATTGGGAAACGCTAGACTACAGTATATAGTCCTAGGAAACCTATGAAAACTTGTATTCTACTGTGGGTGTGGCAATATGCTACAGCATCTTCCCAAACTTTTGGTGGGTGAATAATTGCTGATTTTATGCATGTGAGATAGAGGAAAATGGTAGCTCATCACCAGCTCCAGGCTCTGCATAGACTCTGTGGAAACACGTGTTTTTTTGTCATGCTTGACCCTGGACTATTTAAAAGATCAATAGGTTGTGCAAATGTTTAAACTCAACTACACAGACCTCCTGCAGCTTTTTGAAATGAGAAATTATTTGGAGACATTAACATCACTCTCCAGTGTATTGTCTGGGATGCAAAGATTAATGTGTGCTCTCCACTTTTTGGCCTTAGGTTCATTTAGGTCTGTGTGCTGATAAGTGCCAGAAATCACACAGGGGACATTTTCCAAATACTTTTGTGTGTTAATTGCATTGAAAAATGGTCATACAGATATATGCTTCTCCTGATAGGAAACTCAGTGGTATAAGATTACATTTTTATGTCTTTGATTTTGAGGGATGCCCAATTTCATGGAGACCTAAGACTGAATAGATATTGTGTCACTACCACCTTGCCACAGGATGGAGAACTACATAAAAAGCCATCATTTCCATACTGTCATTGCACAGGTAGTCTGTAATGCAAATAGGAGAGCAATGACTCTTGTTGCAGGCTATTCTGAATTATGCAATGATGCCTACAGTATATCCTTGCCAGCCCTCCATGAGAAGTTTGAGAGTGGTGAAATGCTTGAAGGATAATATGGTAATTAAGACATATGCATTACTATAATTATTTCTAATAGAAATATAGTAATTGAAGTTTAGAATATTACATTTTTGTTTCAACATATATTGTACAGCAAACAACATAAACATTTCTTATTAAAACCAAGTTAAATTCTCATGAAAACATCAGAAATTGTTCTGCCAACAAAATATCAGCACACATGTATCTCACATATAATCTAATCAAAGTCATATTGTGAACAATGCTTAATAATGATTTAATGGTGATGGGTCATATAGTATCAACAATACAAATATTCTTTTATGATTTAAGCAGACAGTAAGTACTCTTAGCAAAATAGCATCTAATTCAGAAAGTATAATGAAAATATTTTCTGTGTACGAATAGCCTTGTGTGTTACAGATGCTGGAAGTGAAGTGGCAATGATAATAGTGCTTTTCAGAAGTTCGCGCTTAACTAGCAGGATTGTAAAAATCGATCAAAATTTATTATTTTTAATAGAAATGTGGTTACAGAGAATTTCTATAAACACATTACTGGTTACATAATATGCTAATGCTGTAAATATGTAACACACAAACCTTAAGTAGCTGGTTATTGTACACAATATATTGCAAGAAATTGTTAGAATACTGTATAATCTTCCTAGTAGGTTAGAATAGTTTACTGTGAGAAAGATTCACAAAAATAGGTGTCAGATCGCTGCTGTTCAGTATTTGTCTCATGTACATTGGATAATGAATGTGTGTATCCAGACACCGAGTACTGTGAATATTGCAGTAAGGAAAGGTGTTGGTATAGAGAGCAAGCATAAAGTGGAAAAAATGGAAATGACCCATTATTGCTGACATTTGCTTTTCTTCCTTATGCTTCCATAATTGCATACAGAGAAGAACAGAATGAGAGCACATACACAGGACAAGATGCAGTTATTTGACTGGTGGTCAGGAGACCGCCGGTTACTATACCAACGCTGGAATTCCAACCGGGTGAAACCCTGACAGTCACCATGCCAACTGTCAGGGACTATTCCCACTCGTGGGTGTCCACAACACCCATAGAGTGGGAATAGAACCTGTGGCAAGTACAGCGAGCCACCGAGCCTGCTGCATGTTGAGTGGTTTTGTTGCACTTGCCCTTCTCTCGCATGCGCAGCACGGGTCTGTAACAGTGGATGCAGGATGGCATCAGACTGTCAAAGATTGTCAGTTAGATGCCATTTGGGGTGCGGATGGGGCAGCAAGTGCCTACATTTCTTAAAATGGAGATGTGTCATCAGCATTGCGGGGGAGGGAAGAGGCCAGGATCTCTGTCAGAGGTCGGAGATTTTCTGGCCTCTGTGTAGAAAATGTGGCAGCCAGCTTTCTTGACCTCATGGATCACACAGCTGGCCGATTGTGTCAGAGATTATCCGATACTGCATCCTAGGATACAGTTTGGATCAGTAATGCACGCAGGAGGAATGATGCCTCCTGCTGATTTACCATATTAGAGCTATATCTGCTGTCTTTATGTAAGTAGCAGTAATAGGAACTCCAACCACATCTAAATGAGAGTCAGTGTTCTCAGTAATCTGTCAGTCAATGAGAATACAGAGAACAAAAGAGAGATACAGTACTTACTGAGAGAAAGGACATTACTACTGGCAAGTGAAATGTATGTGTGAAATGTATGTGACCTCATAGGAAGTAGCTACGGGGTAAATGTATTACCCTCCGTTATGGGGGATAAGCAGTATGTGTACTGATATTGCTTCTCCCCCATGTATGACAGCTGCGGTTCCAGTAGTGACAAAGGTGCTCTGTCTCATGGACCCCGTCCATATCCGCGCTGCTATCTAACAGATAGCAGGCCAATATAAGGGGGCAATGTATGAACGGTCAGCATCGCCTCTGTAATGAGGCAAAGCAGGAAGTGATATAGCGGCGCGATCCGTGCCACTATAAAACATCTACCCCTACATACTTTCTCCCTGTAAGGTATTTTTTCTCTCTTTTGCTCTCTGTACACTAATTGGCTGACAGATTACTGGGAACATTGTGTCCAGAGAAGAATATAGATGTGACCTACAATATGTTTAGGACAGTCAGCCCTAATGCCGTATGATGCTCTCATTCTGTCCTCTGCATGCAATTATTGAAGCAAAGGGAAGAAAAGCTTCAATTCGATTTCAATTATTGGTTTCACTTGTAGTAGTCCTCTACTTAAGTTCAATGGTGTAGGCTGTGCAAAGCCGTTTGGCTGTGCATTTATTTTCGAAGCGTGCATTTTTATCAAAGCGTGATAAAATTGACACATAACAGCAGCGTTCCATCAGCGTTCAATCGAAGTGAAAAAGAAGGAAAACAGAAGCACACCAATCTAACAAAACAAAGAAAACAGAGGAACTAATAACAAATGTGAGTCACTTACTCTTCAAATCACTCACCTCCTGATTGTTGCATCTGATTAAATAGCACGGAACTACCTTACCTGGACATTTCATAAACCATCCATTTCACCAACAAATGCTTGTATCTGTATTATTGTAATTTTTTTTAATGCACAGCTGCACCAATGCAATCTTACCTTCAAACACTTAAAAAATCGTACAGAATTACCATTGCTTCTTAAACCTCACAATTCTTTTCATTTCTTACACTCCAAATACATTTCAACACCCACTTTATCTACGCTTCTGATTCATTTCATACTAAATCTACACCCATTGAGCCGACACTGCTTTTCTCATCTGCATTTCTGCAATTCTTCGGCTCTGAATCCCTTACAGCCTCCACTCCTACTTCCACTTTCCCTCAACCTATTTACCTACTAAACACTATGCCAGGGCTTTCTTATACTCCCCACATTACTCAGTGTCTACCTAATCATGTGTCTTTATCCTCCCCCCCTAGTCTCCTACACCTACTCCTCTCTCCCCTCCTCTGTCTCCCCTCAATCTCTCTGTATTCTTTCCCCTCCTTTCCTGTTACCCCACTTTCACTCACGTCTACCCCATGGTCCTGGTACCCCACAACTCAACCCTGCTCCATCCCTCCCTTCCCTGTCACCTCCCCACACCCCCATCCACACCACACTGACCTCCCTCCCAGCCCACCTCCTGCAGTTTCCCCTCCTAGCTCAGGCACCCGCACCATCACTACTCTCTCATAATACCTGCCCTCAGAGTTAATCTCTCCTCATCGCTACAGCAACCCAGATAATCTCATTCACATCTCTCCCACAAACTCATACTCCCTATCCTGTGCCCTCTGGAATGCCAGATCTATTTGTAACAAACTGGTCCCCACTCATGACCTTTTCATTTCCAACTCCCTACACCTACTTGCCATTCCTGAAACTTGGATTATGCCCTCTGACACTACCTCTCCTGCTTCTCTCTCTGCTGGGGGCCTCGCATTCACACACACACACCCCGACCTGGGGGTCGCCACGGGGGTGGTGTTGGGGTCCTTTTACCTTCTAGTTACTCCTACCAACTCATACCACCAGAACCATCCCTTACATTCTCTACATTTGAGGTCCATACTATACGCCTCTTCCAACCAGTCCATCTTAGAGTAGCTATCATTTACCCCCCCCCGGCGCTGCTTCCAAATTCATCGACAACTTTGCTTCCTGGCTTCCTCACTTCCTCTCCTAGGACATTCCCTCCATTATCCTCAGTGATTTCAACATCCCTATTGACATCCCCACACAATCCCCTGCCTCTAAACTCCTTAACCTCACCTCTTCACTTGGTCTCTCCCAGTGGACCTCCTCACCCTCCCATGTGAATGGAAGCTCACTGGATCTGGTCTTCACTCACCGCTGTGATATTTCTGATTTTTCCAATTGCCAATTTCCCCTCTCTGACCACCACCTGCTTTCCTTTAACCTATCTCTCTCAACTTCCCCATCTCTACCTCCAAAGGCTACCATCACTAAGTGTAACATTGAGGCTATTGACACCACATTCCTTTCCTCCCTGTTTGACTCACTTCTCTCTCCTATTCTCTCTCTTTCATGCCCTGAACAAGCCACTTCCATATACAATGCATCCCTCACTTCTGCTCTTGACTCTGTTGCTCCACCAACCACTATTCACCCTCGCAAATTAACACCTCAACCCTGGCACAGCAAATGCACCAGATATCTGCAAAAATGCTCACGTACTGCTGAGCGTCACTGGAGGAAATCACGCTCTAAGGCAGTCTTCCTCCTTTTCAAACTTATGCTCTCATCCTTCAGTGCTGCCCTTTCTCTTGAAACAGTCATACTTAAAGAACCTCATCTCCTCCCAGTCTTCCGACCCCCGGTGCCTCTCTCAACTCACTCCTCTGCCCACCTCCACCTCGTCTCCCTTCCTCACTCTCTGCTCTTGACTTTGCCACTTACTTCACATCCAAAATTGACTCCATACGTAAGGACATCACATCACACCAGACCACCAGTAACCAGCTTTCTCCCATCCCTTACCACCCCTCCCACCAACTCTGACATCTTTCTCCCATGCATCTGGAGAGGAAGTCATGGCCCTCATTAGTTCCTGTCCCCTCACCACCTCCCCACTTGACCCTCTCCCCTCCCGCCTCCTCTGCTACCTCTCCCCTTCTGCTTGTTCCCATCTTTCCCACCTTCTCAATCTCTCCCTCTCATCAGGCACTGTCCCCTCTGCCTTCAAGCATGCACTCATCTCTCCTATTCTTAAAAAACCTACCCTTGATCCAAACACTCTCTCCAACTACCGACTCATCTCTCTCCTCCCTTTTGCCTCCAAACTCCTTGAGCGTATTGTCTACAACCGCCTTATTTCCTTTCTTTCCTCACACTCACAACTTGACCCATTCCAGTCTGGCTTCCGTCCTCTCCACTTCACTGAAACTGCCCTTACAAAAGTATGCAATGACCTCCATGCTGCTAAATCTGAGGGACACTACTCTATACTTATTCTACTTGATCTCTCTGCTGCTTTTGACACTGTGGACCATCCTCTCCTACTGCAAATCCTTCACTCCATTGGTCTGCGTGACACTGCCCTCTCTTGGCTGTCTTCCTATCTCTTTGACCGTTCATTCTCTGTCTCCTCTCAGGACTCCACCTCCCCCTCACTTCCACTAACTGTAGGTGTACCCCAAGGTTCTGTCCTTGGTCCTCTTCTCTTCTCTCTCTATACATCCTCACTAGGTAAGCTCATTAGTTCTTTTGGTTTCCAATATCATCTCTATGCAGATGACACCCAAATCTATCTTTCCTCTCCAGACCTCTCCCCTGCTCTCCTCACTCGTATCTCCAACTTTCTCTTTGCTACCTCTTCCTGGATGTCCCAGTACTTTCTTAAACTTAACATGTCTAAGACCGAGCTGGTCATCTTCCCTCCCTCCCGCATAACCTCACCTTCTACAATCTCATTATCTATTGATGGCACTACTATCTCCTCTAGCCCCCAAGTGCGCTGTCTTTGAGTAATCCTTGACTCCTCCCTCTCCTTCAAACCACACATTCAGCACCTCTCACAAACCTGCCGTTTTCATCTAAAAATATTTCCAGGATCAGACCCCTTCTCACCCAGGATGCTACTAAGACTCTTATCTACTCACTGGTCATCTCCAGACTGGACTACTGTAATCTCCTCCTGACTGGCATTCCTGACAAACACCTCTCTCCACTCCAATCTATCCTCAATGCTGCTGCCTGGCTCATTTTCCTCACCAAACGCACTACGTCTACCTCTCCTCACCTACTAGACCTTCACTGGCTCCCCTTTCCTTTCAGAATCCATTTCAAGCTTCTCACACTCGCTTACAAAGCCCTCACCCACTCCTCTCCCATCTACATCTCTGACCTTATCTCCCTTTACACTCCCACCCGTCCTCTTCGCTCTGCTAATGCACGACGACTCTCCTGCCTACGGATTACTTCCTCCCACTCCTACCTCCAAGATTTTTCACGTGCTGCACCACTTCTCTGGAATTCCCTACCTCTCCCCCTCAGACTCTCCACCTCTCTACAAAACTTCAAACGGGCTCTCAAGACCCACTTCTTCACCAAACCCAGCCAAATCTCATCCTAACCCTCTGTTCGACATTCTCTATGTGCCCCATCTGTGTCACCCCTGTCTGTCTACCCCTCCCCTTTAGATTGTAAGCTCTCATGAGCAGGGCCCTCTTCCCTCATGTGCTCATCCTTTGTCTTACTTTAATAATCTTCAACTGTACCACATCCAGCAGTCTTGTGCCACCTGTTACTTATTCCAGTGTCATCTGCTGATGTAACTATGTTTATTTACCCTGTACTTGTCCTATACTGTCATCAACTGTAAGTTGCTGTTTTCCTGTTTGATTATTAATGTACTCTGTAATTGGGCGCTACGGAACCCTTGTGGTGCCATATAAATTAAGGATAATATTAATAATAAAAGCAGATGTCGGGCATTAAAAGGCCTGAGTCTTTTCTGTTTGAACCACTTTATGCTTACCCTCTATACCAGTGATTTTTAACCTTTTTCAACTTGCGGCACACCGATAAGATTTTAAAATTGCCAAGGCACACCACAAGTGCGCCATGGGAAAAAAACACATTGGCCCCCACAGTAATTAAACAGACAGGGTGCCACTGTCGGTATACTGACAGCCAACATCCCATTTGTCGATAAAACATATCTATTCCTTAATAATGCCACACACTTTTCCCCCAGTAATTCCACCACACACTGTCCCCCCAGTAATTTCACACACTGCCCCCATAATAATTCCAATCACTGCCCCCAATAATAATTGCTGCTGTCCACATCCCTCCCTCCTCTCCCCCCTTCACAGTGATTTCAAACATTGCTTACATAATTAAATTTTTTAATTTTAATATAAAACCTACAGCTGTAACGCTGAGATGGCAGCATGGATGGAGGAGCAGCAGTGGCCAGTGGACGGACGGACGGGCACTCCAGGCAGGAATGCGCCTTGAAGTGGCCAGTGGGTGGGTGGGCACTCCAGGCAGGATTGAGACGTGGCGTGCGTGACCTATGAGTCACGCATGCGGAAGTGTACACTGCACATTGCTGCCCGAGCTGGCTATTGATTGCGGCGGGTCTCTAGCTGGCCGGTGGCAACAGATCTCTCTGGCGGGCAGCAGTGGGGAGCATCTCTGGCTGGCTGCGGCACACCTAGAGACCGCTCACGGCACACTAGTGTGCCACAGCATAGCGGTTTAAAATCGCTGTTCTATACTAACATCTTTCCTTTCTGCAACATTCACAGTGCATGGTGACTGGATGCACACATTCATTATCCACTGTCCGTGAGACAAATACTAAACAGCAGTAATCTGATGCCTAGTACTAGTATGTATTAGGAATTTCTCCTTTGAACACAGACCTTAAAATAATTTACGCTATTCTGGTTATTATTTATAAATTTGTATTTGTGCAAGAGGACTTTTCCTAATTTTTCAACATATATTGGGCCTATTTCAAGGTTGAATGCAAAACAACTTTTTACTCTAATGGGCAAAGGCCTGTGCACTGCAGGTGTGGCAGATATAACATGTGCAGATAAAGTTAGATTTGGGTGGGTTATATTGTTTCTGTGCATGGTAAATACTGGCTGCTTTATTTTTACACTGCAATTTAGATTTCAGCTTGAAAACACCCCACCAAAATCAAACTCTCTCTGCACATGTTATCTCTGTCCCACCTGCACTGCACATGGTTTTGCCACTAGAGGAAAGTGTTGTTTTGCAATCAACCTTGAATTAGGCACATTGGGGCAAATGTATTAACCTGGAGAAGGCATAAGGTAGTGATAAAGCAGTGATAAGTGCAAGGTGATAAACGCACCAGCCAATCAGCTCCAATATGTAAATTGCGCAAAGCACCAAAACCTGACTAACCTGATGGCCAAGATTGTAAAAAGAACCGTTTGGGCCCCCAAACGGGTCTCTTTACGTGCATTTCAGATTGCTACCTCTGGGGGTAGCGAGCTGAAATGAACTTGACGAACCCGTCTGCAGCAACATTAGAATAGCTGCGTGCGCAATCTCGGGAGGGAGCAGGGGAAAAACATTTGAATATGGCCCATAGTCTATAATCCAACTGGTACTGTAAGTGAAATACTGTATGCAAAACTTGAGTTAGCTTACATGTAGCAAAGTCACAAATCAGAAAAACTCAAATAATAACAACCAAAATCTTCTTTGGAGAGTGCTTTGGTGTTGCAGAGACATAGACAAACAATTTAAGTACTTAGGAAGCAATAAGTATCTGAGGAGCTCAGTAATACACCTCTGGTGTGCATACAAAAGTTAAAAACACAGGAGGTTCAGACCACAGTTATAACACTAATGTGCCCATGTAGAAACTTTTAGAAGCCTATTTATATGTATATTTATAATCCATCACCACTTTTATTTGATGTGAAACAGTAAATAATCTGAGACGCTTATAGACTATTACATTAAAATATAGAAATACAGATTATTGGCCCATATTCAGTAAATTATGTTATCAAAACAGCATGCAATTCGAAATAATAATAACCTATAATCAATACTCTTATATGTGAAAGTTCATAAATATGTCCTTCATATCTTCATTTATCTAAGAGAGCTGTCACCACTACTTTGATGCTCAGAATCAATGGTTAATCTCTCTGCAGATGCACATGGCTTTCTTTTTTATCTGAATCCCAATAAAACACATGGAAGACTCCCTTCATATACTGTATTTAACTTACTCAGCTACTCCCTATATTCTGATTCTAAATAGATTTTAGACCAGAATGCTCAGTGTCCCCACTCTGTGTTGTAGTCAACCCCATGACTTTTGTCTTATCTCCAAGGTATGTTTGCCATACTGTTTAGGGATGAGCAAAATGTCATTATCCTGCTACAGGATCTCACAGGTTTTGGATTCTATATATAGTCCCATGGCTCCATCTTCACTCCAGACTTGGAGAGTGCACATTAAGGACATGATCCTTCTGTGCTGTGTGCTGTTGGGGAAGGAGCAAGCAGGAAGAGCACAAAGTGGGGCAGGAGACAGAAAAGGGGGACAGGAGAGAGCAGGGGGGCAGGAGAGAGTAGAGGGGTTGTTTGCAGGAGAGTTGAGTTGGGAGTGCTGTCACTGTATTAGGGCTCTGCATAGTAGTGTACTGTGGCTGTGTATGTATAGGACCAGGTGTTCTCTGTCTATAAGGGGCTGTGTACTGCTGTACCCTACTGCTATATATCATCTGTGTGTGATCCAAAGCAAAAAATATATTTATATTGGTACATCACTCTGACTACTAGTACTGCAACTGCCATACATCACTGCTCTATATACTCTGTGTGTAATCCAATTACCAGTAATGCAATATACTACCGCTACATATTTGTGTGTGATACAAAGCAAAAAATATATTTCTATTTGTGCATAACTCAGTAACGACCACTTGTACTGCTGTATACTACTGCTATATATCTGTGTGTGTGATCCAAAGCAAAAAAAATTATATTTGTGCATCACTCAGTGACGGCTACCAGTACTGCTATACACCACTGCTATATATCTGTGTGTGATCCAAAGCAAAAAATATTTCTATTGGTGTGTCACTCTGACTACTAGTACAGCGATTGCCATACACTACTGCTACATATCCTCTTTGTGTGAATCAGAGCAAAAAATATATTTCTATTGGTGCATCACTCAGTAACGATCACCTGTACTGCTGTACACTACTGCTATATTTCTGTGTGGGAGCCAAAGCCAAAAATATATTTATTTTAATGAATCACTCAGTGATGACTAGTACTGCAGCTGCTGTACTCTACTGATATGTATCCTCTGTGTGTGATCCAGAGCAAATAATATATCTTTTGGTGCATCACTCAGTGATAACTATCAGTAATGGCATACACTACTACTAATACAGCAGCTGCTGTACACTACCACTATTTATCCTCTGTGTGTGATCCAGAGCAAAAATATATTTCAATTAGTGCATCACCCTGACTACTAGCACTGTGGTTGCCGTACACATGCTATATATCCTCTGTGTGTGGTCTATTGGCGCGTCACTCAGTGACGACTACCAGTAATGCCTTACATAACTGCTATATATCTGTGTGTGTGATCCAAATCCAAAAGTATATTTCTTTTGCTGCATCACTCAGTGATGACTAGTACTGCGGCTGTCATGCACTGCAGCTCTATATTCTCTGTGTGAGATCCAGAGCAAAAAATATATTTCTATTTGTGGGTCACTCAGTGATGACCACCAGTACAGCCATACACTATTGCTATATATCTGTGTGTGATCCAAATCCAAAAATATATTTCTATTGGTGAGTCACTCAGTGATGACTACCTGTACAGCTGTACACTATTGCTATATATCTGTGTGTGATCTAAAGCCAAAAGTATATTTCTTTTGGTGTGTCACTCAGTGATGACTAGTGCTGCAGCTGCCATACACTACTACTATATATCTGTGTGTGCGATCAAAAGCAAAAAAATATATTTCTATTGGTGCGTCACTCAGTGACAACTACCAGTAATGCCATACACTACTGCTATATATCTGTGTGTGTGATCCAAAGCAAAAAATATATTTCTACTGGTACATCACTCAGTGACAACTACCAGTAATGCCATACACTACTGCTATATATCTGTGTGTGATCCATAGAAAAAAAAAGATTTCTATTGGTGCATCACTCAGTGATGACTAGTACAGCAGCTGCCGTGCACTACTGCTCTATATCCTCTGTGTGTGATCCAGAGCCAAAAGTATATTTCTATTATGTATTTGAAAGGCGTACTTTGTCTACTGTATCTGAAAGAGGTGATCTGTCCATCCATCTGGGGGCTCCGCCCCATTTAAAATTAAATAATAAAAGCTATAAACAAAAAGTCTAAAATTATAATTATAATTATTAAAAAATATATATCTATTTTTTTGTTTGTGCTTTTCTCCAGTGTACTATACAATTTTATTTTTATTTTTATATGTAATGTGACACTGCCAGTCAGATCACAGTATATTATTTCCTACTTATAAACGCAATGTGCAACACTGTCGATGTAGTTAACCAGAGTGTGTAATTATTATACATATTTCTGATTAATTTGTGTGACACTGTAACTGTTAATGTGTGAAATAAAAATCACTTCTACATATTTATATATATATATATATATATATATATATTTATATATATAGATTTAAATTAATATTTTGTGCTGTGTCATCCCAGTATATAAGTAAGGATTGCAGCTGCTTCAAACATCTAGGGGTGTTCTGTCAGTCCACCCAAAATAAAAGACATATGTTTTTATATATTTTGTGCTTTATCCTCCCAGAACACATCCAGGTGTGCTCTGTCCATTTCAGGATGTATTGTCTGTAGCTCATACTCTTATTATTACTTATTGTCCTATTTTCATAGCTCTTCTTATAACGATATTGTAATTAATTTAAATTAATTTTATTATTAATAATAATAATTATAAATTAGATACATTTAAATTAAATGAATATAAATAAATTCTCCACACTCATAGTGAACTTTCTACATATCAAAGATATATTTGAGGAAATGAAGAATTTTATTCTAAATACATTAAATTAAATAAATTAAATTACAGTAAAATTAAATTAAAATAAATTAAATACATTAAATTTAAAATATTGTTTTTTTTTTATTCTTCTTCGCCTTAATCATCTTTTTGTGAACTGACCTCTTGAGCCTTGCTTAATGTGTCTTTTTTTAAATACATTCTTTTAAAAAATATATTTTGTCCTCCCAGTATATACATCCAAGGGTGGCTGCTGCTCCGGAAATGAGCACCCTGGAAATACTGTAGGAACAAAAACACCCCCAAATTCTGTTATTTTAGCTGTTTTGGTGATTTTTTCATAAAATTCTAGAGCCAAAACCAAAAGCCTCAAAAGTGATTTTTGGCAAAACCAATCCAGATCCAGGACACTAGAGAGATCCAGATTCAAAACCAAAACACAAAACCCAACAAATAGCCTGGTGCACACTCCTAATACTCTTACAAAAACAAAGGGTATGTTTTTTTGCAGCCCTACAATCAGATAGTCACCGCCTACAGGGGGAGGGGTAAAACTGTGCAAGTGTGCGTTCGCTTCTTTAGCAGAGCTGCACAAACATCAGTTTGTGCAGTCTCTGCGCAGCCCAGGACTTACTCAGCCGCTGCAATGTCTTTCTGGTAATTAGGGCCGGAGCTGACGTCAGACACCCTCCCTCCAAACGCCTGAGCCGCCTGCATTTTTCCGGACACTCCTGCAAAATAGTCAGTTGACACCCACAAATGGCCACTTCCTGTCAATCACCTTGTGATCGCCCATGCGATCGGTTTTCTTGCACCATCCCATTGCTAGGCAATGATGACCGGTTGTTTTGTGCGACGCGCCTGCGCATTGCGGTACATTCGCATGCGCAGTTCAGATCTGATCACACGCTGTGTGAAAATGCACAGCAGCAATTAGCTCTGAATTACCCCCAAGGTCGGCAAGGTTTGTGTAAAGATTCCTCATAGTATCTGTAAACCTTATTCTCATGTTCTAAACTGCAAGCATGTACGTATTAATAATTTAACCCACTGGTGACATTTTTGTGGGATAGTCTCCGAAAACAGGTATTTGTTGTTGGTACCAAAAAAGAATAAGTATAGCCCTGAGATATTATGGAGGATTTGCAGCAGATACCTCCTATATCTAATGTGTCCCTCCATTCTTTTCTGTAAATGCAGCCCCCATAGGTTTCTATAGGGGCTGCAGTCAGAGGCAGAACTCTGGGAGGCAATGGAGTCATCTGCCGCCGGGCTCCTGCTCTGAAAGGGGGCACCTCTCCTCCCATTCTGTTACATCATTCAATTAAGTTAATTGATGGCTGCCGCTATCTTTTCACTATATGAAGTTACTTCTCTGACAATAACACATAACTTTACATAGTTAAAATTCTCATGCTTCCTGTACAGGAGCAAATAGCTCCATCAGTAAGGTGCATACTTCCAGTGTAACAGGTCATGGGGTTCTAATCCTGGGTATGACTGGTAAGAAATGTGTGATTTAAAATAAACTACACACACACACACACACACACACACACACACACACACGCACGCACACATCCATGCATATATCTATCTAAATATAGGGGGGGGCACCTGGGATGAACTTGCCTCCGGGCAACTGGGATGAACTTACGCCACTGGCTGCAGTGCTACCAGATATACAGTACCATGCTGGTCTGAAATGGATAACAACATCTCCAGATAGCATTACCCTATTGCTACTATTTCGCCAATAATACTAGGAGAGGGTTTCCTCAGCAGACCGTGTATATGCAGAATGACCGTGGCTTATAATATAAAATAAATTTTTGCTTTAGTGATCATGGGCCTAATTCAGTCCTGATCGCAGCAGCAAACTTTTTCTCTAATTGGCAAAACCATGGGGTCATTCCGAGTTGATCACTAGCTGCCGTTGCTCGCTGCCTAGTGATCAGTGAAAAAGAAACGGCTAATCTGCGCATGCATATGCACCGCAATGCGCTTGCGCGTCGTACGGGCACGAAGTCCATTGTGGTTTTGCTCTGGTTCTAGTGACGATTCCAATTGCACAGCCGAACGCAAGGAGATTGACAGAAAGAGGGCATTTATGGGTGTCAAATGACCGTTTTCTGGGAGTATTTGGAAAAATGCAGGCGTGGTCGGGTGTTTGCTGGGTGGGTATCTGACGTCATTACCGTGTCACTCGTCGCAGTAATCATCGCACAGGATAAGTAACTACAGGGCTAGTCTTGTTTTGCACAAAATGTGTTTGCAGGTGCTCTGCTGCACAGGCGTTCGCACTCCTGCAAAGCGAAAATACACTCCCCCGTGGGCAGCGACTATGCGTTTGCAAGGCTGCTAAAAATGGCTAGTGAGCGATCAATTCAGAATGACCCCCCCATGTCAGGGCCGAAACTAGGAGTTTCGGCACCCGGGGCAAGGCTGCAATTTGGCACCCCCCCTCAACACACACGTACACACAGACACACAATCACACTAAAATTACCATATATTTAGAATAAAATGGATACTAATAGACCATATTGCCCCCCATGTGTGCCCCAAATGCCCTAAGTATCTGTCATATGGCACACAGCAGCGTGTTCCCCACATGTCCCGTTTGCCCCAGATGTGCTTAACTTCTGTCACATGGCCTCCCCAACAGCATCTTCCCCATACATTGCACAACATCGCTGCACTGCATCATTAAACATCCGCCTATACGCCACACTGCGCTACATCACTACACTACATACCCCTAAACCCTGCACTACATTACTACACTATAACCCCCTATATGCTGCACTACATTACTACACTATAACCCCCTGTACGCTTCACTACATTACTACACTATAACCCCCTATACGCTGCACTACATTACTACACTATAAGCCCCTATACGCTGCACTACATTACTACACTATAACCCCCTATACGCTGCACTACATTACTACACTACATGTTCCTCTGCACTGCACTACATACCCTATATACTACACTACATAACTACACTACAGCGCCCATTCCCCACAATAACATCAGAACATCTTACCTTGAGTAAGATGCGTCTTTCATTCTTAGCACGTCTGTGCTACTATGGAGCTCCAGTTAGATTTAAACTAGGGCAGCATAGAGTGGGCTCGGTGGATGAAGGGGGGCAGGCCACCTGGTTCACAACAGCAGCAGCAGCACACGGGTGGCTGGTCCTGGAGCAGGGACCAGCCACTATATACAAAGGGTCACTTGCAGAGGAGGTAGGGCGCAGCAGAGATTGCATGCCACACTGACTCTGCTGGCTGCCTCCTCTCCTCTGGCCGAGCCGCCTGCTAGTGACATCAGCATGCTGCTGAGAGCTGGGACATCGCCGCATGCTAGGACCGGTGAGTGACATCCGCGGCTGTGAGAGGCAGACTCGGGAGGCGCGGCTTCACTACTGCTCCAAGGAGAAGCCAGCGTCTGTGTCACAGCTCCACTACAGGTCCGCCTCTCACAGCCGCGAGCTCCAAGTTTTATATACTGCTGCTGCTTCTGCCGGGTCTGCCATCTGTTCTCTTGGTCTCTCTGCGCCCCCCCCCCGAATTCTGCGCCCAGGTCACGTGCCCCCCTAGCCCCCCCTCCTAGTTACGGCCCTGCCCATGTGCACTGCAGGGTGGCAGATATAACATGTGTAGAGAAAGTTAGATTTGACTGGGGTGCGTTCAATCTGAAATCTGAATTGCAGTGTAAAAATAAAGCAGCCAGTATTTACCTTGCACATAAATAATATATATAACCCACCCAAATCTAACTCTCTCTGCACGTTATATCTGCCCCACCTGCACTGCACATGGTTTTGCCCATTAGAGAAAGATTTTGTTGCTGCGATCAGGTCTGAATTAGGCCCCACTTTGCTTCTTGTCACATCACAGGGATGGATTTTATCGAAACCTCTATCCCTGCGTGTGATTGTTAGTTCATTCCCGCGAATGTAAATTATTATTTCCACAAATAGAGGCAATAAGGAATTTTAATTATTGGGTCTGAAACCGGATAAGTAGTAAATATGCTCCCTAATATGTATCACAGAGTGCTGGGCATGCCCCCACAGTGACGGATCGGGAGACGTGGCTTGCGATTGCGGCAAAACCATGAAGCCATGTCCTCTTCGCTAAGGACCATGCCTCCTTTTGGGAGAGCATGCAGCTTTGCTGCGCAGGAGTCCAAACTCTATCCTGACGAAAGTTGGGAGGTATGCATTAATAATAGATCAGTGTGAGCTGGGAACTGTATTATTCCCCATCAGATATCACTGTACAGTCCCTCCTCCCCTATATATTAATAAAACCAAAGACTTGTGGTGAGATAAAAGGCTCAGGAGTCATTGGATTGTACCAGAGCCAGATTTACACACAATTTATGAGCACAAGGGATCATGTGGGCATTATACACAGGGGCAGCAGCATATACTGCTGGAAATTTGGTGAGTTTTGATCAGAGGTGCAGAAAAGATAGGCAGGTGAGGCAGTCATAGACTTTTTGCTCCAGAGTTAGATTTTAAAATAATTGTAATAATACAAAGAAGATATTTTGAATATGTTATTTCTATATTTCATACATATACTTTACATAGTCAGGACTCCGGCTTATTCGTTAGTATGAAAGGAAAGGTTCTGCCTCACCTACCTCACCCTACTTGTCGTCACTGAATAATACCAGTGTGATCTGGGAGCTGTGCTTTTCCTTTTCATATATCATTGTGCGGTCCCCTCTCCTCTATATATTAATAATACCACATATCAGTGTAAGCTGGGAGCTGTGTTATTCCCCCTCACACATAATTCTACAGTCCCCTGTTCTCTATATATTAATAATGCCACATATAAGTGTGAGCTGGTAGCTGTGTTATTCCCCCTCATATATTACTGTATGGTCCCCTCTCCCCTACATAGTAATAATGCCACATATAAGTGTGAGCTGAGATCTGTGTTACTCCCCTCACATATCAGTGTGAGCAGGTTGCAATCAATTTTCCGACTGTCGGGATCTTGCGGTCAGGATACCAACGCCGGAATCCTGACAGCTGACATTACTGACAGCCAGAATCCTGGCGTGCGGGGACACAACACCCATAGAGTGAGAATAGAACATGTGGTAAGAGTAGTGAGCCACCAAGCCCACAGCATGGTGAGGCAGCGAGCCTACAAGGGGACTCATACCGCTCGCCCCGGAAATTCTGGCAGCCGGGATGCCACTGTCGGGACCTTAACTGCCGGCATCCCGCCCGTCTGGAAATAGTATGTAGTCCTGTCTGGGAGCTGTGTTATTCCCCATCATCTATCACTGTGTGGTCCCCTCTCCTGTATAATATCTATCAGTGTGAGCTAATAAAATGTGTCACTTCCAGCCCCCCTACTCTGTCCCTCCAGTACAGCCACATGCTCCTTGGTATTCCCTCTTGCTCCTTGTGTCCTCTCCAGCCACAAGCCCTCTGTGCCTCCTGTGCCAGCCCCCTCCAATTTACCATCTTCATTGAGAAATGTTTATCCAGATTCTAGAAGAATCCACCTGCAATTAGGGCAGCTGGGTACACAGGGCAGTCAGGCACACACACACATACAGAGCGTAATGGCGCTGACAAAGCGGAATTCAGAGCTTTTTTAAGGCAACTGGGCATGGGCAGAAGCTCCCCCTGTGGATTTTTCCCCATCTCTATCACTATCTTCTTGTGCATGTACAGAACGGTAAATACTCCCCGATTGGAGTTAAGGTAAGCTCTGATTGTGGCAGATGGTCCAACAGTAACTCATTCGGCAGTGGTGGGCCACATTCCATTGTTTTTAAAAAGTAAACTTGGCCACAAAAGTATGTGTTGTGGGCTGCGAGTTTGACATGTCTGTTTTAGAGCATTCTTGATTAGTGCACACTGCATTGTGAATACAACTTTGCCACCCCCAACCTGGTAAATGTAATAGGAATGCTAATTTCACCACTACTAAACATATGCAGTTTATCTTTATACTGCATTAACAGCAAAGAGAAGAAAAAAGAAAGACTCTGTGTTGGGGCACGTACCCCAACACAGAGTCTTTCTTTTTTCTTCTCTTTGCTTAACCATTACTGACTCTGGGAGCACCACCAACTCAAATAATTATTTAGATGTCTTCATTAAGAATCTTTAAATTTAAACTTAGTGTCGTTGGTCATTCCCTGAACAGTTTTCTACAATCTGTGTATTAATCTATGTTCATCATTACCACATTTTTCCTGTGCGGAACCAAACCAAATTTCTGTTAACACTGCATTAACAGCGTAAGGAGGATTTTTGTGACTTATTTTTTTATGCCATTGTCTGAGCATGACAAATCATATACCATATGGTCCGTAGATGTGCAGAATTATATCGGCGTTGCAATCAGTTGCTTCATTTCAGAGTTATGTGGCAAAACATCTACCAACCAATTACAATGCATCACAATTGAGCTCTTTGAAAATTAGACAGTTGTCTAACTCTGCCTGTACACCTGATGGGTGACCTGGAACATGTGACCTGCTGTGTGTTACCACTGCTACCAGGAATGGTAGCAGTGGGAATCCAAGATGGCTGTAGTGACCCCTCAGCTCTCTCAGCACTCAGCTCCCTCATCTCCTCCTTCTCTATTAGCTGCAGGCCGGGCAGTGGATGTCCCTGCACCTACCCTGGCTTCATATGCCGATATTATCCAGGCTACTAAGGACACTATGGTCCCATTAATGCAGGAACAAGCTGATCATTTCAGGAAGGCCTTGCAGGAAGCCAGTACTATCATAGTGCAACTAATCCAATGAAGTTAAGCTGGATGAGTCATTTCAGGATGTTTTTACACTGAAGCAGCAATATGATACATTGCATAAACAGTACCTGCAAGTTGTTAGCAAACTGGCAACTTAGAAATATTGTGGGCCTTCCTGGATCTATTAAGGATGAGGCGCGACTTCCGGTTCCGGCAGCGGCATGAACGGCTGCTGATCACTTCAGCTCCGCTGTCCGGGCCCCCTCACTACCGATTTTACGGCGCTAGCCGCCTCCATAACACTGCCAGCCACCACCGATTATCAGGGGAAGAGTCCGGTACATGGACAAGTATCTTACCGCCATGCCGTCCTCCAAGAACCGCGGAGCTAAGGACAAGGAGAAGCGCCGGGCGGATTCCAAGATGGCGCCGGACGCCAGCACAGTCACAGCGTGCTCCTCTCCTGCCATCCTGCCTCAGCGTGTCCGCTCTCCCGGGATCGAAGCACAGCACTTCTCAGAGGGTGAGTCTCCCCCCCGCTCCCCTACATTATCAGATACAACAGACAGGGTGATCCCACATATGGACCGTCCTGTTACTTATGGGGAAATGGTGCAGGCAGTTAGACTGGCTATTGATCCCCTTCTGAAAGCACAGACTGCTCAAATTAATCAGCAACTGGCATCACTCTCACAGAGAGTTCTAGATACCGAACATAGATTGGGGGAGAATTTTGCAGACGTCAGCTCTTTAAAACAACGAGTCTCTGCACAGGCAAATGAAATACATCAGCTGCACAATAAGGTACAGGATTTGGAGAATCGTTCACGCAGGCAAAATCTAAGAATTGTAGGTCTACCTGAGGAGGTCAAAGGTCAAGCGCTCTTTGATTTTATCCGAATCACCTTGCCATCCTTGCTCAAAGTAGCTGACAGATGCCAGGATTTAATAATAGAAAGAGCACACAGACTGGGGCCGCAGCGCCAACAAGAGGGAGCTCGTCCACGCGCTGTTATTTTTAAAAGCCTTAATTATCTACACAAAGAATTGCTCTGGACAGCATCACGCAGATGCAGAGATCTGACATGGAATGGAAACAAGATTCTCATTTTCCAGGACTACTCTGCGGAGTTATCCAAGGCGAGAAAGGATTTCGCTCCTATCTGCTCGCAACTAGTGCAAGACGGATGTAAATTTGCACTTCTTTACCCGGCACGCCTGCGTATCTATGATGGGTCATCCTTCTTGGACTTCCTAAGCCCAGCTGACGCAAAGGCTTATCTCCAGGAATATGCTGAGAATGCTCGCTCAAGATCACACATGTCTGAATGTGAATGAAATGTATGATTATGAGTTGTCTTCTTTCCGCAGATCACTGATCTACCATTAGATTTATGTTATCTGTGCAATTATTAATGCTTACTGTGCAATTACTAATGCTTATCGTGCTAAGTTATATTGCCTGATGTGCACTTCGCTTATCTCCCCCCCCCCCTACCCCACCACCTCCCCTCTATGACCTAAGGCTCTAATTAGGAGCCCAGTGCATTAGGCTGGCAGGCTCCACATGATGTTCACGTGAGGCGCCCCGGCCTAGGAGTGCACATGATATAGTGCTTCCGGTATAGGAGCACGGATCTTATCTTCAAACAGTTTGTTGAGGAGAATTCCTCATTAGGAATGCTTATATGTAGGTTTGTTAGTTGGTTTTTTTGTCCCCAGTTAGCCTCCCCCCCCACCACCTCCCCCTCCCACACCTCTTACGCTGCCTGAAAATGTCCTTAGAATACTGCCTGTGGGGTTATGTCACGTCACTCCTTTTTCTAGATGACACAGACACTTAAACTAGGCTGCTGGAATGTAGGTGGCATAAACTCGCCCCAAAAACGGAAGCGCATTTTAATCTATCTCCGTAAATTACGCTTTGACCTAGTATATGTACAGGAAACCCACCTTACCCCACCTGAAACCCTGAAACTAAATATGCTAGGATGGGTGGTGCTCGCCTCGGCCTCCTATAATTCCAAAGCAAGAGGGGTGGCTATACTGGCGAGACGACACTTTCCTGTGGAGGTGTCTGATGTAATTTCGGACCCACTTGGCAGATATGTCTCTTGCACTTTAAAGATTGAACATCAGCTATTTTATTGCATGAATGTATACGCTCCTAATATTTATGAAAGAAAGTTTTTCGAACACATCATAACCATCCTTACTCCACGTCTACATATGTTTGTTTTGCTAGGAGGTGACTTTAACCTGATCTCAAACATACACCTAGATAGACAACAACCGCGCACTGGCAGAAGAAAACTGCTTACTCTGGGGGTCCCAGAATTAGCACGACAACTGCTACTACTAGATCTCTGGCGTATATTACACCCCACGGACAGAAATTTTACATGCCTATCTGCTGCCAAGCATACAATGTCACGTATTGACTATATATTGGTTTCCACCAAACTCTTATCAACCACGCTCATAGCTGATATGGAGCCAATACATTTATCAGATCACGCATTGATCTGGATTCAAATCCAACTCTCACGGGATAAGGGCAGCTATATTAACTGGAGATGCCCATCCACATTGGCAACCTCCTCCAAGCTGAAGCAGGCGGTTCTAGATGCATGGGCTACTTATGACACACATAACGCAGACACTAAACAAACACACCCCATCATCTTCTGGCAGGCTTCCAAAGCTACTATAAGGGGTGAGATTATCTCACACTCTTCTACAATTAAAAAGCAACTAACTAAACAATATTTAGAAGCACACGATCTGGTCTCTAGGACGTTCCTCTCATTTGCAGCCAAACCCACCCCACAAAATAGATCCGCTTATCAAAAGGCCAAATTAATTCATGAACAGGTATTCATTAAGATGGAGATGTCTTACTCCTTTTCCAGAGATGCTAAATTCCACAAATTTGGAAATAAGTCGGGCAAGCTCCTATCAAACATGCTCCAAGGTACCCGCCCCCCCTCCATAATCCATCCGCTAAAAACAACTAATGGTGGGCTTACCACGGATAATGCACAGATAGCGCAAGTATTACTTGACTATTATCAAAAAATATACTCGGCCCCGTACTCTGACATAGTCCAGGAAACTGAGTTTTGGGAAAACCTAGCACTGCCACAGTTAACTACAGATAAAAGCCTAACCCTGATTTCTGAGATATCACAGCAAGAAGTAAGGGACGGTATATCACACCTTAAAAAGGGAAAAGCGCCAGGCCCAGATGGCCTCACGGCGGATTACTACAAATTACTGGCAGATCACATTGTACCAATTTTGACTAAAGTTTATAACACAATTCTCTTCACTAACGCACTTCCTATCTATTTTAACAGAGCACTCTTAAGACTACTGCCGAAACCAGGAAGGGACCTCTCCGATCCAGGTTCCTACCGTCCTATCTCTCTCCTCAATTTAGATTATAAAATCATGACCAAGATCTTAGCAGATAGATTGAAACCCCTTTTACCGACCCTAATACACACCGACCAGACGGGCTTTATCCAAGGTAGGAATCCAGTTACCAATATCAGGAAGGTTTTGGCTGCGGTGAGTGATTCCCAGGGTGCCATGTCAAACTCAGGGAGGGCAATACTGTCTCTTGATGCAGAGAAAGCTTTTGACATGGTACACTGGGATCACCTATTCCGTTCCCTCTCCAAATTTGGCTTCCCAATACAATTTACACACTTCCTCCAAACCTTATATACAGACTCAGCATCAAACATACTATGTAATGGCACTCTATCCGGCCCTTTCCCCATTTTGAGGAGCACTAGACAGGGATGTCCCCTATCCCCCTTACTATTTGCGATTGCATTAGAACCCCTAGCAGTCGCCCTGAGACAATCCCCCCTCTACCAAGGCATATCGATAGGCTCGGCTGATCTTAGACTATCGCTTTTTGCGGACGATATGCTGCTCTTTCTGTCACACCCAGAGCATTCAATCCCTACAGCCATCTCGACCATATCCAAATTTAGCTCCTTTTCGGGTTACAAAATAAATATTAACAAATCTGAATTATTAGTTCTAAGGGGCCCGCCACCTAGTTTACCTCAAACGGACGATATATCATCGATCAAACTAGCCGTCTCCCATATTAAATATTTAGGCATCCAGATCCCACATACCCTTGCGAACCTTTACAAGCTGAATTTCCACCCGATCCTGTCGTCACTAGAAAAGTATCTTAAACAGTGGCATGATTTACCCCTATCCCTATTAGGTAGAGTGGAAGTTATAAAATCCATCCTTCTCCCAAAACTAACCTATATTATGCAGCTTCTACCTATCAAAATAACTAAGGCAGACATTAAGTCCCTCAATAGTGCCTGTACGAAGTTTATCTGGCAATCTAAAAAACCGAAGATAGCTCTCAAAAAAATGTGTCTCTCCAAAAAGGATGGCGGGTTGGGTTTCCCTGACCTATCATTGTACACTCAAGCCATACACTTCCGATATGCCATGGATTGGCTACTAGAACGCAGTCAATACACAAATTATGAAGTGGAATGCGCCTTGTTCACTCCATTATCCCCAGGGGCCTTATTACATGTTCCCAAATCGGCCATAGACAAACGGGTTTACAACCATGTTTTTCTCAGAGATACTCACTCAGCCTGGCATACTATACACACCTCGCTTGGTAGGGACCCCAGTTATTCCCAGTGGCTACCAATGGGGGGCAACCCTATATTTAGCCCGGGCATCGAAAACGCTGCCTTTCAGCGTTTTCGACAAAAAGGCCTGAAAGCTATATCCCAGGTGTTCGACCCAGGGGGTCACATTATCCCATTCGTGCGACTACAGGCTACCTACGGTATCACATCTGCGGATTACTATGCTTATGCCCAACTAACACACTATGCTCTCACCCTCCCTACCCTACCTAAACAACATCCACCTTTAGACCCATTGGAGCACATTTTCCTTAAATGTACATTAAATAAATATAAACCAAGGATCACTTATGAAACTTTATTAAAACTTAATAAGGATCCCACATGGAAACAAATTGAGAGGCCCTGGACAACAGATTTTCCCACAGACATACAAGATGACACTATACTTAAACATTATCACTCAGTGCTAAAGACAGTACGATCCTCTGTGCTCCAGGAGGTTCATGTGAAAACCACACACAGGGCATACATTTCTCAGGGGCAACGCAGCCATTATGTGCTGGAAGAAAGTGGTAGCTGCCCAAAGTGCAGGATTTCATCAGCGACGTTCATACACAACTTCTGGACATGTGGTCATGTGAAGAAATTCTGGTATAAGGTACTACACCATCTCAATGCCATTTTCACCATGCAATTGACATTACATCCCCTCCCACTTTTATTTGCCAACTTTGACGTTTGGGATCTCGGTACTCGGAGACGACAACTTATTCCTATTTTGACTATGATAGTCACTGTAGCTAAAAAAATCATCCTAAACTCTTGGATTAAACATAAGTCTCCTTCATTGAGGGAAGTGATTAACTTGCTTGAGAAATATATGGCATTCGACAGGTATGACGTACTGTCTGATTATTGTAATGGGTCAGTAGGATTTCACAAGAAATGGGGCTTATATATAGAATCTACCCAAAGGGAAAACCCCAAGATATGGTGAGGTAATGATAGGGAAACACCTCATTCCAGTTACTGTTTCCCGCTTTTCTCCATGGTGAGCTGGGATTTACTGACACCCCTAGCCATGCTCCGTTTAATAATCCACCAAGAAGAGAGGTATGCTGACTCTTATGGGATAGGCTATAATCACCTATAGGAATGGTTATTATACGCTATACTTTTCAGGAATATAGGCAGCACCCCTAGTTAACCCCATCCCCCCCCCCCTTTTTTCTCTCTCCCCTTCCCCCTTACACCCCCTTTGTTAAAATTGTTTATATTTACACTCTGTATGTTTCTGAGGTTTATGAATATATTATGAGACTACCTAACTGTGTTGTAGAACATCACCCAGGCTTAGATGTCAAGCTTCAAACTCACCAATTATAGCGATTCATCTAAAATGTCTTATTTCTTAAGGGACTAAATCTACCTCTAGATGATTCCTCCATCAGCTCCCTGACGAAATATTATCCGGTTTGACTGTGTTTTGCTTTTAAGAGATGACGAATTTATGTCCATGACTCTATCTTTTATAAGTCTATTATGTACAACACTGCGAAACTTTGTTATATGAAAAACTTTGTGAAAAACTTAATAAACACATTTGAAAAAAAAAAAAAAAAGGATGAGGCGCTTCCACATTTTATAAATTCTTCCCTGCTGAATTTACTGGAGGTCCGTGATTTCTGTACTGACCTGGCTATTGAGGGAGCTCATTGTATATGGCCCTCTATCCCTCCCCCATGACAAGTCAGACGCATGTCTGAAGGCTACCATATTTTGTTGATTGAATTTCTTACACAATGAGGCAATATGGCAGGCATCCAGAAGATGTCTCTCTTACCTGGGGGTTACATATTTTTTTTCAGGATTACATGACTGAAGTGACAGAGCATGCATGGCCTTTGCTCCAGTTTGTGCTGAATTGGTTAAAGTGAACCATCAGTTGGCCCTCTTGTTTCCAGCTTGCTTACATTACTTTATGGAATTCTCATTCCTGGATTTTAATATCATGGATGATGCTGATGCCTTCCTTCAAGACAAAATTGTTGCTGCAGCTTTTGAGTCTTCCCCCTTACTCATGGACTCTCCAGGCTGGCCAATGACTTTCAACTGACCTTTTATTGCTAAATATATTGCAGGACTGCTTAAGCCTTTAGTAGGGTTTGATACAGTATGTTCTGTCAGGTTCAGCATTCTGTCACTGTTTATTGCATTTGTGTGTCATTGCTTATTGCTTATGATTGTTACATTACTTTTCTGTTGTCGCAGGTGGTAACAACTAGTCTGCTCTATGGTTACTAAACCTACTTTACTATAGCATTCTTTACTAACTGGTTTGCATTGTTATATTCTCTGGTGGGCTCATTTGCTATATATTCTAATAGCCCTAACCTCTGTGACACATTAGTGACTTTTATTATCCTTAATGATTTTTTTCTTGCCCCAAAATTTCTTTCCATGACTTGCAAGGGTGATTTTTCCTTGCTGTACCTCTGTATTTTCTGCTTTGTTTGTGTTTTCCCCCTCATATTCGTATGTTTGTTTTTCTTTTGTATGAAAAGTTCCAGCAGTGGGCTCTGGTTTTATATTTATTTGACTATTTTTTTGTTTGTGTGTTATATTTGCCTCTCTAATCTTTCACTGTGACAACATTATACTATAATTCTTAACGTTGTATTAACATGGCTTCTCTGAAACAATTGGTCATGGAATGTTGGTGGGATTAACTCCCCCATTAAGAGAAAAAAGATATTTACCTACAGTATAACCGTAAGCTTAATGCTTATATTGTACTATTACCTGAGACACATTTGCTACAGCCTGACAGCCCTGCAAGTGTGACAGTGCAGTCGGTTATGGCATACTATTAAGAAACTGACCGCCGGTACGCCGTACCCCCGCCCACACTATAGCCGCTGTTAGCAACTTTTAATATCAAACTCCAGCCACCGAGTACCACGTCTATCTTCCGGGCTTGCTCGGTGGCACTGGCAAATGTGGAACCTCCTCTATCTTCCAGGCTGCGAGGAGCATGATAATGACATAATCATGCTCCCACAGCTGGCGTGCCTGGCGAGCTGAGGACCCTGGAGGCTGGATGACATTGGGGCTTCTCTCTGCACCTCAGTTTGAATAGAAGACACAGGGACATTTATTAAACACAGTGTGTAATAAATGCCTCTGTCTCCTATTCATTTGAATAGCTTTCAAAGTTAGAAATGCAGAGCTGGGAATATGCGCCCTGCCCTGATTACAAGGGCTGGCTTGCGCCCTGTGTGCTTGTGTCAATGCTGTACTTTTTTTCAGTAGCCCCAAAGTGAGAGGACTTCTCATAGAAACCAAGTTGTCAATGTGGCCACGCCCCTAGTGTCATGTGGCCATGCCTCCACATGAACATACCAATTTTTCATTGGTACGTGCATCTCAGTACCACTAAGAAAATATTTCTACTTCCACGACTGCCGCCTGAGGTCCTAAAACTCAATTGAATGGGTTTCTTGGTAGTGTTATCAGCTTCTTATAGTACTAAGAAGCAGGGTGCAGTCATGCTTGTTAGGAAACAACTTTCTCCCCAGTTTATATGTCATATGCAGACCCTTTTGAGCATTATACTGTTACTGAAGTTACTATTTTAAGTGATACATTTACCATTTGTAAAGTGTATGCCACTAATGCTTTTCAGTCTTTGCTGGCCAGCACCTCCTTCTCTCCCCCATACCCCTCGCTTCTTTAGGCATCTTCTTCTTAGCTTCTGAACTACAGTATGGTTATTGGATATTTGGTGGGTGCTTCATCCTACTGATGGAGAATCACTTGTCTGTCTGCTGCTCATGCCACCTTATCCTACATTGATTACATTCTGCTGTCGCATTCCCTTTTGTCTAGGGTAGATGATTATGAGATCAGACCTATTAGCCTGATTGCCCTGATATGGGTTTCTTTGGCCCTGGCGATTGACTATGGCTCCTACAAACCATGGTGTTTTCCATCATATCTTGATAACTCAGTTACATTTCATGATACTGTATGCTAGAGGTAACCCTAACCCTCGGGGGGGGGTGGTGGCTTGGGATAACCCCTGGGGGATGGCAGCTAGGGCTAACCACCCCAGCTAGTGTGTTAACTTAACCCTTACCCCCAGGCCCTAACCCTAAACAGAACCCAGATACTTACTTTTGGATGTTTGCTGTCGGTGTTCCAGTGCCGGTCTCCTGAGTGGGATTCCAACGTTGGTCACATGACTGCCAGAATCACTACCACAGGGATGCTGAACACATCCCCCCTAGTGCTGGTAGGCTGCCAAATCTGTTTCCTGGGGCAAAATTATAGCTTATTGTCTTAACATAAAAAAGACACCTCCAAATTTTACTTACATGCCCAGACAGATTTAATGCAATCCTTTAAAGATTATAAGACTAATATTACTACCACTATTAGGCAGACCTATTTGAAAATGAAAGTCCATTTTTCAGGGGCCTTGGATCAATTTGCCACCCGTCAGACTTTCCGCAAAAACTGTCAATATTGCAAACATATATAATAAGTCAGAAAGGTTGTTTTCTAATCTACTTCGCACTACTTCTATTGGAACTCTATAGTCCCCTAGTAGCGTTACTGTTAGGTACAGTAGGGGCGTGATATTGTTAACCTGCTTGGTGACTTTTATAAAGAATTGCACTCCTCTCCTCCTATTAATGCGTTCTGGGAGTGTACTGTCTTACAGGCGAAAGTGCTTATAACCCCCATTAACTCAGATGAGGTGTCCAAGGGCTTTATAAATTTGAATTTTTTTAAAGCCCCCAGTCTTGATGTGTTCTCTGTGAGGTTTTATAAGATATTACATAAACATGTACTGTATGCCCACCCCCCAGTATCATTTTCTAACTCTTTTCTCAAAGGCAACTGTATACCCCATCTTTTAATTCTGCAATTACCAAAGTTTTGTCAAAGTTAGGTCGTGACCTGTAGTCACTGACCTCTTAAAGAACCACATCATTATTGGATGTGGATCAGTGGTACAAGTACAAATATTTTCTCATTGGTACTGTGTCGAAAAACGGTTGTGTTGTGAGGGATCATGGCTACATGACACTAAGGGGAGTGGCTACATGACACAGCCCCTTTTCTTTGCACTCTTGAGCCAAGGCTACAAATATATAGTTATGCCTCTAGTATAATAAAAATATATAGTGATACCCCCCGTATAATAGAAATATATAGTAATGCCCCCAGTATAATAAATACATATACAGTAGTAATGCCCCCAATTTATATAGCAATGTCTCAATTATAACAGGAATATATGCTTTAGTAGTGCCCCTGGTATAATAGAAATATACAGTAGTGTCCACATTACAATAGAAATATATAGTATTACCCTCATAATAATAGAAATATAAAGTAGTGTCCACATTACAATAAAAATGTACAGTAATACACATTATATTATAAATTAATTACCCCACACAGTGAAGACAGAAACAGGCAAAGCAGCCCAGCCTCTGAAGAACAAAAGCCACTCAGTACTGATGCATCACACGAGTTGAGTGAAAGGAAACAGCTGCATTGTTGCACCAAGCAAGGGACGCCATGAGAAAGTGCACACAGGTTCCTCTCTTCATGCCAAGCCACAACTGTCCTATCTGTGTGTGAGTGATTGAAAGTAAAGAGGAATAAAAATGTGGTACAGTGCTGCTGTAGGGAAGGTGAACACCAAAGTAGAAGAACATTGCTGAGGGCAGGCCAGACGCGGGCCGGACATGCAAGTATCACATCTCTTAAAGACTCTTTTTTTTCCTCTCCTTGATTTTATTATTGCGTTATTGAATATTGTTCTCATAACAGCTAGGCTGTAGTACATAGTTGTACTGCTTTTCTGAAGGTAACAGAGAGTTAGTGTTTATTAACAAAATGGGTGGGGCCATGATTGAAAATCTCACTCAGTGCATGTTGTGCAAGATGTATGTGCACCTTGAGCAACTGTCCCAGTGTGAATACATCTGTGTGAGGTGTGTGCGAACGGTTGCCCTGGAAGCCCAGGTAACTAATCTAGAGCAAAACGTTATGCAACTGAGAGATATTCACAATCCTGAGCAAAGCTTAGATAGAATGTTGGAGGAGTTGCAGGGGGGACACCGGCAGATGAGGACAAACAGGTAGCTAGCTGGGTCACAGTTAGAAGGAAGAAAAAGAGGGGGATGCATGACATCTCTGAATTATCAAACCCCAATAAATTCACCCTATTGGATGAAGAATCGAAGGATGGTAGTGAGGAAATGATGGAGCAAGAGGAGACTGTTCCCTCTAGCAACCAGAGGAGTGGTTCCTCTGGCACAGATGGGAGAAAAGAAAGCAAGGTACCTAGTCAGATTGTGGTGGTAGAGTATTCCATTATCAGGAAGACAGATAGGGCAATCTGCTACCGGGACCGTGATTGCTGTACAATTTGTTGTCTCCAGGGTGTTCGGGTATGGCACATCACGGACCGGGAAGAAAGATTATTGGGAGGGGCTGGGAAAGATCCAGCGGTCTTGGTGCATGTTGGCACCAATGACAAAGTTAGTGATAGGTGGGATGTCCTTAAGAAAGATTATAGGGACCTAGGCCAGAAACTAAAGGCAAGGACATCTAAGGTAATATTCTCCAAAATATTACCCATGCAACGCGCTAGCCCAGGGAGACAGAGGGAGATTAGGGAGGAAAATGTCTGGCTCAGAGACTGGTGTAGAAAATAGGGGTTTGTGTTCTTGGAACACTGGGCTGACTTCTCAGTCAGACTCCATCTTTTTTGTCACAATGGATTACACCTGCATGAGGAGGGGGCAGCAATGCTGAGGGGAAGGATGGTTAGAAGGTTGGAGGAGTTTTTAAACTAGGTGCCTGGGGGGAGGGTTTAGGTAGAAACTACGGGTCATGCAGTGAGAATAGTGGGGATGGTGGTAGTGAACATAATGTGGATAGAGAAGGGGGGAGGGAAAGAGCAGCCGGCAAGGACAAGGGTATTAACATGGGTTCTAACAAGGGTATTATCAAAGGTATTGCCAAAACACTAACTATCGATGAGTATGGGTCATCATTTCTGAATATGGAAAATGATGTCCCTAGCACTAGGGGAAATACTTATCTTAAATGTATGTATGTGAATGCTAGAAGCCTTACAGGTAAAAAGGGGGAACTAAAAGTCCTTGCATCAATCAAACAGTATTATAATGTAGGCATTAATGAAACTTGGTGGGACGAATCTCATGATTGGACAGTCAATCTAGAAGGTTATATGCTGTTCAGGAGAGACAGATAAAATACACAGGGTGGAGGGGTATGTCTTTATGTAAAGCAGTTTTAAAACCTGATATATGGGAAGATATTCATGAGGGGTCTGTAAATAATGTTGAGATATTATGGGTAGAAATTGCATGCAGGGGAAAAGGAACAAAAAATATATATTATTGGGGCTATGCTACAAGCAGCCTGGTATTAATGTGTCTGATGAGGAAACGTTTACTGAAGCAAATTGAAAAAGCAGCAGGAGTAGGAGATGTAATAATTAAAGGAGATTTTAACTATCCAGAGATAAATTGGACAAATGATTCATACCACTGCCAGGGGTAATATGTTTTTAAACACACTAAATGATAACAACTTACTTCATATAATCGAGGAACCAACTAGGTAAAATTGCAATCTTAGACCTGGTATTAACTTTCAATGGGGAATTGATATGAAATATTATAGTAGGGGAGCCCATGGGAAACAGCGACCACAATATGGTCACATTCAATATCAGTTTTCATAAGCAGTCCTATATTGGCTCAACTAGGACTCTAAACCTTAGCAAAGCCAACTTTGACATGATGAGAGAAGCTTTAAGGGACAGTGAATGGGAAAAAGTTTTTCAAGGAAAAAATACTACGGAGAAATGGGAGGTATTAAAATCATAGTTCGTTAAAAAAATACTCACAAATTTATTCCCATGGGCAGCAAAGGACTAAAAATTCCAAACCAATATGCCTTAAAAAAAAGATAAAGGAACTTATGGGCAAAAAGAGGCGAGCATTAAAAAAATACAAATCAGATGAGAATGCGGAGTCATTCCAGCACTATAAAGATTGTAACAAAATATGCAAAAAAGAACTAAGAGCTGCTAAAGTAGAAACTGAAAAGCTAATAGCAAAGGAAAGCAAATCAAACCCCAATTTTTTTTTAATTATATCAACAGCAAAAGATTAAAGAAAGCGAGTTTTGGCCTTTTAAAGGACAAGCTGGGAGTCTTTTCTCATCAGTCTTCACAAGAGAGGACGAGATGCAGGGATTAACACACAATCTCAACAAAGATAATGTCCCACTGCTAAATGCTTTTTTAAGTGTCTGTGACCAATTAAAGAAAAAAATAAGATTAATAAGTCACCTGCTCCTGACGGAATTCACCCAAGGGTTCTCATGGAGCTTCACTGTGAACTAGCAAGACCGCTCTTTTTGATCTTCGATGACTCGCTTACATCAGGTATGGTTCCCAAAGACTGGCATATAGAGGAAGTAGTGCCGATATGCAAAAAGCGAAGTAAAGCTGAACCGGGAAATTATAGACCAGTTAGTCATACAGCTGTAGAGGGGATAGTATACAGAAGTTTCTTGAAGCCAATAAGGTTATTAATAGGAACCAACATGGATTTGTGAAGGATAGATCATGTCAAACAAACTTACTAGGCTTTTATGAAACAGTGTGAACCATGATTAGGGTAAGGAGATGGATGTAATCTTTTTACACTTTGCAAAAGCTTTCAACACAGTACCGCACATGAGACTTATCTACAAGTTACAAGAACTAGGGCTAGGGAGCACAATATGCACTTGAGTCAGAAATTGGTTAGATAATAGGGAACAGCGCATTGTGGTAAATGGATCTTTTTCAAATTGGATTTAAGTACAAAGTGGTGTTCCACAAGGGTCTGTACTTGGACCACTATTGTTCAGCATTTTCATTAACGATCTAGCAGTAGATCTAGAGAGCATGGTGTCAATTTTTGCAGACAACACCAAATTGTGTAAGGTTATAAATTTGGTGGGGGATGTAGAGTCTCTGTAGAACTGGAAGCATGGGCAGCAAAATGGAATATGAGCTTCATTACATATAAGTGTAAGGTAATGCACTTTGGTAGCAAGAACTAAAATAACACCCACAGTACATACTAAATGGAGTAAAATTAAGGGAATCTGTACTGGAAAAATACTTAGGTGTTCACATAGATAGCAAACTAAGCAGCAATATCCAAAGTTGGATTGAAGCAAAGAAGGCTAACAAGGTATTAGCATGTAATAGATGCAAGGGATGAGAGTGTTATACTCCTGTTATATAAATCCCCAGTGAGGCCACATCTTGAATACTGTACACAATTTTGGGCACCACACTACAAAAAGGATTTCTTGGAGCCGGGATACCAAACTAATTAGGGGGATGGAGACGCTGGAATACGAGAAAAGGCTTGCAAGGCTAGGCATGTTCATACTGGAAAAGAGGAGACTAAGAGGGGACATGATCAATATTTACAAATAGCTTGCAGGGATCTGTTTTTGGTAAGATCAACACAGAGGACACGTGAACACCCACTTAGGTTAGAGGAGAGGAGATTTCGAAAAGGTTTTTTCACAGTCAGGACAATATGTGTTTGGAATTCCCCTGCCTGAGAGAGTAGTAATGGCAGACTCCATTAACACTTAAGAATGGGCTTGATAAATTCCTAATGAATAAGGATATACAGGGTTATGGTGCATAGTCATGTACTATAGTTAAAAAAAAAGAATAAGGAATAAACACAACGGATGACATTAGCAGGGCCGTAACTACGTTTGTGCCAAGTGGGCTTGGCACACAGCGCAGTTGCCCTGAGGGCGCACGGCCAGCGGCATGTAATGAGTAAAATTGACTCATTACATGCCTCTGAAGTCTGCACCGTGTGCCGCCGCCGCGCTGTGGAGGAGAGCTACAGCGCCGGGCAGGTGAGAAGGAGGAGGAGGGAGGGGGACTGGAGAAGCAGCGCTATTTCATTGGTAGTAAGCGCCGCTGCAGCATCCCCCTCTCCTTCCGTATTGGCTGCCCGGCGCTGCTGTGGATGCTGGGATGCGGTTCCTCCATCCCAGCATCCACAGCAGCGCCGGGCAGCCAATACGGAAGGAGAGGGGGATGCTGCAGCGGCGCTTACTACCAATGAAATAGCGCTGCTGCGGCTCCAGTCCCCCTCCCTCCTCCTCCTTCTCACCTGCCTGCACCGAGGGAGCTGCACGAGGAGCCTGTCAGCGAGGAGATGGTAAGTATGTATCTCTCTCTCTCTCTCTCTCTCTCTCAGGGGGACACCGTCTGCCATAATGTGTAAAAAGGGGGACTGGCTGCCGCAATGTGTAAAAAGGGGGCCTGGCTGCCGCAATGTGTAAAAAGGGGGCCTGGCTGCCGCAATGTGTAAAAAGGGGGACTGGCTGCCGCAATGTGTAAAAAGGGGGCCTGGCTGCCGCAATGTGTAAAAAGGGGGCCTGGCTGCCGCAATGTGTAAAAAGGGGGACTGGCTGCCGCAATGTGTAAAAAGGGGGACTTGCTGCCGCAATGTGTAAAAATGGGGACTGGCTGCCGCAATGTGTAAAAAGGGGGACTGGCTGCCGCAATGTGTAAAAAGGGGGACTGGCTGCCGTAATGTGTAAAAAGGGGGACTGGCTGCCGCAATGTGTATAAAGGGGGACACCGTCTGCCGTAATGTGTAAAAACGGGGACGCTGTCTGCTGTAATGTGTAAAAAGGGGACGCTATCTGCCGTAATGTTAAAAAAGGGGACGCTGTCTGCTGTAATGTGTAAAAAAGGGGACGCTGTCTGCCGCAATGTGTAAAAAGGGGGACTGGCTGCCGCAATGTGTTAAAAGGGAGACTGTCTGCTGTAATGTGTAAAAAGGGGGACGCTGTCTGCTGTAATGTATAAAAGGGGCTCTACCTGGTGTAGTGGCGCTACTGTGCAACGTAATTTGAATAATGTAGACTACTGTGCACCGTAGTATGAATTGCTATTATTTTGTGACCACACCCCTTCCCCATGAAGCCACGCCCCTATATATTTTTCGCGCGCCTACGGCGCGCACTGCCCCTATCTTACATGGGGGGCGCCAATAGCGTTTCTTGCACACAGCGCTAAAATGCCTAGTTACGGCACTGGACATTGGCAACAGACAAAATTAGTCATAAAAAATAATACAGCATAGGAGACCACATATAGGTTGAACTCGATAGACAAATTGTCTTTTTTAAACCTCAGAAACTATGTTATTCTGTACCCACATACTTGCATCACTAATGTGGATTATAAATTATTTATGAAAATTCTTTTGGACAGGTTGAAAAGTTATTGCTCTCCATTATTGGACCTGATCAAACTGGTTTACTTGGGGTACATGTAAAACAAAAAGATGGTTACAGACTAGCGCTATTATAAAGTATTAAAACTTTAAAACAGGAACTTGAAATAAGAATCTCCTCATCCGGAACACCATTCAACTGTTTCCCCGCTTATCAGAAAGACACTCACTTTATAGTTCTGTCTCGAGTTCCTATAAAGGTATCTTTCACTCGTGGGTGTCAGGTGTCTGGTCACTTAAAACAAGCTGGACTTTTAGAATATCACTTACATTGTTATCCTGTCTCGCGTGCACATAAAGGTATCTTTTGTGTCTCTCACGATGCAGACGGCAGGAAACAAAACAGACTGGTTTTTCTGGTGAATATCCACGATTTTATTCATCCGATAAAAACAACAGTCAATTAAAAGTATTGGCAGCAACTTCAACGCGTTTCAGGGATTCCCTCCCCTTCCTCAAGAAGTGATTTAGCCAGTCTGGTTGACCCAGATATATTCAGATTTAAAAAGTCACATGTTATGCTTCCTCCAATCATCCATATAACCATTATACACAGATGTTACAAATAAGGTAGCCAAATATAAGCAGCCTTCAGATTTCAACAGTGTGATACATATATACATACATTGTTATTTTTCGTTTGTACAGAATAAAACATTATTTATGACAAAGAACAGATTTATAACTTTCTTACATCAATCGTAGAAAATAAATATCTATATCCGTAACTATCCGTATACATACAATAATATGCTCGCTGTGTCTCAACTTATTATTTTTAGAGTTGTTTTTCTCTCCTTCAGGAAAACCTGTGGTGGAGATGTAAAGTCTATGGTAGATCTGTTATAGCTGTTATAAAGCGATCTACCAATAGAGCGTATGTCTGCTCTGCAGACAAACCTGCTGTGCCGTGAAGGACGAATATAAAGTGCATTGTTTATAGCAAGCGCTCATATAAAGCGCTGTGAACACTGTGATGTTCATAACTAAAGAGATCAAATAATGGATGCCAGAAAGTGAGAAAAACTTACTGATACGGTTTTGTAAATAATGTGGACAAAACATGGATATCACAACTTTAGAGACATTAGATGTGCATAAAGGTCCCGATCTTCATATTGCCGTCTTTTACGGAAGCTGTGATCCTGTATAGTCCCAATGTCCATATAAACGGTTTCCATATTCCACATAGAGCACATGGTATTTGTTGCAGTAATTCAAAGGACATAAAAGATAAGAAAAGAAGGAAACTTTAAGCATAACATAATACATGGGCAAACTTGGTATACATAATAGTTATAAGAACCATTTAACCTCAAACTCCAAGTTTAAACCGCTTGGTGATAGGGTTTTTAATTGATGTATTGCTTTCATTTCTATTTGTGCTAGAATTTTTTCTGAATTTCGTGTTCTCCAATTATGCTTAACAATTTTAATACCCATGAAACTTTTTAACCCTTTCAGGTTACAGTTATGCACGTTTTTAAAGTGATTAGAGACACTATGTAGCTCATAGCCTTTTTTTATATTTCTTGTGTGTTCAGATAGACGTTCTTTCAGGTGCCTTCCTGTTCTACCAATATATTGCAAACCACAATGGCATTCCAATAGGTATATAACATTTTTTGTAGAACAAGTTATAAAATCTTTGATCGGATATATGATCTGTGTCTGATTGGATTTATATTCTGTTATTTTTCTTTCTATATTGCAACCTTTACACATAGAACAGAAGCCACAACGAAAAAACCCTTTTGATGTAATTCTGGTTCTCATTCTCTCAATTGGTAATGCACTTTTCACAAGAAATTCTCTCAAACTTTTAGCTTTTCGATAAATAAACCTGGGACGATCCATAATACTTCCAGATAGTAATGGATCTTTCATTAAGATATACCAGTACTTCTTGATTATATTCTCTAGTTGTTTATGTTGAGAGTTATATTTGGTTACAAATGCAACTCCTTGGTTAGTAACAGGGATCGAAGTTTTTTTGGTATTGCTTAATGTGGCTGAACGTTCCAAATCACGTATATTACAACGTGCCTCTTTAACTATTGAGGAATTATACCCTTTATTGAGAAATTGGCTTTCCATAATATCTGCATGTGAATCATATGTGCTTACATTCGTACAGTTCCTCCTTAATCTTCTAAACTGGCTCTTGGGTATACTTCTTAGCCAGTTAGAATGGTGGTTACTGTCAAAATTAATAAAAAAATTACAATCTGTGGGTTTTGTAAAGTTGCTTGTGACTAACTGATCACCCTCTATGTATATACGTAAATCCAAAAAATTTATTTCTTTGTTACTGATATTATAGGTGAATTCAATATTTTTATTGTTTGAATTGAGGTACGTACAGAAGCTTTCTAAAGAGGATCGGTCCCCGTCCCATATGAATAGGACGTCATCTATATATCGTGTCCAGAGCACTAGGCTAGCACCCCACTGGTGGTCCGACCAGATTGTCTGATCTTCCCAGTGGGCCATGAATAAATTAGCATAACTTGGTGCCAGCCTAGTGCCCATCGCCGCTCCGAGCAACTGTAAATAGAAATCCCCCTCATACCAAAAAAAATTGTTCTGCAGTATGAGGGACACTCCCTCCACAATAAACTGAGTGTCTGCATTTGGGACATTATTTAGAGCTGAAAAATATTGGAGTGCTTCTATACCATGATCATGCAAGATAATAGTGTAAAGAGATTTTACATCCGCTGTGACTAAGAGATAATGAGGTTTCCATTCTATGGTGGCCAATTTGTTAATTGCCGATATGGTATCCTTCAAATAAGATTTTGTGTTCACTACAAATGGTTGGATCTTATAATCTAAGAATTCTGATAAATTTGAAAGAATGGAACCTATCCCGGCCACAATAGGGCGGCCTGGCGGTTGGTCTAAACTCTTGTGGATCTTGGGCAGAATGTACAATGCTGGGATAGTGGGGTTCTCGATCTGAATGTAATTATGCTCTTCCACAGTCACAACTCCTAAGGTGGTGTATAATCCCAAAAATACATCTAATTTTTTTATGACTGCCCCAGATGGATCTCCCTTTAGTTTCTTATATGTAGTTGTATCTGACAACTGACGTACTATTTCCGTATGATAATCGTCCCTATTAAGGATGACCACACCCCCGCCTTTGTCGGCGGGTTTGATTATAATTTGATCATTCCTTTTGAGGGTCCCTATTGCTTTCCTTTGGTTTCTTGTAAGGTTACATTTTTTGGGGAGCTTAAATTGGGTCTTATCCACATCCTCTTTGACTAGCCATTCGAAGGTCTCAACGAAACAGCCTCCTTTATGTCTGGGGAAAAAGGTAGATCTTTTTTTAAAAACCTTTACACCTTCCTGCCAATCGTCTATTGGGGTATCTGTATTTTTATTGTCTGCAAAGAATCTTTTTAGGGACAGTTTGCGGACAAAACACTGTAGATCTATATACGTATCAAAATCATCTGGTTTACTGGAGGGAGCGAATTTTAAACCTTTTTCTAAAAGATCATGTTCATCTTTTGATAAAACATAATTACTGAGATTATATATCTTAGTTTTGCTATGTTCATTGGATGTTGTTTCCAACATTGGAATAGTTGGATTATCCTTGTTTTTCATACGCAATCTTTTCTTTTTTGACACCCCATTATATTTACCCGCTCTACAGCCCCTTTGTTTATGTGTACAAATATTTCTATTTATCTTGGTCTGGTTCTCATCGGTCGTTTCTCCAAAAAAGTTTGGGAACCCTGTAGTCTCTCATAACCAGGGTCCTCCCGTCTCTCTTCGTGATGAAACCAATTTTCATTTCTGTTGATACCAGAGGGAGATCTTCTCCTCTGGTGGTCCCAGTCAGGAGATAGAGCTCTATTTGTCTGTTGGTACTTAGTGGTGTCCCTAAAATAATTGTTGTCTCTGTGTGATGTATTTCGATTTCTATTAAAGGTATGGTTCCCTCTGTATGATTGAATACGTCCTCTTTTTAAATTATTGGGACGAGTTCTTTGTTCACGTGATGTATTATTCACATGATTATGTGTATGTGTATTTAGTCTATATTGACCTTCAGGATGGTTAGTTCTCTCTTGTTCAGGCGACTTTATAATGTCCCTCTGAGCCTCATTGGTTACATGAACATTATCTTCCTTATAATCTTTTTTGTCTCTGTTGTATTTTTTCTGTTTCTTTTTCATAAGGTCCTGTTCATTCCTTCTTACTCTGATTAATATATGATCTTCTAGTTCTTTAAACTCTTTCAAATCGGATGAAGGTTTGATTAAGGATTCATTAAGTTCGATTTCTCTTTCTATATCAGCAAGCATATGTTTTTTCTCTTTAATTATATGCTCCATTAATTTGAAAGAACATGAATCCAGAATCGAAAACCATTCCTTTCTGAAAGCTTCAGATTCCCCTTCAAAGGAGGGACTTTTATTAAGCCTTAAACCCCGTGGTATTAAATTATCTTTTATATACCTCTCTAGGGTGGCAATTTCCCACCATAAATTCCCTTCTTTTAAAAGCATTTTTTCTAATTTGCGCATTGCGCTTTCTAAAGTGTCATCTTGTAACATAGTATCACTGTTTTCATGATCAAATAAATTCTGTAACAAATCCCTCCTTTCTCTTCTGTGTTTAAACATAATTTAAAAAGTCTTTCCCTAGGTGGGGAAAGTTAAGATGATTAGTAGCAGCTGGACCACTCCACTATTAATATAATGTGCTCTAAATGTTGCAGTCAGCCACCTTGCCTTCTAGTGAGCATCCTTAGGCTATTATTTCAACGGATGCAGAAAAGTAATTCAACCTTGTACATAGGATCACCTTTACCATACTCTATATATTTATGATTTCCCACCCCAATTTGTATCTCTCCTGTCCACTCTCTATACTGTACTTCACCTTACAGGTATTTATTAATGATTATGGCCCTCATTCCGAGTTGTTCGCTCGTTATTTTTCATCGCATCGCAGCGATTTTCCGCAAACTGTGCATGCGCAATGTTTGCACTGCGGCTGCGCCAAGTAAATTTGCTAAGAAGTTTGGTATTTTACTTACGGCATTACGAGGTTTTTTCTTCGTTCTGGTGATCGGAGTGTGATTGACAGGAAGTGGGTGTTTCTGGGCGGAAACTGGCCGTTTTATGGGTGTGTGTGAAAAAACGCTGCCGTTTCTGGGAAAAACGCGGGAGTGGCTGGAGAAATGGGGGAGTGTCTGGGCGAACGCTGGGTGTGTTTGTGACGTCAAAACAGGAACGAAACTGACTGAACTGATCGCAGTGGCAGAGTAAGTGTCGAGCTACTCAGAAACTGCTTAGAAATTTCTATTCGCAATTTTGAGAATCTTTCGTTCGCAATTCTGCTAAGCTAAGATTCACTCTCAGTAGGCGGCGGCTTAGCGTGTGCAATGCTGCTATAAGCAGCTTGCGAGCGAACTACTCGGAATGGGGGCCTATCTCTCTGACTCCTGTTTTGTCACAGGGGCACAAGTCAAGGGTGCCCTATGCCCCCCCCCCCTTTTTGCCATAGCCATAGAACCACTTGCAATCACACTGCATGCCTCAGTTGATTTTAAAGTATTGTATTGGATCCATACAGCTCACATTGTCTCTATTTGTGGATGACATGTAGTTATTTGTCTTTGACCTTGTGTCATCCATCCAGGCCATAATATCTTTTGTACACAGCTTTGGATCCTTGGCAGGATATAAAATCAGTCTCCACAAATCAGAATTATTGCCATTAGCAAAGATTTCCCTTGTGGATCTGCGTGACCCTGCTTTTAGTCAATTTCAGGTTATCATCAGTCACATTAAATATTTAGGTATTACCATTCCCATAGCGCTATCATACATTTATCGCCTTAACTTTACTCTTGTTATCTCCCACCTAACCACTTTACTAGATGCCTGTAAATGGTTGCCTCTGTCTCTCCTAGGCAGGGTAGCTTTTATAAAAAGTGCAATGTTCCCTAAATTGTCTTATCCCATCCAAATGCTTCCCATATATATCTCAGCTTCTGATGCTGCAATTTGTACTAAATTATTCTCTAAGTTCCTGTGAAAAGGCGGTCACCCTCATATTGCTGTGGCCAAGCCGCAACTTCTTAGGTCTAAAGATGGTGTGGGGTTGCCTGATATTCTCACGTTGGAATACATACAATTGCTGGCGGTCGAGATGCTGGCAGTCACATGACCGACCATGGCCTCCTGACATAACACTAAAAATGCAGACATCAGAGGGTGTAAGTATTTCTACCCTTGTTGGAAGGCAGCTAGGGCTAACCCCCCTCCTAGTTCCTAACCCTAATTCCCCCCCCCCTGGCCCTAACCTTAAGCCTGACCCTTTGATACTCACCTTTGGGATATTGTCTGTCAGTGATCCAGCACTGCTCTCCTGAGTGATGTTGGAATTCAAGCATCGGTCACATAACTGCCATCATCCCAACAGCCAGAATGCTAAATGCATTGTCTCTCATTTACCAGGGGCCATGATTTCTAGATATATTAGTGCTTAGCTCCTTGGTAACCTATACTCATTGATTCTTTATGGCAGTGTTACACCACTCACCTCACTCCCTCATTCCCCTCATATGTTTATTAATATTTTGTTCCATGACACATATGTTGCTTGTAAAGCCATTTGTTTTAAATCTTCTAGATCTTATATGTATTCTAATTATACCCCATTTACTGCTAACCCTTAATTCACCCTTGGGCTTGATAATACTGTTTCTCTATCGTCCTTGTGGATGCTGGGGTTCCTGAAAGGACCATGGGGAATAGCGGCTCCGCAGGAGACAGGGCACAAAAAGTAAAGCTTTCCGATCAGGTGGTGTGCACTGGCTCCTCCCCCTATGACCCTCCTCCAGACTCCAGTTAGATTTTTGTGCCCGGCCGAGAAGGGTGCAATCTAGGTGGCTCTCCTAAAGAGCTGCTTAGAGAAAGTTTAGCTTAGGTTTTTTATTTTACAGTGAGTCCTGCTGGCAACAGGATCACTGCAACGAGGGACTTAGGGGAGAAGGAGTGAACTCACCTGCGTGCAGGATGGATTGGCTTCTTGGCTACTGGACATCAGCTCCAGAGGGACGATCACAGGTACAGCCTGGATGGTCACCGGAGCCGCGCCGCCGGCCCCCTTGCAGATGCTGAAGTAAGAAGAGGTCCAGAATCGGCGGCTGAAGACTCCTGCAGTCTTCTAAAGGTAGCGCACAGCACTGCAGCTGTGCGCCATTTTCCTCTCAGCACACTTCACACGGCAGTCACTGAGGGTGCAGGGCGCTGGGAGGGGGGCGCCCTGGGAGGCAAATGAAAACCTTTTTTGGCGAAAAATACCTCACATATAGCCCCCAGAGGCTATATGGAGATATTTAACCCCTGCCAAGATTCACTAAATAGCGGGAGACGAGCCCGCCGAAAAAGGGGCGGGGCCTATCTCCTCAGCACACAGCGCCATTTTCTCTCACAGAAAGCCTGGAGAGAAGGCTCCCAGGCTCTCCCCTGCACTGCACTACAGAAACAGGGTTAAAACAGAGAGGGGGGGCACTGATTTTGGCGATATTGAGATATATATAAAGATGCTATAAGGGAAAACACTTATATAAGGTTGTCCCTATATAATTATAGCGTTTTGGTGTGTGCTGGCAAACTCTCCCTCTGTCTCCCCAAAGGGCTAGTGTGGGTCCTGTCCTCTGTCAGAGCATTCCCGGTGTGTGTGCTGTGTGTCGGTACGTGTGTGTCGACATGTATGAGGACGATGTTGGTGAGGAGGCGGAGAAATTGCCTGTAATGGTGATGTCACTCTCTAGGGAGTCGACACCGGAATGGATGGCTTATTTAGGGAATTACGTGAGAATGTCAACACGCTGCAAGGTCGGTTGACGACGTGAGACGGCCGACAAACTATTAGTACCGGTCCAGGCGTCTCAGAAACACCGTCAGGGGCGTTAAAAACGCCCATTTACCTCAGTCGGTCGACACAGACACAGACACGGACACTGAATCCAGTGTCGACGGTGAATAAACAAACGTATTTCTCATTAGGGCCACACGTTAAGGGCAATGAAGGAGGTGTTGCATATTTCTGATACTACAAGTACCACAAAAAAGGGTATTATGTGGGAGTGAAAAAACTACCTGTAGTTTTTCCTGAATCAGATAAAATAAAATGAAGTGTGTGATGATGCGTGGGGTTACCCCGATAGCAAATATTGGCGTTATACCCTTTCCCGCCAGAAATTAGGGCGCGTTGGGAAACACCCCTTAGGGTGATAAGGCGCTCACACGCTTATCAAGTGGCGTTACCGTCTCCAGATACGGCCGCCCTCATGGAGCCAGCTGATAGGAAGCTGGAAAGATATCCTAAAAAGTATATACACACATACGGTGGTTATACTGCGACCAGCGATCGCCATCAGCCTGGAGATGCAGTGCTGGGTTGGCTTGGTCGGATTCCCTGACTGAAAATATTTTATTCATATAGAGCATTTAATAGGATGCATTCTATATATATGTACGTGAGATGCACAGAGGGATATTTGCTCTCTGGCATCAAGATAAGTACGTTGTCCATATCACCCAGAAGATGTCATGGACACGACAGTGGTCAGGTGATACAGATCCCATACGGCACATGGAAGTATTGCCGTATAAAGGGAAGGAGTTAGTTGGGGTCGGTCCATCGGACCTGGGGACCACGGCAACAGCTGGGAAATCCAACCTTTTTACCCCAAGTTACATCTCAGCTGAAAAAGACACCGTCTTTTCAGCCTCAATCCTTCCTTTCCCATGAGGGCATGCAGGCAAAAGGCCAGTCATATCTGCCCAGACATAGAGGTAAGGGAAGTAGACTGCAGCAGGCAGCCCCTTCCCAGGAAAAGAAGCCCTCCACCGCGTCTGCCAAGTCCTCAGCATGACGCTGGGGCCATGCAAGCGGACTCAAGGTGGGGGGGTAGTCTCAAGAGTCTCAGCGCGCAGTGGGATCACTCGCAGGTTGACCCCTAGATAGTACAAGTATTATCCCAGGGGTACAGATTGGAGAGTCGAGACATCTTCTCCTCGCAGGTTTCTGAAGTCTGCTTTACCAACGGCTCCCTCCGACAGGGAGGCAGCATTGGAAACAATTCACAAGCTGTATATCCAGCAGGTGATAATCAAAGTACCCCTCCTACAACAAGGAAAAGGGTATTATTTTTCCACACTATATTGTGGTACTGACGCCAGACGGCTTGGTGAGACATAGTCTAAACTGAAATCTTTGAACACTTACATAAAAGGTTCAAATCGAGATGGAGTCACTCAGAGCAGTGATAGCGAACCGGAAAAAAGGGGACTATATGGTGTCCCTGGACATCAAGGATTACCTCCATGTCCAAATTTGCCCTTCTCAACAAGGGTACCTCTGGTTCGTGGTACAGAACTGTCAATATCAGTTTCAGACGATGCCGTTTGAATTATCCACGGCACCCCGGGCCTTTTACCAAGGTAATGGCCGAAAAGATGTTTCTTCAAAGAAAAAAGGCATCTAAATTATCCCTTACTTGGACGATATCCTGAAAAGGGCAAGTTCCAGAGAACAGTTGGAGGTCGGAAGAGCACTATCTAAAGTAGTTCTACGACAGCACGACTGGATTCTAAATATTCCAAGAATCGCAGCTGTTTTCCGACGATACGTCTGCTGTTCCTAGGAATGATTCTGGGCATAGTCCAGAAAAAGGTGTTCCTCCGGGAGGAAAAAGCCAAGGAGTTATTCGACCTAGTCAGAAACCTCCTAAAACCAGGCCAAGTATCAGTGCATCAATGCACAGGAGTCCTGGGAAAAATGGTGGCTTCTTACGAAGCGATTCCATTCGGCAGATCTCAGGGGATTTGCTGGACGAATGGTCCGGATCGCATTTTCAGATGCATCAGCGGATAATCCTGTCTCCAAGGACAAGGGTGTCTCTTCTGTGGGGGCTGCAGAGTGCTCATCTTTTAGAGGGCAGCACACTCAGCATTCAGGATTGTGTTCTGGGGACCACGGATACCAGCCTGAGAGGCTGGGGAGTAGTCACACAGGGAAAAAATTTCCAAGGAAGTGTGGTCAAGTCTGGAGACTTCTCTCCACATGAATATACTGGAGCTAAGGGCAATTTACAATGCTCTGAGCCTAGGAAGACTCCTGCTTCAAAGTCAACCGGTGCTGATCCAGTAGGACATCATCATGGCGGTCGCTCACGTTATCAGACGGGGCGACACAAGAAGCAGGAGGGCAATGACAGCAAGGATTCTTCGCTGGGCGGAAAATCATGTGATAACACTGTCAGCAGTGTTCATTCCGGGAGTGGGCAACTGGGAAGATTTTCTCAGCATAAATGAATTCCACCCGGAAAAGTGGAAACTTTATCTGGAAGTTTCCACATGATTGTAAACCGTTGGGAAAGACCAAAGGTGGTTATGATGGCGTCCCACCTGAAGCGCCAGGTCAAGAGACACTCAGGCAATAGCTGGGACGCTCTGGTAACACCGTCGGTGTACCAGTCGGTGTATGTGTTCCATCCTCTGCTTTTCATACCCAATGTATTGAAAATGATAGGAAGGAGAGGAGTAAGAACTATACTCGTGGCTCCGGTTTGGCCAAGAAGGACTTGGTTCCCGGAACTTCAAGAGATACTAAGAAGGGTCTTGATTCGGCAAGAACCGTGTCTGTTCCGGGACTTACCGCAGCTGCGTTGACGCCAAGGCGGGTGAACGCCGGATCCTAAGGGAAAGAGGCATTCCGGAAGAGGTCATCCCTACCCTGGTCAGAGCCAGGAAGGAGGTGACCGCACAACATTATCACCACTTAGGTGAAAATATGTGCCAGGGTGTGAGTCCAGGAAGGCTCCACGGAAGAATTTCAACTAGGTTAATTTCTACATTTCCTGCAAACAGGAGTGTCTATGGGTCTCAAATTGGGTCCATTAAGGTTCAAATTTCGGCCTGTTGATTTTCTTCCAGAAAGAAATTGGCTTCAGTTCCTGAAGTCCAGAAGTTGTTAAGGGAGTACTGCATATACAGCCCCTTTGATGTCTCCAGTGGCACTGGGCGATCTCAACGTAGTTTTGGGATTCCTAAAAAATCACATTGGTTTAAACAACTCAAATCTGTGGATTTGATATATCTCACATGGAAAATGACCATGCTGTTGGTCCTGGCCTCGGCCAGGCGAGTGTCAGAATTGGCGGCTTTATCTCACAAAGCCATATCTGATTGTCCATTCGGACAGAGCAAAGCTGCGGACTCGTCCCCAGTTTCTCCTTAAGGTGGTGTCAGCGTTTCACCTGAACCAGCTTATTGTGGTACCTGCGGCTACTAGGGACTTGGAGGACTCCAAGTTGCTGGATGTTATCAGGGCCCTGAAAATATAGTTTCCAGGTTGGCTGGAGTCAGGAAATCTGACTTGCTGTTTATCCTGTATGCACCCAACAATGCTGGGTGCTTCTGCTTCTAAGCAGTCGATTGCTCGTGGGATTGGTAGCACAATTCAACTTGCACATTCTGTGGCAGGCCTGCCACAGTCTAAATCTGTTAAGGCCCATTCCACAAGGAAGGTGGGCTCATCTTGGGCGGCTGCCCGAGAGGTCTCGGCATTACAACTCTGCCGAGCAGCTACGTGGTCAGGGGAGAACACGTTTGTAAAATTCTACAAATTTGATATCCTGGCAAAAGAGGACCTGGAGTTCTCTCATTCGGTGCTGCAGAGTCATCCGCACTCTCCCGCCCGTTTGGGAGCTTTGGTATAATCCCCATGGTCCTTTCAGGAACCCCAGCATCCACAAGGACGATAGAGAAAATAAGAATTTACTTACCGATAATTCTATTTCTCGGAGTCCGTAGTGGATGCTGGGCGCCCATCCCAAGTGCGGATTATCTGCAATACTTGTACATAGTTATTGCTAACTAAATCGGGTTATTGTTGTTGTGAGCCATCTTTTCAGAGGCTCCGCTGTTATCATACTGTTAACTGGGTTCAGATCACAGGTTGTACAGTGTGATTGGTGTGGCTGGTATGAGTCTTACCCGGGATTCAAAATTCCTCCCTTATTGTGTACGCTCGTCCGGGCACAGTACCTAACTGGAGTCTGGAGGAGGGTCATAGGGGGAGGAGCCAGTGCACACCACCTGATCGGAAAGCTTTACTTTTTGTGCCCTGTCTCCTGCGGAGCCGCTATTCCCCATGGTCCTTTCAGGAACCCCAGCATCCACTACGGACTCCGAGAAATAGAATTATCGGTAAGTAAATTCTTATTATTCCTTATCTGGAAGGACAAGGCCATTGCTAGGATTAAATATGTAATTTACCCTGGTTGTGTTATCCTACCTTTTAATACTCTTCATGTCCAGTTTCATGCACTGTACCTCAAAACCAAGTTTATATGTACCTTCAAATATCCATCCCAATCCTTGCTAATAATGGAAGAAGATAAAGTGGACACAGATAAAGTACTAGCCAATCAGCACTTAACTGCAATGTCACAGGTTGTGTTTGAAAAATTACTGGAGCTGGATGTTTGGGACTTAATATTTGTGAGTCTGTCCACTTTATTTCAAAGTCTTAGTAAATAGACCTTAATATCTTAGTATAAATCTTGCCAGCAACTCAAAAACTCCTGTCTGGAGAAGAGCTGTGACTTCTTGGAGGAGAGATAGCCCGTACATTTCTTCCTTGACAATTATGGCTCAACTTTAAGATTCCTGCAATGTTCCTGGGTAAAGGATGTACATGTCAAAACTATTAACTGTGTCTATATTTCCCAGACTGTCTCAAATGTGGATGCCCAGATGCTACCTTTTTCCACAATTTTTGCCTTTGTCCTAAAATTCATAAGTTCTGGGGGACAGTAGTGCATTTCATAACATTTTTCATCTCACAGTCAGGAGTGACCCAATGGACTTCTTTGTGACAACTTCTTTGAGTGGGATCTGGGTCCCCTTCTGTCCATCATAGTTACTATTGCCAAGAAGGTGATTTACACACTTGGACTGCAGCTACTTCTCCTTTTTGGAGCATGGATAAATCGCTACTGCTTTCCACTCCACACTATAACAGACAAGCTGTGTTTCCAGCCTTAGATACTGGTGTCACTTCTTTTTCTGCATACATATGAGTTACAAATAAATGCCATTCGGGTCTTAAAGAGCACTTTATTGTCATATGGGACCAGTGGAAGCTCCAGAGGTGGGAATACAGCACATTTCAAATTTAAAATGGAGGAAAAACCACTTTGCAAGGGAAAAACCCCTGCAAAAAACCAGGAGCGCTGTGCCTATTAGTTTACCCAAACACAATTTATATATCACACTGTACACTAGACCCTTAAAATTTAAAACATTTTCTTGTTTTTATTTTTATCATAAACATATAAATGTAACAAATGCTGCAGCATATATTAAAAAATATTAATAAAATTAATATCACATATTCCATACAATTCAATTCCCTAATACTCAATGTTGTTTCTTTCAAATAAGGATTAATCCATCGAGAATGTCCTATCCCACATATATATATATATATATATATATATATTTCTCGCTGAGTTTTGTGGGTTCTATTAGCTTAATTCTCACGTATATGGCTGCTTCCAAAATTTGTGTAATTTATGTATCTAGAGGCTTGATCATTGAATATGACAATAAAGTCCCGAACTACTCAGAGTGCTGAGTTTATATGTGTGCACACATTTTTCTTGAAGAAGAGAAATTATAAGAAATATAGAGTTAATAATTTTCACACATTGTTGAAATCATTTCACATCCAAGGTATTAAAGTACTTAATATTGATCATCAGGCTCCCTCTATTGATAGTATACCTATAATTACAGGTAGAGTGGATTTCTTTCAAGTGTCCTGATGTATTGTCACAGTGTTCAGGCTCCCTCTGCTGGTATCAGCCCGTATTGCATACACATTGGACGGATCCTATCCACAGCACAATACCAGTCAAGCAGGTGATCGTCTCTCACACGGTCCCTGGAAATGCGTTTCTCCGCCTTAACACACCCTCAGCGGCTTCCTCAGTCCATATGACCGTGATATAAATGTTCCATTTATATAGCACTCCAATTTTCAAATTCCCGCGTGGTTTTGCGCATGTGCACTGACTCGTGCGCTTCAAGCCTCATTCTGGATTCCTCCCTTTTATCTCCTACCGCGGCAATTTTAATATCATGACAAAGCCTCGTTTCCACACTCCAATCACAGCCTCTTTAATCCGTCCCTGCGGTTATCTTTGTCCACCTTCACTAGACATACTTCTCAGATCTCAGATGTGATACTAATAGCCATATTTGTCTGCTATCAGCGGCCATATTTATACACCCTCAACTGACATACTCGTATTTTACTATAAGGGAATCTCACATATCCATACTCCAAAACAAATAAATGGTAAATGAATGCAGCACCACTCATACATAAGTGTGCAGCACCATATACCATACTATAGCATTTACATCTAGAATTATTTCAAATATTAAAAATATTTCATTTCATATACTTAATAATAAGAAAAAATAAGAAAAAATATATACAGACCAATGCAGAGGATGGGGGTGCTATAAAAATCTTTGATATTAATGGAATGGAGGAAGAAGTGTCCAAGTTTAGAAATAAATCTGAGTTCTACCCTATGGCCTTTCGAGGTCCTTATATAGAGAGCTTTTATAAATCAACAATGGAGAAGTTCAGGGCTATGTGCAGTAGAACTGATAAACAACCATTAAAAGATAATCTTGATAAGACCGAACGAGTAGCTTTGAGATTATTGAGTGAGGATCCTACCTTGACTATCAAACAGGCGGATAAGGGCGGTGGGATTGTAGTCATGGATACAACGATGTATTTGGCAGAAGCAAATAGACAACTTAATGATGCCGAGTTGTATTCACGGATGGCTGGCAATCCCACCGCCCTTTTCCAAAAAGAATTGAAGGTCCTTTTGAATAGAGCACTAGAGGTTGGTGCAGTGTCCAGAGAAACACAGCGTTTTTTATTTTGTGACAATCCGGTGGTTCCTATATTTTATTTTTTGCCGAAGGTGCACAAAACTTTAATCAATCCACCGGGTCATCCCATAATTGCCGGGATTGGATCACTAACAAGTAATTTATCTTTCTTTATAGATAGTCACTTACAGGGTTATGTGAAAAAAATAAAGTCCTATATAAAGGACACCACTCAATTTTTGAATTTAATTAAGACAGTGGAGTGGAAGTCTAGTTATTGTTTCATCACGTGTGATGTTGTTTCTGTGTATTCTAATATATAACACCAGTTGGGGATTAATGCAACAGAGTTTTATCTTGTGGAGGATCCCAATATGACCAGCGGATTAAGATGGCTGGTCATTGAAGGGATCAGATTTATATTAGAACATAATTATTTTCTTTTTGATCATCGGTATTATTTACAGGTCAAGGGGACCACAATGGGGACCAGGTTTGCCCTGAGTTTCGCCAACCTCTTTATGGGTCGCTTCGAGGAGCGGCACATTTGGGGCGGCGGTCTCGGGGCAAGCCTGGTCCTCTATGGATGTTTCATTGATGATTTATTCTTTATTTGGGAAGGTAGTGTGGAATCAGCAGAGCTTTTTATAAATAGTTTAAACTGTAATGATTTTGGTTTGAAATTCACTGGACACTGTCATCAGACTCGGATTACTTTTTTGGCTATTGCATTAAATATAGTGGATGGTAAAATAACAATAGAAATATTTGTTAAAGAGGTGGATCAGGGCAGGTATCTGCATTATAAGAGTATCCACCTTCAAAGATGGAGGGATAATATACTGAAAGGACAACTTCTGTGTATAAAAAGGAACTGTTCTATTGAGGAAACAGCTCAGAAACAAATGGAAACCATATATGGTTCCTTTATGGCACAAGAATACCCTAAACATATATTAGATCAAGCTGTGAGAGAAGTGGAGGACATCGAACGAGATAATCTATTGGACAATACCCGATCGAGAGATAAAAAGAGAAAGGAAATAGGGGAAGATAGGACTTTGAGGTTTGTAACTAAATATAATACGAGTGCGTATGAAATTAGGAAAATAATTAAACAGAACTCTTCCATTATAAAAATTACAAAACTCCAATTTTAAACTCTTGCGCTATACTAAAAATATATATATGATATGGCTGACAATAATAACAAACTACTATTAATTTAAAATATTTAATAATACATGAATAATCACAAATTATAAAACAAGACCGGTCTTAATAATTTAAACATCTAAGGTACCAAGTATAAATGTTTTCTATTAAAAGGAGGTGGACTTGAGCATATTCCGTGCACAGAAGTGTATGAACTAGCTCTGTAGGCAAATGACTGAATATATATAAGTCAAACTAGATCAAATGTAACTGCTAATAGAGCCCATATATTAGATGGTCACCAATGAACAGTCACTTAGTATCAAAGTTCCTTTGAACATGACAATCCAACATAGGACAGTAAACTGAGTGAGAGCCGCTCCAACCGGAATCTTACGTGAGGTATGAGCAAATACTGTCAGCAGGAAAAAGTCCCGACATCTACCACGATGGCTTCTGGCTGCAGGGAAACCGGCACCTGCACTGGCGTCTGCTGTAACCTGTCCTGCTCGACCTGAATGCTCCACAGATCTCCACCTCTACGTGCCGTTTGCGGGCACCGATGAACGGCTCCTCTCCACTCGAAGATATTTCAACCAGCAGATGGATAGTGCAGCTGGTATAAGATACGGGTCTGACTCCAGCAGGGGTCCAAAACGTATAGCTTTTGACGCGTTTCGCTCCTCCCACAGGGGCTTTATCAAAGAATAATTTCATGTAGTTCCAGGGCCCTTTTTATAGGAATAATGTCAGATATCATTGGTGTATTTAATAATGAATATGCAACACCTGTTACTACACCTGCTCAGCCACCTCCTAGTCCAACCTCCTTAATTAAGGCTACAAAAAATCCTATTAACCCAATAAGTAATGGGTGTATACCTTATACAGAGAGTCATTTAGACTAGTGAATCCAATTAAATACACACTATAAATAAATCCATATACTTTCAAAAAATACAAGTCCCAATGCCCGCTTTATACAAACTAATATATATTAAAAAAAAATTATAATAATTATACCATAATTGTAAATGTAATCCTCTGGGTCTTAAAGTTGTGGGGGTCAACCAGGTCAAGAGGACCGATAGAGGGGGAGATCGATTTCGAAACTTATGCAAAAAAGAAGCGCTGTGGATCTTTCGGCTAAATACGTTGTCACCTCAGGGATTGAATGAGAGCTTAGAATTTGAATAATTTGCTTAGAAGGTTCCTTATGAGGTAGGAGCCTTAGTATTTTGTGAAATGTCACGTTTAGGTGGGTTATTTCGTTTATGACACAGGGGGGGGGGTCAGTGGAAAGTAGAGGTCCATTAATATCGATTAAAAAAATTATATATTGATATTAGGGCTTCTCATTTGAGATAGAAATTAATCGCACGTATCATTGAGTTTAGGGGGTTATTCACTTACTTTTACAATTATGGCTGAGAGAATTAAAGAGGGAAGGGGGGTTATGATTCATTAAGGGGTAATAGCAGTCAAAACAATAAGCAGGGTAGATTGGCTGTCAGAACATTTAGTAGTGTGTAGTTAGGATATTAACTTATCTTTTAACCCTGAAGATAGTAATTTATTAGAAGTGCAGTGTATTTAGTGAGTAAATCAGATAGTAGTGCATTCGCAACGATCAATTAGAAATGACGGTTAGGGTTGGGAGTTTAAATTGGAGAATGATTGTTTATTTTATTATTATGAACTTACTGATTTATAGGTTGGATGGTATAGTATTTGTGTATTGGAGTTAGATAGTGGCAGATTGGTAGGGAATCTGACTGTGAAAGGCTGGGTCGGGGGTTCTATTGATGAAGTGGGAAGTTTGTTCCGGTTATATATTAGTGCCATAGGCCTTATGCAGTGTTTTATAACAACCTTTGCTCTATTGAGATGCATACCAGTACCTAACAATTCGACAATTTTACTATTTTTTTGTGTAGAAACTCTCTTATATATATATTTATTAAGACATGGTGTAGAGGTTGTACAATTGATGAGGAATTATACTCAATATAGGTAAGATATAGCTCATTAAAATTGAGAAAAGAGGATATAGTAATGGCAACGTAACAGTATATGAAGGATAAGGTTGCTGGTTCGATTCACCATGAAGATACAATTGTTACATTTTTAAATAACTGATAGATGAATTGTATTATTTTTCTTTTGAATTATTATAAACATTTTTTAATATATATTAGTTTGTATAAAGCGGGCATTGAGACTTGTATTTTTGAAAGTATATGGATTTATTTAGAGTGTGTATTTAATTGGATTCACTATTCTAAATGACTCTCTGTATAAGGTGTACACCCATTACTTATTGGGTTAATAGGATTTTTTGTAGCCTTAATTAAGGAGGTTGGACTAGGAGGTGGCTGAGCAGGTGTAGTAACAGGTGTTGCATATTCATTATTAAATACACCAATGATATCTGACATTATTCCTATAAAAAAGGGTCCTGGAACTACATGAAATTATTCTTTGATAAAGCCCCTGTGGAAGGAGCGAAATGCGTCAAAAGCTATACGTTTTGGACCCCTGCTGGAGTCAGACCCGTATCTTATACCAGCTGCACTATCCATCTGCTGGTTGAAATATCTTTGAGTGGAGAGGAGCCGTTCATCGGTGCCCGCAAACGGCACGTAGAGGTGGAGATCTGTGGAGCATTCAGGTCGAGCAGGACAGGTTACAGCAGACGCCAGTGCAGGTGCCGGTTTCCCCGCAGCCAGAAGCCATCGTGGTAGATGTCGGGACTTTTTCCTGCTGACAGTATTTGCTCATACCTCACGTAAGATTCCGGTTGGAGCGGCTCTCACTCAGTTTACTGTCCTATGTTGGATTGTCATGTTCAAAGGAACTTTGATACTAAGGGGTACATTTACTAAGCAGTGATAAGAGCGGAGAAGTGAGCCAGTGGAGAAGTTGCCCATGGCAACCAATCAGCACTGAAGTAACATCTGTAATTTGCATACTATAAAATGATACAGAGCTGCTGATTGGTGAATGGGGAAATTTCTCCACTGGCTCACTTCTCCACTCTTATCACTGCTTAGTAAATGTTCCCCTAAGTGACTGTTCATTGGTAACCATCTAATATACGGGCTCTATTAGCAGTTACATTTGATCTAGTTTGACTTATATATATTCAATCATTTGCCTACAGAGCTAGTTCATACACTTCTGTGCACAGCATATGCTAAAGTCTTTTAATAGAAAACATTTATTCTTGGTACCTTAGATGTTTAAATTATTAAGACCGGTCTTGTTTTATAATTTGTGATTATTCATGTATTATTAAATATTTTAAATTAATAGTAGTTTGTTATTATTGTCAGCCATATCATATATATTTTTAGTATAGCGCAAGAGTTTAAAATTGGAGTTTTGTGGTTAATTGCATTGGGGTGGTCCAGTGCAATGTGATTGACCTGCTAACCCCAGATCATCAAACTTTCTGCAGCTGATTTTGATATTATCCAAAAGGACTTTTTGAAAGCACATGTTATTAGCGCCTGGTTAAAAGGTTTTTTCATTATAAAAATTAGATGAAACCCTGAATACCAGTGTAAGATTGAGTGAACAGGTCATCTTTAGGAGATCAGATAATTTAAAAACTACATTGGCACCGAGTTTTTTTGATAAAAGAAGGAAAAATGATAGAAAATTACAGGAGGGGGGGAGGATGATCCAGACTTGGTTACCTACACTACCAGTAGGATTTCATAGGTGTGGACGGATGGGATGTGCCACGTGTGCTCATACGAATAGTAGAAAAACCCCACAGGTTGTCTCCTCGGTATCCGGGGAGGTATATAGGATTAAATGTTTTCTGAATTGTAAGTCTACATTTGTAGTCTATATACTACAGTGTGGTTATGGGTTGCAATACGTGGGGCGTACTAGTAGGACACTCCACGTTAGGTTCATGGAGCATAAACGGAATATAGGGAAGAAGTTGGGGAATACCTATCTGTACCGCCATATCCTAGAGTGTGAAAAAGGAAAAATTGAAAATATCAGGATCACTGCCATTGAACAAGTAGCAGAGACAAATAGGGGGGGGGGGGGGGTGATAGGTTTAGACGATTGTGTAGGAAAGAGGCGTTCTGGATTTTTAGTTTTAAGACCCTGATTCCATATGGTCTAAATGATACAGTAGAGTTGAACAATTTTTGAGGACTGATAATATGGTGAAGTACTGTGACGGATTTATAAACTGTTCCTTGTGTAGCTGAAAGATTGGAGATATAAATAAAATTATGTACTGTAATGTTTAATTAATTAATCATATATGTGTAGATGTATATGGGCACACTGTATTTGCATGTGCAGATTTCATCATGCGCACGTATGGGTGTGTGTATACATTTATTTATTTATATATATAGATGTATATATTTTTTCTTATTTTTTCTTATTATTAAGTATATGAAATGAAATAATTTTAATATATGAAATAATTCTAGATGTAAATGCTATAGTATGGTATATGGTGCTGCACACTTATGTATGAGTGGTGCTGCATTCATTTACCATTTATTTCTTTTGGAGTATGGATATGTGAGATTCCCTTATAGTAAAATACGAGTATGTCCGTCAAGGGTGTATAAATATGGCCACTGATAGCAGACAAATATGGCTATTAGAATCACGTCTGAGATCTGAGAAATATGTCTAGTGAAGGTGGACAAAGATGGCCGCAGGGACGGGTTAAAGAGGCTGTGATTGGAGTGTGGAAACGAGGCTTGGTCATGATGTTAAAATGTAGTGTTTTGCAGGTGTCCTCTTATCTCGCCCTCCAAAAGTGTGATCTCTTATCTCAAAAAAGAAAACAAATCATCGGGCAGACCAATTTGGTCTGCCCGATGATTTGTTTTCTTTTTTGAGATAAGAGATCAAACTTTTGGAGGGTGAGATAAGAGGACACCTGCAAAACACTACAGTGAAGGACTACAAGGGGATTCTCTTGTTTATTATCTGATGTAAGGACTTTTTGCATACCTATATGATGTTTTGCGCCGATCACTTTTCCAATTCTGTTTGTATAAATTTCTTGTGGAATTATTTGTGAAGATTCCTGTGTCTAGTAGTTGGCTGCATATACATCATTGGCAGCGCATGTGATTAATTCCTCTTTTGCTTGTATGATGTTAAAATAGCCACGGTAGGAGATAAAAGGGAGGAATCCAGAATGAGGCTTGAAGTGCACGAGTCAGTGCGCATGCGCAAAACCACGCGGGAATTTGAAAATTGGAGTGCTATATAAACGGAACATTTATAACACGGTCATATCGACTGAGGAAGCCGCTGAGGGTGTGTTAAGGCGGATAAACGCATTTCCAGGGACCGTGTGAGAGACGATCACCTGCTTGACTGGTATTGTGCTGTGGATAGGATCCGTCCAGTGTGTATGCAATACAGGCTGATACCAGCAGAGGGAGCCTGAACACTGTGACAATACATCAGGACACTTGAAAGAAATCCACTCTACCTGTAATTATAGGTATACTATCAATAGAGGGAGCCTGATGATCAATATTAAGTACTTTAATACCTTGGAGGTGAAATGATTTCAACAATGTGTGAAAATTATTAACTCTATATTTATTATAATTTCTCTTCTTCAAGAAAAATGTGTGCACACATATAAACTGAGCACTCTGAGTAGTTCGGGACTTTATTGTCATATTCAATGATCAAGCCTCTAGATGCATAAAATACACAAATTTTGGAAGCAGCCATATACGTGAGAATTAAGCTAATAGAACCCACAAAACTCAGTGAGAAATATATATATGTGGGATTGGACATTCTCGATGGATTAATGCTTATTTGAAAGGAACAACATTGAGTATTAGGGAATTGAATTGTATGGAATATGTGATATTAATTTTATTAATATTTTTTAATATATGCTGCAGCATTTGTTACATTTATATGTTTATGATAAAAATAAAAACAAGAAAATGTTTTAAATTTTAAGGATCTAGTGTACAGTGTGATATATAAATTGTGTTTGATTAAACTAATAGGCACAGCGCTCCTGGTTTTTTGCAGAGGTTTTTCCCTTGCAAAGTAGCTTTTCTGGTTAATTAGGTAAGGAACGCAATTATCCTTATAACTAGGAGCAGCAGTGCCTATTGGTGTTTTAGTTAAGAATCTTCATTCTTTCAGCACTTGCTGGCGCCCGATCGCATACATGGGGGATTCCACAATATAATAAGTGGGATAACCTGTGGATGCAATTTGTATAATTGTGATACTTTTCTTAATTGCATATTGGGCAGCCGGCAACACAGGGAAGCTCCATTATGGCAGCATTAAAATGTATAGCAGAACGTCTAGAGAGACGTAATTTATATTTAAAGTTGTCTGATGGATCACAGCCTATAGAAAGGAATGAGAATTTAGAGGACATGCATGGGTTGTTTAATAAATTGGAAAATTTATGTTTGGAAGAAACTAGACATTGGTGGGACCAAGTGTCGTTGCAGAAATATCTAGATCAAGGACTAATCCCCAGGGGACTAAGGATTTTGAAAACCTCCACCTTTAAAGAGGATAGGCAGTTTTCTGAGGAATGGAATTCAGTATTAGATAACTGTTCAAAAAATCTCATGCAATTGCTTGTAAAATATAGAGAGAACAAAGTAATTGAGATACAAAGAGAGATTGAAAAGACCCAGGAATTATTGCGAGTTATCTCTGGAGACGGTGGTTATAATGAGAGAGATACAAAAGTTAATAGAAAGGTTGAGGAGTTTGAGAAGTCCTTGGTTTTCAGGAAAAATTACAAAATGAATAGAGATAAATTAGATTATCAAAAGGGAGAAGTTCATACATATAATAGGAGGGGAGACAATGGTCCCCATTTATCTTATGAAGAGGTGGGGTATAGGAGAAGGGAAACACAGAATTCCAGATATAAATATAATGATTCTAGAAGGCCAAGAACTCCGAGTAATTATGGTAATCCCAGGAGAAATGGTAATTATGAAGGAGAAAGACCGGAACCCACTGTTCTTAGGAATAGGTATGAGACACTATCTAAGGTCTATAGCTCTAGATCCCCAGTAGTTAGATCGAAGGGGATTAGGCCAAGATCCCCGGTGGTTAGACCTAAAATGAATCGTAGAGGTTCAGATAAAAATGAATGGACCGATGTTGAGGACACTTATGGTCAATCATCTCAGGATTATGAAAACAATAAGAATTTTTTAGGGGACAGCCACAGATACAAGAACCGTCCGCACCACAGATTCGAGAAAATAGGTTGGTCAGGAAAAAGGTTAAGAGAACAAGACGTAGAGGAAAGAGAGGTGGAAGGTGGAAGTCAGGGAAAAAGTATGAAATTAAAGTAAAGGGTAAAGGTGTCTTTAATTTGTCATCAAAGGAATTAACCATAGATCAATTGCGACATCTAGAGAAGGGATTGAATTTTGCCCCGGCTCAAAAACCCAACTTATTCGAGTTGTTCGTCGATTTGAATCGGTACATTAGGACTCTTAGCAGAAAACGATACTTTGCTTTAAAAAATCTAAAAAAGAAAAAGTTTGAATTTACACCTATTTTAACAGATCAAGATGATGTAGAAATGTTGAATATGCTGGAGTCCTTGGCCTCCGTATCGACGACCAATGCAGAGGATGGGGGTGCTATAAAAATCTTTGATATTGATGGAATGGAGGAAGAAGTGTCCAAGTTTAGAAATAAATCTGAGTTCTACCCTATGGCCTTTCGAGGTCCTTATACAGAGAGCTTTTATAAATCAACAATGGAGAAGTTCAGGGCTATGTGCAGTAGAACTGATAAACAACCATTAAAAGATAATCTTGATAAGACCGAACGAGCAGCTTTGAGATTATTGAGTGAGGATCCTGCTTTGACTATTAAACAGGTGGATAAGGGCGGTGGGATTGTAGTCATGGATACAACGATGTATTTGGCAGAAGCAAATAGACAACATAATGATGCCGATAATGATGCCGAGTTGTATTCACGGATGGCTGGCAATCCCACCGCCCTTTTCCAAAAAGAATTGAAGGTCCTATTGAATAGAGCACTAGAGGTTGGTGCAGTGTCCAGAGAAACACAGCGTTTTTTATTTTGTGACAATCCGGTGGTTCCTATATTTTATTTTTTGTCGAAGGTGCACAAAACTTTAATCAATCCACCGGGTCGTCCCATAATTGCCGGGATTGGATCACTAACAAGTAATTTATCTCTCTTTATAGATAGTCACTTACAGGGTTATGTGAAAAAATTAAAATCCTATATAAAGGACATCACTCAATTTTTTTATTTAATTAAGACAGTGGAGTGGAAGTCTAGTTATTGTTTCATCACGTGTGATGTTGTTTCTTTGTATTCTAATATATAACACCAGTTGGGGATTAATGCAACAGAGTTTTATCTTGTGGAGGATCCCAATATGACCAGCGGATTAAGATGGCTGGTCATTGAAGGGATCAGATTTATATTAGAACATAATTATTTTCTTTTTGATCATCGGTATTATTTACAGGTCAAGGGGACCGCAATGGGGACCAGGTTTGCCCCGAGTTTCACCAACCTCTTTATGGGTCGCTTCGAGGAGCGGCACATTTGGGGCGGCGGTCTCGGGGCAAGCCTGGTCCTTTACGGACGTTTCATTGACGATTTATTCTTTATTTGGGAAGGTAGTATGGAATCAGCAGAGCTTTTTATAAATAGTTTAAACTAAGGATTTTGGTTTGAAATTCACTGGACACTGTCATCAGACTCGGATGACTTTTTGGGCTATAGCAATAAATATAGTGGGTGGTAAAATAACAACAGAAACGTTTGTGAAAGAGGTGGATCAGGGCAGGTATCTTCATTATAAGAGTAGCCACCTTCAAAGATGGAGGGATAATATACCGAAAGGACAACTTCTGCGTATAAAAAGGAACTGTTCCATTGAGGAAACAGCTCAGAAACAAATGGAAACCATATATGGTTCCTTTATGGCACAAGAATACCCTAAACATATATTAGATCAAGCTGTGAGAGAAGTGGAGGACATCGAACGAGATAATCTATTGGAGAATACCCGGTCAAGAGATAAAAAGATAAAGGAAATAGGGGAAGATAGAACTTTGAGGTTTGTAACTAAATATAATACTAGTGCGTATGAAATTAGGAAAATAATTAAACAGAACTCTTCCATTTTAAAATTAGATGAAACCCTGAATACCAGTGTAAGATTGAGTGAACAGGTCATCTTTAGGAGATCAGATAATTTAAAAACTACATTGGCACCGAGTTTTTTTGATAAAAGAGGGAAAAAGGATAGAAAATTACAGGAGGGGGGGAGGATGATCCAGACTTGGTTACCTACACTACCAGTAGGATTTCATAGGTGTGGACAGATGGGATGTGCCACATGTGCTCATACGAATAGTAGAAAAACCCTACTGGTCGTCTCCTCGGTATCCGGGGAGGTATATAGGATTAAATGTTTTCTGAATTGTAAGTCTACATTTGTAATCTATATACTACAGTGTGGTTGTGGGTTGCAATACGTGGGGCGTACTAGTAGGACACTCCACGTTAGGTTCATGGAGCATAAACGGAATATAGGGAAGAAGTTGGGGAATACCTATCTGTACCGCCATATCCTAGAGTGTGAAAAAGGAAAAATTGAAAATATCAGGATCACTGCCATTGAACAAGTAGCAGAGACAAATAGGGGGGGGGGGAGATAGGTTTAGTCGATTGGGTAGGAAAGAGGCATTCTGGATTTTTAGTTTTAAGACCCTGATTCCATATGGTCTAAATGATACAGTAGAGTTGAACAATTTTTGAGGACTGATAATATGGTGAAGTACTGTGACGGATTTATAAACTGTTCCTTGTGTAGCCGAAAGATTGGAGATATAAATAAAATTATGTACTGTAATGTTTAATTAATTAATCATATATGTGTAGATGTATATGGGCACACTGTATTTGCATGTGCAGATTTCATCAGGCGCACGTATGGGTGTGTGTATACATTTATTTATTTATATATATAGATGTATATATTTTTTCTTATTTTTTCTTATTATTAAGTATATGAAATTAAATATTTTTAATATATGAAATAATTCTAGATGTAAATGCTATAGTATGGTATATGGTGCTGCACACTTATGCATGAGTGGTGCTGCATTCATTTACCATTTATTTTTTTTGGAGTATGGATATGTGAGATTCCCTTATAGTAAAATACGAGTATGTCCGTCAAGGGTGTATAAATATGGCCACTGATAGCAGACAAATATGGCTATTAGAATCACGTCTGAGATCTGAGAAATATGTCTAGTGAAGGTGGACAAAGATGGCCGCAGGGACGGGTTAAAGAGGCTGTGATTGGAGTGTGGAAACGAGGCTTGGTCATGATGTTAAAATGTAGTGTTTTGCAGGTGTCCTCTTATCTCGCCCTCCAAAAGTGTGATCTCTTATCTCAAAAAAGAAAACAAATCATCGGGCAGACCAATTTGGTCTGCCCGATGATTTGTTTTCTTTTTTGAGATAAGAGATCAAACTTTTGGAGGGTGAGATAAGAGGACACCTGCAAAACACTACAGTGAAGGACTACAAGGGGATTCTCTTGTTTATTATCTGATTTAAGGACTTTTTGCATACCTATATGATGTTTTGCGCCAATCACTTTTCCAATTCTGTTTGTATAAATTTCTTGTGGAATTATTTGTGAAGATTCCTGTGTCTAGTAGTTGGCTGCATATACATCATTGGCAGCGCATGTGATTAATTCCTCTTTTGCTTGTATGATGTTAAAATAGCCACGGTAGGAGATAAAAGGGAGGAATCCAGAATGAGGCTTGAAGTGCACGAGTCAGTGCGCATGCGCAAAACCACGCGGGAATTTGAAAATTGGAGACTATATAAACGGAACATTTATAACACGGTCATATCGACTGAGGAAGCCGCTGAGGGTGTGTTAAGGCGGATAAACGCATTTCCAGGGACCGTGTGAGAGACGATCACCTGCTTGACTGGTATTGTGCTGTGGATAGGATCCGTCCAGTGTGTATGCAATACAGGCTGATACCAGCAGAGGGAGCCTGAACACTGTGACAATACATCAGGACACTTGAAAGAAATCCACTCTACCTGTAATTATAGGTATACTATCAATAGAGGGAGCCTGATGATCAATATTAAGTACTTTAATACCTTGGAGGTGAAATGATTTCAACAATGTGTGAAAATTATTAACTCTATATTTATTATAATTTCTCTTCTTCAAGAAAAATGTGTGCACACATATAAACTGAGCACTCTGAGTAGTTCGGGACTTTATTGTCATATTCAATGATCAAGCCTCTAGATGCATAAAATACACAAATTTTGGAAGCAGCCATATACGTGAGAATTAAGCTAATAGAACCCACAAAACTCAGTGAGAAATATATATATGTGGGATTGGACATTCTCGATGGATTAATGCTTATTTGAAAGGAACAACATTGAGTATTAGGGAATTGAATTGTATGGAATATGTGATATTAATTTTATTAATATTTTTTAATATATGCTGCAGCATTTGTTACATTTATATGTTTATGATAAAAATAAAAACAAGAAAATGTTTTAAATTTTAAGGATCTAGTGTACAGTGTGATATATAAATTGTGTTTGATTAAACTAATAGGCACAGCGCTCCTGGTTTTTTGCAGAGGTTTTTCCCTTGCAAAGTAGCTTTTCTGGTTAATTAGGTAAGGAACGCAATTATCCTTATAACTAGGAGCAGCAGTGCCTATTGGTGTTTTAGTTAAGAATCTTCATTCTTTCAGCACTTGCTGGCGCCCGATCGCATACATGGGGGATTCCACAATATAATAAGTGGGATAACCTGTGGATGCAATTTGTATAATTGTGATACTTTTCTTAATTGCATATTGGGCAGCCGGCAACACAGGGAAGCTCCATTATGGCAGCATTAAAATGTATAGCAGAACGTCTAGAGAGACGTAATTTATATTTAAAGTTGTCTGATGGATCACAGCCTATAGAAAGGAATGAGAATTTAGAGGACATGCATGGGTTGTTTAATAAATTGGAAAATTTATGTTTGGAAGAAACTAGACATTGGTGGGACCAAGTGTCGTTGCAGAAATATCTAGATCAAGGACTAATCCCCAGGGGACTAAGGATTTTGAAAACCTCCACCTTTAAAGAGGATAGGCAGTTTTCTGAGGAATGGAATTCAGTATTAGATAACTGTTCAAAAAATCTCATGCAATTGCTTGTAAAATATAGAGAGAACAAAGTAATTGAGATACAAAGAGAGATTGAAAAGACCCAGGAATTATTGCGAGTTATCTCTGGAGACGGTGGTTATAATGAGAGAGATACAAAAGTTAATAGAAAGGTTGAGGAGTTTGAGAAGTCCTTGGTTTTCAGGAAAAATTACAAAATGAATAGAGATAAATTAGATTATCAAAAGGGAGAAGTTCATACATATAATAGGAGGGGAGACAATGGTCCCCATTTATCTTATGAAGAGGTGGGGTATAGGAGAAGGGAAACACAGAATTCCAGATATAAATATAATGATTCTAGAAGGCCAAGAACTCCGAGTAATTATGGTAATCCCAGGAGAAATGGTAATTATGAAGGAGAAAGACCGGAACCCACTGTTCTTAGGAATAGGTATGAGACACTATCTAAGGTCTATAGCTCTAGATCCCCAGTAGTTAGATCGAAGGGGATTAGGCCAAGATCCCCGGTGGTTAGACCTAAAATGAATCGTAGAGGTTCAGATAAAAATGAATGGACCGATGTTGAGGACACTTATGGTCAATCATCTCAGGATTATGAAAACAATAAGAATTTTTTAGGGGACAGCCACAGATACAAGAACCGTCCGCACCACAGATTCGAGAAAATAGGTTGGTCAGGAAAAAGGTTAAGAGAACAAGACGTAGAGGAAAGAGAGGTGGAAGGTGGAAGTCAGGGAAAAAGTATGAAATTAAAGTAAAGGGTAAAGGTGTCTTTAATTTGTCATCAAAGGAATTAACCATAGATCAATTGCGACATCTAGAGAAGGGATTGAATTTTGCCCCGGCTCAAAAACCCAACTTATTCGAGTTGTTCGTCGATTTGAATCGGTACATTAGGACTCTTAGCAGAAAACGATACTTTGCTTTAAAAAATCTAAAAAAGAAAAAGTTTGAATTTACACCTATTTTAACAGATCAAGATGATGTAGAAATGTTGAATATGCTGGAGTCCTTGGCCTCCGTATCGACGACCAATGCAGAGGATGGGGGTGCTATAAAAATCTTTGATATTGATGGAATGGAGGAAGAAGTGTCCAAGTTTAGAAATAAATCTGAGTTCTACCCTATGGCCTTTCGAGGTCCTTATACAGAGAGCTTTTATAAATCAACAATGGAGAAGTTCAGGGCTATGTGCAGTAGAACTGATAAACAACCATTAAAAGATAATCTTGATAAGACCGAACGAGCAGCTTTGAGATTATTGAGTGAGGATCCTGCTTTGACTATTAAACAGGCGGATAAGGGCGGTGGGATTGTAGTCATGGATACAACGATGTATTTGGCAGAAGCAAATAGACAACATAATGATGCCGATAATGATGCCGAGTTGTATTCACGGATGGCTGGCAATCCCACCGCCCTTTTCCAAAAAGAATTGAAGGTCCTATTGAATAGAGCACTAGAGGTTGGTGCAGTGTCCAGAGAAACACAGCGTTTTTTATTTTGTGACAATCCGGTGGTTCCTATATTTTATTTTTTGTCGAAGGTGCACAAAACTTTAATCAATCCACCGGGTCGTCCCATAATTGCCGGGATTGGATCACTAACAAGTAATTTATCTCTCTTTATAGATAGTCACTTACAGGGTTATGTGAAAAAATTAAAATCCTATATAAAGGACATCACTCAATTTTTTTATTTAATTAAGACAGTGGAGTGGAAGTCTAGTTATTGTTTCATCACGTGTGATGTTGTTTCTTTGTATTCTAATATATAACACCAGTTGGGGATTAATGCAACAGAGTTTTATCTTGTGGAGGATCCCAATATGACCAGCGGATTAAGATGGCTGGTCATTGAAGGGATCAGATTTATATTAGAACATAATTATTTTCTTTTTGATCATCGGTATTATTTACAGGTCAAGGGGACCGCAATGGGGACCAGGTTTGCCCCGAGTTTCACCAACCTCTTTATGGGTCGCTTCGAGGAGCGGCACATTTGGGGCGGCGGTCTCGGGGCAAGCCTGGTCCTTTACGGACGTTTCATTGACGATTTATTCTTTATTTGGGAAGGTAGTATGGAATCAGCAGAGCTTTTTATAAATAGTTTAAACTAAGGATTTTGGTTTGAAATTCACTGGACACTGTCATCAGACTCGGATGACTTTTTGGGCTATAGCAATAAATATAGTGGGTGGTAAAATAACAACAGAAACGTTTGTGAAAGAGGTGGATCAGGGCAGGTATCTTCATTATAAGAGTAGCCACCTTCAAAGATGGAGGGATAATATACCGAAAGGACAACTTCTGCGTATAAAAAGGAACTGTTCCATTGAGGAAACAGCTCAGAAACAAATGGAAACCATATATGGTTCCTTTATGGCACAAGAATACCCTAAACATATATTAGATCAAGCTGTGAGAGAAGTGGAGGACATCGAACGAGATAATCTATTGGACAATACCCGGTCAAGAGATAAAAAGATAAAGGAAATAGGGGAAGATAGAACTTTGAGGTTTGTAACTAAATATAATACTAGTGCGTATGAAATTAGGAAAATAATTAAACAGAACTCTTCCATTTTAAAATTAGATGAAACCCTGAATACCAGTGTAAGATTGAGTGAACAGGTCATCTTTAGGAGATCAGATAATTTAAAAACTACATTGGCACCGAGTTTTTTTGATAAAAGAGGGAAAAAGGATAGAAAATTACAGGAGGGGGGGAGGATGATCCAGACTTGGTTACCTACACTACCAGTAGGATTTCATAGGTGTGGACAGATGGGATGTGCCACATGTGCTCATACGAATAGTAGAAAAACCCTACTGGTCGTCTCCTCGGTATCCGGGGAGGTATATAGGATTAAATGTTTTCTGAATTGTAAGTCTACATTTGTAATCTATATACTACAGTGTGGTTGTGGGTTGCAATACGTGGGGCGTACTAGTACGACACTCCACGTTAGGTTCATGGAGCATAAACGGAATATAGGGAAGAAGTTGGGGAATACCTATCTGTACCGCCATATCCTAGAGTGTGAAAAAGGAAACATTGAAAATATCAGGATCACTGCCATTGAACAAGTAGCAGAGACAAATAGGGGGGGGGGGGAGATAGGTTTAGACGATTGGGTAGTAAAGAGGCATTCTGGATTTTTAGTTTTAAGACCCTGATTCCATATGGTCTAAATGATACAGTAGAGTTGAACAATTTTTGAGGACTGATAATATGGTGAAGTACTGTGACGGATTTATAAACTGTTCCTTGTGTAGCCGAAAGATTGGAGATATAAATAAAATTATGTACTGTAATGTTTAATTAATTAATCATATATGTGTAGATGTATATGGGCACACTGTATTTGCATGTGCAGATTTCATCAGGCGCACGTATGGGTGTGTGTATACATTTATTTATTTATATATATAGATGTATATATTTTTTCTTATTTTTTCTTATTATTAAGTATATGAAATTAAATATTTTTAATATATGAAATAATTCTAGATGTAAATGCTATAGTATGGTATATGGTGCTGCACACTTATGCATGAGTGGTGCTGCATTCATTTACCATTTATTTCTTTTGGAGTATGGATATGTGAGATTCCCTTATAGTAAAATACGAGTATGTCCGTCGAGGGTGTATAAATATGGCCGCTGATAGCAGACAAATATGGGTATTAGAATCACGTCTGAGATCTGAGAAATATGTCTAGTGAAGGTGGACAAAGATGGCCGCAGGGACGGATTAAAGAGGCTGTGATGGGAGTGTGGAAATGAGGCTTGGTCATGATGTTAAAATGGCCGCTGTAGGAGATAAAAGGGAGAAATCTAGAATGAGGCTTGAAGCGCACGAATCAGTGCGCATGCGCAAAACCACGCGGGAATTTGAAAATTGGAGTGCTATATAAACGAAGCATTTACAGGTTGAGTATCCCATATCCAAATATCCGAAATACGGAATATTCCGAAATACGGACTTTTTTGAGTGAGAGTGAGATAGTGAAACTTTTGTTTTTTGATGGCTCAATGTACACAAACTTTGTTTAATACACACAGTTATTAAAATATTGTATTAAATTACCTTCAGACTGTGTATATAAGGTGTATATGAAACATAAATGAATTGTGTGAATGTAGACACACTTTGTTTAATGCACAAAGTTATAAAAAATATTGGCTAAAATTACCTTCAGGCTGTGTGTATAAGGTGCATATAAAACATAAATGCATTCTGTGCTTAGATTTAGGTCCCATTGCCATGATATCTCATTATGGTATGCAATTATTCCAAAATACGGAAAAATCCGATATCCAAAATACCTCTGGTCCCAAGCATTTTGGATAAGGGATACTCAACCTGTATAACACGGTCATATGGACTGAGGAAGCCGCTGAGGGTGTGTTAAGGCGGAGAAACGCGTCTCCAGGAACCGTGTGAGAGACGATCACCTGCTTGACTGGTATTGTGCTGTGGATAGGATCCGTCCAGTGTGTATGCAATACGGGCTGATACCAGCAGAGGGAGCCTGAACACTGTGACAATACATCAGGACACTTGAAAGAAATCCACTCTACCTGTAATTATAGGTATACTATCAATAGAGGGAGCCTGATGATCAATATTAAGCACTTTAATACCTTGGAGGTGAAATGATTTCCACAATGTGTGAAAATTATTAACTCTATATTTATTATAATTTCTCTTCTTCAAGAAAAATGTGTGCACACATATAAACTCAGCACTCTGAGTAGTTCGGGACTTTATTGTAATATTCAATGATCAAGCCTCTAGATACATAAATGACACAAATTTTGGAAGCAGCCATATACGTGAGAATTAAGCTAATAGAACCCACAAAACTCAGCGAGAAATATATATATATATGTGGGATTGGACATTCTCAATGGAGTAATGCTTATTTGAAAGGAACAACATTGAGTATTAGGGAATTGAATTGTATGGAATATGTGATATTAATTTTATTAATATTTTTTAATATATGCTGCAGCATTTGTTACATTTATATGTTTATGATAAAAATAAAAACAAGAAAATGTTTTAAATTTTAAGGATCTAGTGTACAGTGTGATATATAAATTGTGTTTGGTTAAACTAATAGGCACAGCGCTCCTGGTTTTTTGCAGAGGTTTTTCCCTTGCAAAGTGTTTTTTTCTGGTTAATTAGGTAAGGAACGCAATTTTCCTTATAACTAGGAGCAGCAGTGCCTATTGGTGTTTTAGTTAAGAATCTCCATTCTTTCGGCACTTGCTGGCGCCCGATCGCATACACGGGGGATTCCACGATATAATAAGTGGGATAACTTGTGGATGCAATTTGTATAATTAAAATAGAGGAGCCACACCAACTGCAAGTGAGTCAGTTTGGGACGACAGTTGGCAGTAGATGTGGCTCGCCTATTTAAAATTTGGACTGCGCTGCAGCACCACCTCTGGAGCTGCCACTGTTAGGGACCCAGTTACTTGTTCGCTTACCTGAGCCACAAAGTAGCACTGCCACCAGCAACATCTACCTCACCAGCTATTACTTTGCACAGGCATGGGGCCTGCACCAGAGCGAGTCCAGAGGCATCATGATGCAAACCCAAGCCCTGCATGTCCCTCTCTAACTCAGCCTCCACAGAGGTAAAGATTAAAAAATTGTATAGTTTAAAATAACAAAATAGTTTGTTAACAACATTACATATTTTGTCTCATGAATGTTGTTTGCCAAGTTATGCAATTGTTTACAATTATAATGAGCACTATTAACCTTGTGTATCACACATCATTAGAGGAAGGTATGACATGATAAAAAAAGTTGCATAATTTTTGCCAGTTTTTGTGTGCTGGTCACTGTTTGCATCTTGGAATCCTATTTAATATATAATGCTCATTTACAACTGTATAAACAGGCTTAATTATGGTACAAATATTGTGTGGGCAAATATAGTGTGATACTAATTTTCACACACAGGTTAAGGCATTGTTTATTTTTCTTAGGTCCTAGGGGATACTGGGAATCCATTTAGTACCATGGGGTATAGACGGGTCCACTAGGAGCCTTGGGCACTTTAAGAATTTGATAGTGTGCGCTGGCTCCACCCTCTATGCCCCTCCTACCAAACTCAGTTTAGAAAATGTGCCTGGAGAAGCCAGTCACGTCTCTGGAAGTATTGGGTGGGGGGTGCTCAGTGTGCTTGCAAATATCTGTGCTCAGTATGCTAAAAATATCTCTGTTCTCTGCCTGAAAAACGCTCCACATCTGTGCTGCATTGTAGTATAGGAGGACAGTGCAGAATTTTGCTGACCAGTGACCACCAGTATTATATAGCGGTACGGTACAGTAGTGCACTGCTCTACCTACCTCTGTGTCGTCAAGTATACTATCCATCCATACCTGTGGTGCATTTTAGTTGTGCGCAGTATATATATTAGGAGGACGGTGCAGAATTTTGCTGACCACCAGTATATAATATATAGCAGTGCGGTACAGTAGGCCACTGCTCTACCTACCTCTGTGTCGTCAAGTATACTATCCATCCATACCTATGGTGCATTTTAGTTGTGCGCAGTATTATATAGTAGGAGGACAGTGCAGAATTTTGCTGACCACCAGTATAAAATATATAGCAGTGCGGTACAGTAGGCCACTGCTCTACCTACCTCTGTGTCGTCAAGTATACTATCCATCCATACCTGTGGTGCATTTTAGTTGTGCGCAGTATTATATAGTAGGAGGACAGTGCAGAATTTTGCCGACCACCAGTATATATATAGCAGTACGGTACAGTAGTCCATTGCTCTACCTCTGTGTCGTCAAGTATACTACATAAGTTCAGTAAAATTACCCAAAAATCAAAATTAAAAGCATCTGATGAGAAGCGTAAACTTACCAGTATGCCATTTACGACACGGAGTGGCAAGGAACGGCTGAGATCCTGGCCTATGTTCATGGCTAGTGGTTCAGATTCACATGAGGATGGAAGCACTCATCCTCTCGCTAGAAAACTGCAGTGCCACTCCTAGGTGGGCCAGGTGTTTGTGTCGGCCACTTGGGTTGCTTAGCTTAGCCATCCAGCGACCTTGGTGCACCTCTTTTTTTCTTTGCATCATGTGCTGTTTGTGAACTATTTTTTAAATTGGCCATCCTGTCTGACACTGCAGTGCCACTCCTAGATGGGCCAGGTGTTTGTGTCAGCCACTTGGGTCGCTTAGCATAGTCATCCAACGACCTCGCTGCAAATTTTAGGACTAAAAATAATATTGTGAGGTGTGAGGTGTTCAGAATAGACTGGAAATGAGTGGAAATTATGGTTATTGAGGTTAATAATACTATGGGATCAAAATGACCCCCAAATTTTTTGATTTAAGCTGTTTTTGAAGGTTTTTTGTAAAAAAAAAAAAATGAATCCAAAACACACCCGAATCCGGAAAAAAAATTCAGGGAGGTTTTGCCGAAACACGTCCGAATCCAAAACACGGCCGCGAAACCGAATACAAAACCAAAACACGAAAAATTTACGGTGCACACACTAATTAGTATCCAGGCTTTCACGGAAAATTGTATTGCCTGTACCGGGTGTAGCCTCCCTGAAAGATGCAGCTGACTGCAAGATTGAGATTAAACTCAAATCTTTATATACAGCTGCAGGGGGTTGCCCAGAGACCCACTATAGCATGTGGGTGGATTACGCGAGCCATTGATAAATGGTCGGGTAACCTAATTGAGGGGTTAGTTACCTTACCTCAAGGGGAGATTGCTTTGCTCGTGCAACAGATACATTACTCTGCAAACTTTATGGTGGAAGCCATAAAAGAAATAGGCTTGCTTAATGCATGCACTACAGCTATGGCAGTGTCTGCACGCAAGGGTCTATGGCTATGCCAATGGACAGTGGATGTGGACTCCAGGAAAGGCATGGAAGGCCTACCTGTCACAGGTGAGGATTTATTTAGAGATGAACTAGACAAATGGATCTCCAAAGCTACTGCGGGTAAGTCCACATACCTCCCTTCTGCAGCTCCCCCAGCTAGGAAGGCCTACTCAGGACCCAATTTTACAGTCCTTTCGGACTGCCAAGTTTAGGGGCAAGTCCAAAGGTTTTCTACCACCACCAGAGGTGCTAGAGGTAAACCACGCAAAGCAGCAACTGCTGGTTCACAGGAACAGGGCTCAAGCTCTGCTTCTTCAAAACCTTCAGCATGATGGTGGGCTGAGATGCCTGGAAGACTGGCAGGTGGAAGCCCAGCTAAAATTCTTTAGTCACATCTGGACAACATCGTGCCAGGATCCCTGTGTCATAGATCTTATTTCCCAGAGCTACAGACTGGAGTTCAAGGAGTTCCCACCTCACAGATTCTTCAAACCAGGCTTACCAGTTACCAGTTTACAGAATGCCTTTCAAAACTGGTACAGACCCAGGTCATTGTTCCAGTTCCACCTCATCTGCAAAACAGGGGGTACTATTCCAACTTGTTTGTAGTACCAAAACCGAATGGTTCAGTGAGGCCGATTCTGAACCTCAAGTCGTTGAACCCGTACTTACGAGTGTTCAAATTCAAGATGGAGTCTCTGAGAGTGGTGATCTCAGGTCTGAAGGAGAATACCTAGTGTCTTTGGATATCAAGGATGCATACCTTCACATTCTGATCTGGCCGCCTCATCAGGCTTATCTACGATTTGCACTGCAGGACTGTCACTGCCAGTTCCAGGACCTGCCATTTGGTCTCTCGAAGACATCAGAGTGTTCAACAAAGTGATGGCAGAGATGATGTTTCTACTCCGCAAACAGGGAGTGAACATAATTCCATACCTGGAAGATCTTCTGATAAAGGCACCATCCAGGGAGCGGTTGTTGAACAGCATTGGCGACTCACCCAGACTACTTCTGGATCACAGGTGGATTTTGAACCTACCAAAATCTCACCTGGAACCGACACAGATGCTTCCTTTCCTGGGAATGATACTGGACACAGAGTCTCAGAGAGTATTCCTTCCCTTGGAAACAGCTATGGTAAACCAGTCGATGGTTCGGGATGACCTGAAGCCAACCTGGATCTCCGGGGGAGAGACGCCGTCAGGGGGTCAGAGAGATTGCAGTCAGTGCTCCTCATAGCTGCTGTCCTCAATCCCCGCCGCACATGAAGACTCACCTACAGTTACTTCCCGCTGTCCGCCACAGCTCTGCTCCAGCTCTCGGTCTCGCTCCCGGTGTCTCCTTGGTTGCGTGGTAGCGTCTGCTCACTGCCGTATCTCGGGTCACGTGACCGGGTCTCCCCGCACTCTCTCTTTCGTGTTTCAACCCCGTTAGGGTCTTCCTTCCCAGAGGAAGACCCTAACGGGGTTGAAACGCGTTGGAGCTACAGACCTATATCCTATAAACCTCCACGATACAAGTACATCAAGACGCTTAAGGAAAGAGAGAGTGCAGGAAGACCCGGTCACGTGACCCGAAGATACGGCAGTGAGCAGATGCTACCACGCAACCAAGGAGACGCCGGGAGCGAGACCAAGAGCTGGAGCAGAGCTGTGGCGGACAGCGGGAAGTAACTGTAGGTGAGTCTCTGTGTGCAGCGGGGATTGCGGACAGCAGCTCGGAGGAGCACTGACCGCAATCTCTCTGACCCCCTGATGGTGTCTCTCCCCCGGACCTGCAAATGCAATCCTTACTGAATTAGGCCCATAGTCAGTTGTAGTGAGAATGTGATACTACTACTGATACAGGTGAAACAAACCGTTAATTAGTGCTTGACTGACCGACTGTCTAAAGTATAATTTGGTGGCAGATGCTATTGCAAGGCCAGATTATGCAATACAATGCAGCAGAGCACAGTGTCAGATACTTAAAATGGTGAATAATACAAAATCCCTCTAGATTTGTCAAGGCACCTGAGCCTAGCTTTTAGCAGCCCATAAGTATGTTTTAGCACTGATTTAGTGGTCTTATGCACATCGTTATGCTTATGCTCAGCACAAATATCTGGAAATGACAAGACAGAAGTCAGGACCAATGGTGGCAGCCAGAATCACCTATAAGAGAAAAAACAATGGCAGTTGAAAGTTCTAGTAAAAATGTTTACAAGTAGAGAGTGAAGAAGGAACCACAGTAATTTGTAGAAACCCAGTAGCAATCCTCTTACATTTGCTCTACCTCAAACTTATTATAAAGGGATGACTTACTGAGGATAATGCCCACTACAAAACTCAATGTTTTTAGTTTTGCATCACAAATCACCTGCACTTTGGTAGAATAGTCATGGTGCCTATTTAAATTAACTTCCTCAGGCCAATGTGTGTGCAGTCTATAGCACCCAGGACATTAGGCATGACTGAGAAGCTATAAAATGCTATCTTTATTACATGCCACTGGGACTCCTGACTAGAGAATCAAACAGAGGTATAGGAAAAGGTCTTGGTGGCTGCAAAAACATGGGCAAGGTAGCATAATAATGTGGCAGAAAAATGTGGATTGGGATATCCCAACCAGCCTGTCACTCACTAAGAGTTCCCGGTGGCATGGCAAAAAAAGCGCAGAACAGTCAGCAGCTTGTGTGGACCTGATATGGGATGTGATCATGCAGTGTCTGGAGAGGATTATCTACTCACAGTAGAACTCAGGCCTGCATAGCCTCTACGATAAATCTATAAGTTGGTGTTTCTATTCTGTTTCTGGCCCATGGGTCCTTTCAGTCAGGATATGGAATCCATATGCCTGCAAATATTGGCCCAAAACACCTTCAAAGACTGTTGTTTCAGACATGTTTAAATTAGTCACATTACTGCAGGTTGTTTGGGCTCCTTTCATATGCATCATGACTAAGGCTAGGTGAATAGAAAAGCTTTTCACATCCAAACATGCCACTGATTTGGTTGTCTATTTAGTTTTTCTATTGTGATACAATTTTGGTGCAATTTCTATTGGTTTTAATATCACAATTCTTAGTAAATCCGGGATTTCTATTTGTTTCAATGTACGGGATATGATGTTTTGTCCGATGGTGTTTTGCCATTTATTGGTTTGTTAGTTAAGACTCACCTGTGATTTCCTAATAGTTTTGCCTTTAGTAAATCTCCAATTTGCACAATTAGAAATTGCAGAAAAACACCAAATTAACCTTTAGTAAATTTTCACTGTGGTGTCTAAAGCAAGAAAAAAATGTACAATACACATACTGTATATAGAAAATAATAATTTATCAATATACAGATAGTGGAGTTGGTTTATTAAATGTGAAATGCCTTTTTCCATGCCAGGAAATCAGTATACCCGATCTCCCTGCCTCCCTTTATTTGTGGATGTCAGACAATCTTGTTTCCCCTTATTCTACTGTTTAGAATAGCACTAAAATATGATAGGATGCAAAGCACCAAATAGATGTAATATTTCAGATACATTTAATGTGAATTGCAAGTGAATAAAGATATTAAATAAACTCATCCCAAACCCTTGGTAACCTCATTTCTGCTTAAACTAAGGACCAAAAAGGGTTAATGTTACCAAAAGGTTTAAAAATGGGCAGTTCAGGTGGTCCAAGTGATTCTTATCTGCTGTCAAATCCTGTACACCTCTTCCCTGGGTGCGCTCATTATCTCCTTTGGCCTTCAATACCACCTCTATGCTGATGACACACATATCTATATCTCCTCTCCTGATCTGTCCCCCTCTGTCCTTTCTCAGGTTTCCAGCTGCCTCTCCGCAATCTTCTCCTGGATGTATGAGTGCTCTTTGAAGCTCAACATGGACAAAACTGAACTCATCATCTTTCCCCCATCCAGATCAACACCCCCTACCAATATCTATATCAGTGTTGACAACACCACCATCTCCCCCGTTCACAAACTCCGCTGCTTGGGCGTTACTCTTGACTCCTCCCTCTCCTTTGCACCCCACATTCAAGTTCTGGCACAATCCTGTCAGTTCCAGCTACCCAACATTGCACGCATCAGGCCATTTCTCTCCCAGAGTGCAACTATACTTATCATCCATCACTGGTCATCTCACAACTCGACTACTGCAATGTTCTCCTCACTGGCCTCGCTTGCTCCCATCTTGCTCCCCTCCAATCTGTCCTAAACTTCGCAGCTAGGTTTATTTTCCTCTCCTGCCACTCCACATTTGCCACTCCACTTCGACAAAAACTGCACTGGCTCTCATTCCCCTATAGTGCAGGTTTTCAAACTCGGTCTTCAGGACCCGACACAGTGCATGTTTGCAGATATCCTCACAGAATCACAAGTGAAATAATTAGCTCCTGTGGACCATTTAAATTGTGTCTGTGAGTAATTAATACACCTGTGCACTTGCTGGATTACCTGCAAAACATGCACTGTGTGGGGTCCTGAGGACCGAGTTTGTAAACCCCTGCCCTATAGAATCCTCTTCAAACTCCTCACCCTCACATACAAGGGCATCTCTAATTCCACTTCTTCCACTCCTACTGCTCCACATCTGCCACTTTCCTTCAACAAAAACTGCACTGGTTCCCATTGCCCTATAGAATCCTCTTCAAACTCTTCACCCTCACATACAAGGCCTTCTCTAATTCCACTGCTCCTTACATCTCCAACCTCCTCTCCCTTCATACTCCCTCCTGTCCCCTATGGTCAGCCAATGGTCACTGCTTCCCATGCTCAAGTTCAAGACTATGCCCGTGCTGCACCCCTTCAGTGGAACACACTCCCCCACTCCATTAGACTCTCCCCGACCTTGCAAAGCTTCAAGTTGGCACTAAAAACCCACCTATTACAGGCATTACAGAGACATGGTGGCAAGATTCTCAGAAATGGGTGGCACACATTGAGGGGTACAACCTCTTTAGGAGAGTTAGTACTAATAAAAAGGGAGTTGGTGTTTGTCTCTATGTTAAACCATTCTTAAAACCATTTTTAAAGGAGGTCATTTATGAGGGGACTGGAGATAACATAGAGGCATTATGGGTTGAGATTTCAAGTAGGTGTAAAGATACAAAAAATCTTTTAATAGGGACATGCTGTAAACAGCCTGATATTAGTGTGGCTGACAAATTACAACTCGTGCAGCAAATCGAAAAAGCTGCAAGTATGGGGGATGTCATTATTGTTGGGGACTTTAATTACCCGGACATAAACTGGAACACAGAAACAGTAAATACAGCTAGGGGAAACAGGTTCTTAAACATAATAAAAGATCATTACTTGTCCCAGGTAATTGAGGAACCAACTAGGCAAAGGGCTATACTGGACCTTGTACTAACTAATAATGAGGAAATAATAACAAATACTAAAGTAGGGGAAACCCTAGGAAATAGCGATCACAATATGATTACATTCAATATCAGCTTCCAAAAACAACAATATAAGGGTTTAACTAAAACTTTTAACTTTAGGAAAACTAATTTCATATAGCTGAAACAAGCAATGAAGGACATCAATTGGGAAATTGTATTTCATGGTAAGAATACTGCTGAAATGTGGGACGTTTATACAACTGCGCTCAATAAGTACACTAATTTATATATTCCCAAAGTCAACAAAAACAGAAGTAGGAAAATTTAAACCGATGTGGCTTTATAAGAAGGTCAAGGAACAAATGGATAAAAAAGGGCATGCTTTCAAAGCATTTGAGTCTGACGGAACGGTGGAATCAATCCAGTTCTACAAGGAATGTAACAAAAAATGCAAAAAAGCAATCAGAGCAGCTAAAATAGAAAACAAAAAAACAAATCGCAAAGGAGAGTAAAACAAACCCCAAAGAATTATCTAAGTATATAAACAGTAAAAGGTTAAAAAGGGAGTATATCGGGCCTTTAAAGGGCGAGTTGGATGTCTTGATTAATGATGATAAGGAAAAAGCTGATCTATTTAATAAATTCTTTTCATCAGTATTCACGAAAGAGGACAGGTTGACGAGAGTAGAGCATAACACAAACTATAATAATGACCCGTTGCTTGGTACTTGGTTAACCGAGGGAGTAGTCCAGGATAGACTAAGTAAAATTAAGATAAATAAATCTCCTGGGCCAGATCGACTCAATGGAACTCAAAGTAGAGATATCGAAACCTCTATATCTGATTTTCAGCGAGTCAATTAGATCAGGAATGATACCAAAGGACTGGTGTATAGTAGAGGTAGTCCCAATATTTAAAAAGCGTAGTAAAATGCTCCCCGGGAACTATAGACCGATAAGTTTGACATCTATAGTGGGGAAAATACTAGAAGGTATATTAAGGGATAGCATACTAGAGTACTTGGATACCTCCAAGGTTATTTCTAGGAATCAGCATGGATTTGTGAAGGACAGGTCATGTCAAACTAACTTAATAAGCTTCTACGAGAAAGTGAGCGATAATATTGATCAAGGTCAAGCATTGGATGTGATCTTTTTGGACTTCGCTAAGGCCTTTGACAAAGTTCCACACTGGAGACTAATTCTCAAACTAAGAGAGATTGGGGTAGAAAACACTATTTGTACTTGGGTGAATGGCTGTTTAATAGGGAACAGCGAGTGGGGATTAATGGGATGTACTCTGAATGGGCTTCAGTGGTCTGTGGAATACCACAGGGTTCAGTACTCGGGCCATTGCTGTTTAACATATTCATCAATGACCTAGGAGAGGGACTGGAAAGCACAGTGTGAATTTTTGAAGATGACACTAAACTATGTAGAATAATTAATTCAGACAAGGATGTTGAGTCTCTACAGAATTACTTATCTAGACTGGAGGTCTGGGCGGATAAATGGAGAATGAGGTTCAATATAGACAAATGTAAAGTTATGCACTTTTGGACTAAGAACAATCAGGCAGCCTATAAACTAAATGGGGAAAATGTAGGGATAACGGTAGTTGAAAAAGATTTCGGAGTGCTCATCGATAATAAACTTGGTAGCAGTACGCAATGTCAAAATGCAGCAACAAAGGCTAATAAGGTGTTAGCATGCATAAAATGGGATATGGAGACAAGGGATGAGAGTGTAATCCTGCCACTGTATAAATCATTGGTGCGGCCACACCTGCAATATTGTGTACAATTTTGGGCACCACACTATAAAAAATAAATCTTGGAACTCGTAAGGGTTCAGAGGTGAGTCACTAAACTGGTTAAGGGGTTAGAGGCACTCGATTATGAGGAAAGACTTAAAAAGTTATATATGTTCACACTGGAAAAGAGGCGACTAAGAGGGGACATTATTAATATTTATAAATACATTAAGGGACAATACAAGGATTTAGCAAACGATTTGTTTACCAAAAAACACTACATAGGACATAAGGTCACCCCCTGGGATAGAAGAAAAAAAATTTCCATACTCAACGGAGTAAAGGGTTCTTCACAGTAAGAGCAGTAAGGATTTGGAATTCTCTGTCAGAGAACGTAGTAATGGGGGACTCAATCAATACGTTTAAAAATGGATTAGATAAATTATTAGCGGAAAAAATTATCCAGGGACACAACATTTCATTAACAAAAATATTATAATATAGGTTGAACTTGATGGACAATTGTCTTTTTTCAACCTCAATAACTTTGTAACTATGTAACTATTCATCAAATCATACCCTTCCAATGCATAACCTAGTCCTGCGGCTGCTCCTCCATACCCCTGCCTCATGCCTTGAACATCTCAGTTTTGCTTACATACTGCCATCAGGCTACCTTCTACTTGCTTGCCCCTCATGTAATCTGTCTGTCGACCCTTCTCACTAGATTGTTAGCTCTTCAGAGCAGGGCCCTCTTTCCTCTTGTTAGCTAAGCCCTCTTCTCGACACATTTCACTCGCAGCTCTCCCCTACTCAGTGACCATCTTTACATGCTTTTTCTCCTGCTGGTAAAGGCTCATCTCCATCTATGGCCACCAGCCCCTTGTAGTACGATGATCACTCCATTGCTACTTACATCTTAGCTGTATTATATCTTGAGAATTGTGGTGCTCTTTGTTACCTGTACTCTATTTATGTTATTTATTTACTGTAGTGCTAAATTTTGTAATACTTGTGGCGCCTTATAAATAAAATGTAATAATAATAAATAATAATAATAATAATAATACTGTATGTTAAATATACAGTTTATTGAAGTTATACCAGTCAGTATGCCTGTAACTTCTGAAATGGCTCCTCTCATGCATGCAGGTTGATATGAAACGTTAAAATCAAATAGTTTAATATGCAAAAGGCAGGTTTATTTAGCTACATGAAAACAAAAAATTAATGGTGTACATCAAATCTAAATTCAAACAGCTTATGTGGTATTGAACCAGATAAGACTAATTCCAAGTTAGAAAGGTATCCATAGATGTCAATGTGTTTTGTCTTTGCAATAGGTGTGTATACACCATCCATTATCTTTACAAAATGAAAGACAATCAAACAATGATGGCAAACCTGAATGTAATGTCACTTCCATTTCCGGTTATGCCCTACAGTATAAAGAGTTTTTTTCTGATAAATTAAGGTTTATAAAATCTATTATAAGTAGCGAAAATGTAACACTTGTTATCTGTATAGATCCATATCTATGCAATGTCACCAAGATTTACAAGAAAAACAAAAGAGGAAAACCCTGAGTGGGCACTACCTGAATGGTAGGGAGCTGCTGTCTAAGGGACTGTAAATCGTCTAGCTAAAGAAGAAATAAATAAAAGATGAACTGCACTAGAAATCTATTAAGGAATATTATCTATTAACATGCGGGTATGTGTAAAATATGCATGTATTTATATATATTCAATAGTGGAGCCAGGGCTGCCATCAGAAATTGTGGGGCCCGGGACTGACAAAAAAACAGGGCCCCTCCCTCCCACAAAAAAGATCTGTTGCACTACTCATCCCCTATGCAATGTCATAGATTGTGACGTTACATATACAGGAATCGTTTACAGAGAGCTAATGCGCAAATAAGGCTTGTTTCAAGAAGTCCTCCCTGCGCATCAGCATGCTGTCGATTGACAGATTGGTGCAGCTCTACAGTTATTGGTGGTAGGAGTAAGGGGTGGGCCCTCCTTTCTGTAAGGGCCCGGGACACCAGTCCCCACAGTCGTTCCACCCCCCCCCCCCCCCGTGGCTGCCCTGAGTAGAGCTATATTAATAGCAAAAACATAAACATAAAAGAATCACCATACTTACAAAAACTTGGTATATTCCCAAAATATAAATCAAAAAGTTGTAAAAATGGGTCTCAGTCACCACAGAGTTATGTACCAAAGTCAGTCTCCATAGATATTTCATGAAAAAAAAAATGTGAAATAGGTGGACTAAGGTGGACAGTTACAGTATGAGGATACTCAAATACATTGTTGAATTTGTTACCATCCAAGTGATACTCCAACAGGATGAAGATCTGTCAATTTAAGCAAAAGCCTGTAATTCTGGGAAATCTTTTTAGCAGCAAGGGTCATCATACAGACTGAATAGGTGCCTCATGAGACCTCCAAACAATTGTAGATGATGATTCAATATTGGCTGTAAGATGTAATGAGCAGTGTCCAAAATGTCCATAGTCGGTGACAATGTCCCTTTTTTAATGTGTTTCACAGCATAATAACACATAGTTTCCTCAGAAGCATATGTTGTTACCTTACTTACAGTGGTCTTATATACCACTATTTGTTCTATTCGTTCTCTGCACAGAGTTTCTGATTTTCACGGTTGTGAATATAAATGAGAGATAAAAATTTGGTAAATCTATAGAGATGTAAATTTGAGACATCTTATTGTAAGTAAATATTCTTGGCGTAACCCAAGAAATACCCATAGCAGAGACGGTAAAAGTGACAGGACCATTTTTGTCGTTTATTAAATCCTATACACTGGATGTGCAATCCAAATTTTGATCCAATTGTCCATTTGGGCGTTATCGTTCACGCAAAACAAGCCACGCATCGGTACTTATGTCATTATGTCAAGCCCCCTTTTCATCCCCTTAGGGAAGGTATATTAAAATTCTAATAATGTATTTTTCCTATTTCCCATCTGCAGAATATCAATGTTACATTTTAGCTTCCTAACATATAGGAAAGTAAGCAAATTAGTGATGAGTCAGTCAGTCAGTGCGGGCTTTTGCATATATATATATATATATATATATATTAGACAAAAAATACTCTTTATATTGCGCTATATTATAAGCAGCACCAGAGATGGAACCTATGTTAGTGGGAAACCAAGATATTCATACAGATACAAACAATATCTCTGTGCGCTAATAAATATATAACTGTAGATTCAGGTCAGAAAGAAGCTATTCGATCCAATGAATCAATTGGATATTCGAGGTAATGCAATGATTCAGATGGTCAATGACAGAGTTCCCTAAAAAAGAATCCCCTCACCAGAGATCACCCAATAAAAGAATCAGACATATGTAGTACAAATATTTTCTTTTACTTCTTAAAAATATTTAAAATAACATACATATTTTAACATAAAAACAATAAATCCATAACATGATTAAGTACAGGAAGTTGGAATAGGTTCATCCCTCACCTTAAACAAAAGGTGTGAGCTCAGGGTGGAATTCACATGTACCGGACCATGACAGATATTGATAGATGAATCCTACACATTTCGTCTTAATGACTTCATCAGAGGTATATAGCAATTCGATTTCAAGTTGACTGTGCGATCACGCTCCTTCTTTAGATTGGTCTTTAAGACCATAAATCATGAAAAGCAGTAGCACGGTTGCTCAATAGTGGTAATTTTGTTTGAACAAAATTTATGGATGGCTTCCCTAAGGATTGCCCTATATAAATATAACAAAATAAATATAAAATAAATATAACAAAAAGGGAATCACTGATATACTAAGTTCACACTGATATATTTGGTGGGAACACAGTCATTTGGAGCCAAACTCCAAAACAGAGAGTATATATAAGTACAGTAATTGAATAACCTCAACTGATACAAATCACATGCACATTATCAGATATTAATACAGAACCACCAAAACTGTCAAACACCCACAAATTCAACAAAACATGTGGATCGGCAGCTAAGTTGCCGATCCATGTGGTTTTCGCCTATGCGGATTTTTCAACCAGTCAAAAAATGGCACAGGCACTGAATATGTCGAATGTAAATTCGACCTAAAAACAGGCGAAAAGTGACACTAATTGAATACCCCCCTGTATGGGTCTTACAGTATTATACACAGTAAACATAGTTTCCTTCAACTTACAGTATGTCACATTCTGCTATACATTTCTACTATACAAAAAGATAATCTCATATATTTAAATATACATTATAGCACATTATTATAGAACAATTATACTCATATTGGGAGAGATTACCTATACATGGAGAGTCTCATTTGAGATGTTGCACAGCATGAAGCAGTGTCTTTTACATTTCAACAATTTTCAGCAGATTTGAACTCAGAATCTAAAGCAGAACTAATATCAAGTGCAACATATGCTGGGCTTTACCCTTAATATTGATACAGCATTACATTTTAAGGTCAAATCCACTGAGAACTGGCAGCTTGCAAAAGGCATTGCTTCATAAATATACCCATTAGACTGCAAAATCTATCTGAGCAAGTTATTATACCATCACATTCTCTTGTAACCACTACTTCTTCCCAGGCAGAGCATTTATTTCTTGCCAGCCATAGAAATGTGAACGTTTATATTTCAGAAGAGTAATAGTACACATTAATTAATTCAAAATGCAGAGCCTGAGCATCCACGTGTAATATTACTTGTCTGCCAAAAATGAGTTTCTGAAAATAAAGTCAATGTGTAATCATTAGCTGTCTTTGATATTTGAGTTGGGCTTTGGCAGTGCCGTAACTAGATATTTTAGCACTGTGTGCAAGAAACAGCATCAGCGCCCCTCAAACCCCCCCCCCCCCCCCCCGCCACCTCACCCCACCCAATATAGAACAGGGCCAATAAGTGCCGTAGGCGCGTGTCAAAAATATAGGGTCGTGGCTTCATGGGGAAGAGGCATGGCCACATAGCTCCCTTTTACACAGTACGGCAGGCAGAGCTCCCTTTTACACAGTACGGCAGGCAGAGTCCCCTTTTACGCATTAGGCAGGTAGAGTCCCCCTTGTTTACACATTACGGCAGCATGAGTCCCCCTTGTGTACACATTATGGCAGCAGAGTCCCCCTTGTTTACACATTATGGCAGAAGAGTCCCCCTTGTTTACACATTACGGCAGCAGAGTCCCCCTTGTGTACACATTAGGCAGCAGAGTCTCCCATTTTAGAGAGAGTGAGTGTGTGTGTGTGTGTGTTGTGTGTGTTGTGTGTTGTTTACCTGTTGGGGCGATGCAGCAGCAGACACTGATTTCCGGCTGCTCACAGTCCCTCTCTAGTGCCGTTGCGACTGGTCTCACTGGCAGGGTCTCCTGGCTGAAAGAGCGCTCAGCGCTCCCTTTCCAGTTCAGAGGCAGCGACGAGGCTCACGGGAACTATTAGTAGAGACAGCTCCATCTCATATAACGGAGCAGGCGGCTGAAGGACACAGGTGGCGGTGGGGCTCACAGGCAGCATTACCGCGCACCACGGGCTCTGTGTAACACCAACTGGTGTGCATCCCTGTCCCTCACAGAGGTGGCAGCTGGAGATAGGCACCCGCGCACAGCCTAAATGACACTTCTCCATCACTAACAGGGCCGTACGTAGGGGTGTGCTGCCCGATGGTGCGCCTTCACTGCGCTTGCACTGTGGGCAAGGCACCATCAGCACACACCTAGTTACGGCCCCGGGTTTTGGTTCCTACTCACAGACTATATTTTCTTTGACCAAAATAAAATGATAATTCAAACTGCAGACCACTGGTCTATTCACTGACCCTCAATGATGATGTTGAGTGAGTACTATACTAGGACTTTTTGCTTTGTGTCACTTACAGTATGTGAAACCCACCAGCACATGCTTAATAAGTGGACAAACATGTTTCAGCAGACTTCAGTTTATCTGGCACAGAGGCGGAACTACCACCAGTGCAACCAGTGCATGGCACTGGGGCCCACCACTGTCCAGGGGCACAAAGCATGTAATGGGTCAAACTGACTCATTACATGCCGCTGTGTGCTGCGGGCAACCGCTGCCCGCAGCACACAGCTGACCATAGAGGAGAGGAGCGCGGCGGACATGGGGGGAAGGAGGAAGAGGGAGGTGGAGGAGGGAGCCGCAGCAGCACTTTGTTACTGGTGGAGGTGCTGCTGCTGTCCCTCTGCTTTACTATAGGCTGTCTTCAGCCGCTGTGAAGCGCATCCCAGCATTAACAGCGGCGGAGAACAGCCTATGGTGAAGGACTGGGACAGCAGAAGCAGCGCCTCCACCAATAACACAGCGCTGCTGTGGCTCCCTCCTCCTCCTTCTCTCCTGCCCGGGGTCTCTGGAGAAACTGCACCGAGGAGCATGAGCCAGCGGAGAGAGTAAGTATAATTCTTTCTTTCTTTCTTAATGTGCAAAAAGGGGGACTGTCTGCCATAATATGTAAAAAGGGGGAATCTGCCTGCCGTAAAGTGTAAAAAGGGGACACTGTCTGCCGTAATGTATAACAAGGGCACGCTGTCTGCCGTTATGTGTAAAAAGGGCACGCTGTCTGCCGCTATGTGTAACAAGGGGACGCTGTCTACCGTTATGTGTAAACATGGGGAATCTGCCTGCCGTAATGTGTAAAAAGGGGACGCTGTCTGGCGTAATGTGTAACGAGGGCACGCTGTCTGCAGTAATGTGTAAAAAGGGCACGCTGTCTGCCGTAATGTGTAACAAGGGCACGCTGTCTGCTGTAATGTGTAAAAAGTGCACACTGTCTTCCGCTATGTGTAACAAGGGCACGCTGTCTGCCATTATGTGTGAAAAGGGGATGCTGTCTGCAGTTATGTGTAAAAAGCGCACGATGTCTGCCGCTATGTGTAAAAAGGGGACGTTGTCTGTCGTTATGTGTGAAAAGTGCACGCTGTCTGCCGCTATGTGTAACGAGGGCACGCTGTCTTCCGTTATGTGTAAAAAGGGGGACGCTGTCTGCCTTAATGTGTAAAAAGGGGATGCTGTCTGCCGTAATGTGTAAAGAGGGGAATCTGTCCGCCGTAAGGTGTAAAAGGGTCTCTACCTGGTGTAGTGGTGTTACTGTGCAGCGTCATTTGAATAATGGAGACTACTGTGCACTGTTTTATGAATTGGTATTATTTTGTGGCCACACCCCTTCCCAACGAAGCCACGCCCCTATGTATTTTTGCGCGCGGCTACGACGCGCACTGCCCCTGTTTTGCATGCAGGGTTGGGGCTCTGATGCCGTTTCTTGTACACAGTGCTAAAATGTCTAGTTACGGCACTGTTGCTAGGTATCCATTTCTCTGGCCCTGAGCAGGTCCCCCTCACCAGATCCTCTCCAGGGGGTGGACTTGGATGGGATGAGGGGGGAGCAAAGCATTTTTGTCGCACCTGGGCCCACCGCTCGCTAGTTCCGCCACTGATCTGGCACATGCATCTTTTTATGTTTGGAGTAGCAGAATGCAGAGGAATAGCCTGCTAGAGGATCAGTGCATATATATACTGATGTATAATATGACAATACCATAATGACTTGGTGAAAACCAGGTCCATATTAGTGACATGCGGTGAGGTAAATGGATGAGGAGGAACTGGCTAGTATCAGAGCCGGATTTACACACACATAAATGAGTCCAAGGGTTCAGGTGGCATTACACAAAGGTGCAGCAGTATATTCTGCTGGAAATTTGGGGAGTTTTGATCAGAGATGTACGGACAAGGTAGGTAGGGGAGGAAGTGCCTCATCTGTCATACTCCAGTATAGTCCAGAGTTTTGACTGTAAAAATGATTAGAATAATACAAAGAAGATATTTATAGTATTTTCTTTGTATTTTTTTTAAATCATATTTATAGTCAAAACTCTGGAGTATAAATAGAAAATACAGACACTAAATGTGTCCCGGGCGCTAAATTACACAACTGGGTGGGAGACAAACAAAAAATAACAAGATTACATTCCTCCTGTTTCCAAAGGAAATGGTAAAAATAATTCCTTAGTGGTGATTTGATAGAAGATTCAGATGATTTTTCTTAACTTATAAATAGTCCCTTTTCTTAACTTTTAAATAGAGCACCTTTTAGACTCATATGAAAAGAAAAAGAAAGCAAACAATGTGTAGTCCTGTCTCATAGCAGATAGACCCAGTTGTTGTCCAGAGAGGAGAAAAGATGGGCATTGTCTGCTTTCTTTTTCTTGTCTTCATATGAGTCTAAAAGGTGCTCTGGGACCATTTAGAAGTTAAGGAAAATCATCTGAATCTTCTATCAAATCACCACGAAGGACTATTTTTACCATTTCCCTTGGAAACAGTAGGAACATAATCTTGTTATTTGTTGTTTGTCTCCCACCCAATTGTGTAATTTAGCCCCCGGGACACATTTAGTGTCTGTATTTTCTATTTCTAGTTTGTCTAAATGCAGTGACATTTATTTTCTGACACTCTTGTGTACAGGTCTACTTTGCGCCAAATAGGTGAACCCTCCACCATTTTTTTGTTTCCAAAAACTCTGGAGTATGACAGGAGAGACTCTGCCTCCACTGCCTGACCTGATCGCAAATCACTGGTGGATATAATATACTGCAGATGAAGAACCACATGTATCTTGAGATGTGTATGGCTTTACATGTGGACCGAAATTGTCTATTTTTATGTGTGATTATTATGTGTTTTTATTGATTACGCACAATTAAGGAACAACTCTGCATTAGCCTTATTCCATTGGCTCCTATTGGAGTCTATTTATGAAGCAGTGATAAGAGTGGAGAAGTGAGCCAGTGGAGAAGTTGCCCATGGCAACCAATCAGCTGCTGTGAATAATTGTATAGAATGCACTTTATAAATGTTACCTCTACACTGATGTTGACTGTTCTCTACTGGCTCACTTCTCCACTCTTTTTACTGCTTCATGAATATACCCAATAAAAGGTTTACTTTTTTGCAACAGTAAGCCCACACAACTCTATGTTAACCCAATAGTGAAAATTCCTGCCATATGAATATCTATATGTGCTTTGCATTTGTACTGGGGTACAAGTCATTATAGCTATAGTAGTATACTTATATAGGCTTATTTAAATTAAATCTGCAGTTGAAATGCAAGGAATAGCACAACATTGTTAGTTTTACTCTTTATCTACAGCTATTCAATTAGTCTCTATTGATGTGACAACCAAGCCTTACTATGTGACATTCAACAGGAGGGCAGTGTGGGAAACTGATAGTAATTGGCTGGTGGAAAAGGGGAGTACCAGGTATATCCTGCTGTGAATATTTAGCAATGATCAGTGCTAGTATGTAGACCCAAAGGTCATTTTCTATACCGAGTCCCCTTCCCACCACATTTTGATATAATGCTTTTGTTCAGAAATTCAGACAAAGGGCATAATTCTGAGTGGATCTCAGCAGCAATTTTGTTAGCAGTTGGTCAAAACCATATGCACTGAAGGGGGGACAGATATAACATGTGCATAGAGAGTTAGATTTGGGTGGGGTGTATTCAAACTGAAATCTAAATTGCAGTGTAAAAATAAAGCAGCCAGTATTTACCCTGCACAGAAACTAAATAACCCACCCAAATCTAACTCTCTCTGCAAATGTTATATCTGCCCCCCCCCCCTCTGCAGTGCACATGGTTCTGCCCAATTGATAACAAACTTGCTGCTGAGATCAACTCAGAATTACCCCCAAAATCATTGTGTTGTACAAAGAACAATACTTTTATTAGTGAACACACAGCACACAGACAGGGCAAATAGGATGTAACTGTCAAAAATCACTTTACACAGAACACTGGAAAAAGAGGTGATAATAAGCAATAAGAGACAGAATCCAGGAATGAAGTACTTTCCTCTCTGACAGAAAACAAGAGCAGTGCTCATAGTATAAGTAGATAATCTAAGAGAAAATGAATCACCAAAGTTTAAAGGCAGACAATGAGAGTACAGTCAGGAACACACTGAAGCCGAGGAGTAGAGCAATCCACATAGTCAGAGAATCAGCTGAATAAATATGCATACTGTAGATAAAAGAACACATGTTATATGCAGAATGGCTGAAATGACAAACACGAAGTCAATGATCTGTCAGAATCTAAATCAATCTTATTGTTTTTTATTTTTCAGTAGTTGTCAGCAGTGGGTCCAAGAGAAGCTCAGAGCATACTCAAAAGACACATGAAGTGCATACTCCAACAATGTGCCCACTCGTATAAATGTGACTGAACGTGCTAATTATCATGGGAGAAGCTCTTATGTAGAATCTTCTCTAACCTCTGATTTATTAACAGCGATAGGTGAATCTTTTCAGTTCATTCTTTATAAGCACAGACAGTTGGAGGATTTTTATCATAATAGCCTTGGACTAGAGTGGGTCAAAGAGGATTTTTTTAGTATTATTATTATATGGGATTGGACATTGTAGAGAGAATCAATAGTTTAAAGGAATGACACTGTTAACGTATATACTCGAGTATAAGTCGATCCGAATATAAGCCGAGGCACCTAATTTTACCACAAAAAACTGGGAAAAATTACTGACTCGAGTATAAGCCTAGGGTGGGAAATGCACGGTGCCAGGGGTTTTCATGCTCAGGGTGTCATGCTCATTGCCAGGGGTTTCATGCGGTAGGTGTTATGCTTGTTGCCAGGGGGTAATGCTTGTTGCTAGGGTTGTGCCCCCAGTGCCACATATACCCCTAGTTACAGATATCCCCACACAGTGCCAGATAAAAACATGCCCCCGTTGCTTTGCCCCCAGTAGTTATGATCCTTCTTTGCCCCCAGTAGTTGTGCCCCCTCTTTCATTGCCCCCAGTAGTTATGCCCCTTCTTTGCCCCCAGTAGTTGTGCCCCCTCTTTCATTGCCCCCAGTAGTTATGCCCTCTCTTTCTTTGCACCCAGTAGTTGTGCCCCCTCTTTCATTGCCCCCAGTAGTTATGACCCCTCTTTCTTTGCCCCCAGTAGTTGTGCCCCCTTTCTTTGCCCCCAGTAGTTGTGCCCCCTCTTTCTTTGCCCCCGTTGCTGTGCCCCCGTCGCCGCTTACAAACACACACAAAAACAATACTTACCACTGCCCCGCTCCTGCTTCCCGACCGCTTCTTCTGCTGCTGCGCTGCTCTGCTCCGTCTGGCCGCCCGCTCCGGTGCCCGCTTCCCGATCATCTCTATGGGAGAGACGTCATGACGTCTCTCCCATAGCAACGCCGCACAGACACTAGAGGTTAATAATGACCTCTAGTGTCTGTCCCTGGAGCCGGCTGCAGCGGACACCCACACAGCCCACGGCGTCCGCTGCAGCTGTTGACTCGAGTATAAGCCGAGGGGGGCTTTTTCAGCATAGAAAAATGTGCTGAAAAAGTCGGCTTATACTCGAGTATATACGGTAATTGAAATTTTTCTATAGTGTCTGTTCTCATCTGCTTGATCATTTATTTCCTTAAAATCTGGAAAACCACAGGCTTCTTAAGGCTATACAGTGTTTCCCAACTGAATCTGCTAGAAAAAGCTGCCAGGTTTGACAGTTAACATAAGAAGGGAGTAAATAATTGCAGATAAGACATTTTTAAGTTCCTATCCCTTGCTGCTGGTTAATATTCTAGCCATAAACTGAACCAGGGGCCTTATTCATGTTTGTAAGGAATTGCACAGCCGCAAGGAAGCAGCTGTGCAATTCCATGTAATTAAAATATAATGCAGCAGGAGGTGTCTGTTGGAGATAGATGCCTTATGTATGCATTTGCGAGATCTGAGGATGCAGCCTTATATCACTGTCAACCATGGTTGCGATAAATGATTGATGATTTTTCCAGGCAGTGGTCAGCCAGTGTAAACTTACTCAGGCTGGCCATTTGATCCTGACACCTGGTCCAGTAAGTCTGCATCCGATGATGCAGACCCTGGACCCATCATACCTTCAAAATAGGGATGATATTCCCGCATTTTGAAGAACGGTCCCAGGTGCAACCCCCAACTTGTCCCCCAAATGCAACAGCATGTCAGTCATGCTGCTGCTAACGGGGCTGCGGGTGATATTGCAAGACATCTTCTGCCCATGCATATAGGGTTTACGTACAAATCGTAAATTAGGACTTAGGTGCGGAAGAAAGACACTCCAACAGCATACTTGCCTACCTGACCCTCTCCATGAGGGAGAAAATGCTCTGCTCCTGGACTTTCCTGGTAACGTATGATTGACATCACCTGTGGTGAAACACCTTTCTTATCAATTAACTAGCTCACTACAGGTGATGGCACTTTACCAGGAAAGTCCAGGAACAGAGCATTTTCTCCCTCATAGAGAGGGTCAGGTAGGTAAGTATGTCCTACAGCCATATGTTGTTTAGCTCCACATTGCCAAATGTGGTTATAAAAGGTATTTTCTTATTAACCCAATTGCCACGTGATATCAAATAAGGGAACATTTTAAAAGATGAAATTTAGAAAAATCTAGAAATAAGTAGTTCCTTATTTCAATGCCAAAAAATTATTGCAATGTTGAATTAGCTGAAATAATTTATGTGAAATTGAGATCTCTTTTTAATGTAAATTAACATAAATTAGGTCTTGTGCTAAAAATAATATTTACAATTTAAGGGGTAATTCTGAGTTGATCGCAGCAGGAACTTTGTTAGCAGTTGGGAAAAACCATGTGCACTGCAGGGGAGGCAGATATAACATGTGCAGAGAGAGTTAGATTTGGCTGGGGTGCGTTCATACTGAAATCTAAATTGCAGTGTAAAAACAAAACAGCCAGTATTTACCCTGCACAGAAACAAAATAACCCACCCAAATCTAACTCTCTCTGCACATGTTATATCTGCCTCCCCTGCAGTGCACATGGTTTTGCACAACTGCTAACAAAGTTCCTGCTGCGATCAACTCGGAAAGACACCCTTAGTTCAATTCAGTTGTAATATAAAGAAAAACATGCACTATAAGAAAAGTATACTGACCTTAAAGAGATTCTAGGGATTAAATTGACCAATTTACTCAAATTTCATTGATTTGAACTTGATCAGATTCAATCTAAAGCAATGCTGTGTTTCAGGGGCAACAATGAAATACAGCATCAATTGAAATAAATTATTAAATAGATTAAAATCGAACGTTAATGAATTTACCCCTAGGCGTGAGTAATGCTACAGTATAGGATTGTTCGGGACATAGTTACTGCTAATATAAGTATAATGTCACAGTATAGTGATTGTGTGTGTGTGTGTGTGTGTGTGTGTGTATATATATATATATTGTATATACACACACACACACACGGTCAAGTCACATTATTATGACCACCTCCTACATTTGACGTCGGCAGCCCGTGAAGTACGCCATGGGTCATGCACTGGCTTGGTGGGCATATAAAGTGTGCAATAGGCTGCCTGCCAGTGGTGATAAAAGGAGGGTGCAGAGGGTGTGGCTCCCACCTGGGTGTCAACTGCCGACGGGTGACACCAAGGTACCAGCTCCTGCATTGATACATTACGTGCAGCAACCTGGCTCCTGTCACCCTATAGAAACCAGCACTGCAGGCACACTAGTCTTCGGGGGCAGCCCGCATCCTGATGAAAACGGGGGTCGGTATTATTAGCCAAGCCCCTCCTGTGAAGCCACGCTCTATATACAAAGCCACACCCATTTTGCACCCACAGCCACACCAGGGGATATATTTACTAAGGTCCCGATTTTGACCAAGTTTTTTTATTTTTTTTCAAAGAGTCATCTCGGAAATTTACTAAACACAAATCTCGGCAGTTATGAGGGCATTCGTATTTGTTTTAACGGCAGAGTTCACAAATACAAATGAATACACCATCGGTCAAACACGCCTGTTATTTTATACAACTCGGTAATTTACTAAGAATTCGTATTCACAATCACTGACGGCAATAGCCAAACACTGCCGGTAAATCATAGAATTCGTAAAAAAAAGCAGTTTTAAAATAGACCTGCTTTTTTTAACTAGGAAGGTAATTCTGAGTTGATCGCAGCAGCAAGTTTGTTAGCAATTGGGCAAAACCATGTGCACTACAGGGGGGGGCAGACATAACATTTGCAGAGTGAGTTAGATTTGGGTGGGTTATTTAGTTTTGGTGCAGGGTAAATACAGGCTGCTTTATTTTTACACTGCAATTTAGATTTCAGTTTGAATAGACCCCACCCAAATCTATCTCTCTCTGCACATGTTATATCTGTACCCCCTGCAGTGCACATGGTTTTGCCTAACTGCTAACAAATTTGTTGCTGCGATCAACTCAGAATTAGGCCATATATTCTGATAGGCATGTACGGATCAGTGAGATCCGTGCATGCTTATCTGTGGGTAGGGGTGTGAAAGTGTGAAAAACCAAAGAAAAAAATTGCATGGGGTCCCCCCTCCTAAGCGTAACCAGCCTTGGGCTCTTTAAGCCGGTCCTGGTTGTAATAATACAGGAGAATAGTGCATAGGGTCCTCCTATATTTAAACAACCAGCACCGGGCTCTGCGTCCGGTCCTGGTTCAAAAAATATGGGGGACAAAAGATGTAGGGGTCCCCCGTATTTTTTAAACCAGCACCAGGCTCCACTAGCCAGAGGGATAATGCCACAGCCGGGGTACACTTTTATACTGATCCCTGCGGCCGTGGCATTACCCCCCCAACTAGTCACCCCTGGCCGGGGTACCCTGGAGGAGTGGGGACCCCTTAAATTAAGGGGTTCCCTCCTCCAGCCACCCAAGGACCAGGGGTGAAGCCTGAGGCTGTCGCGCCCATCCGTGGACGGTGGATGGGAGGCTGATAGCCTTTGTGTAAAAATAAAGAATACTGTTTTTTGTAGTAGAACTACAAGTCCCAGCAAGCCTTCCCCGCAAGCTGGTACTTGGAGAACCACAAGTACCAACATGCGGGGAAATAAGGGGCCCACCGGTACCTGTAGTTCTACTACAAAAAAAATACCCCAAAAAAACAATACACAGACACCATGACAGTACAATTTTACACACTCACATACTTACCTACATCCAACGCTGCGATTCGCATCCACTTGTCCAGTAGAATCCACGTGTAACCTGTAAGAATAAAATTATACTTGCAAACAATCCTCTTCTTTCTCGTCGTAATCCACGTACTTGTTTAAAATAAAAAAACTAAAATCCGATCCTCGCAACTAAAGGGGTTCCATGTTTACACATGGAACCCCTTTCCCCGAATGGCAGGACCTCCCGTGACTTCTGTCAGTGAAGGTCCCGCCAGTCAATCAGGGAGCACCATGTCATGGCGCTCTCCTGATTGGCGCTCCTGCACTGTCAATCAGGAGGAGTGCACTGGTTACAATGTAGCTTAGCGCAGCTCCATTATAACCAATGATGGGAACTTTGCGGTCTGCGGTAGACCACGAAGTTAATTGGGGTCACTCTTGTGGGTGACCCCAATTAACTTTGCGGTTAACCGCATCGACATTGGAAAAAACAAAAATAGAAAACTCGTCAGCTTAGTAAATTACCGTAGATGGATTCAAAATGTTGCAGTAAAATACAACCGATAAAATTTGAGATCAGACTCCCTTAAAATCAGCACAAACACGAATATTAGTAAATATACCCCCAGGTGTGCTCCTAGTGAGTGATGCCTCTGCCATCTGCACACATATCACTCGTTGCTATCATGGGTCAAAGGGGTGATTTATCAGAGTTGCAAAAGGGATGATTATCAGACTTTGGGCCAAGAGTGGCAGCATTTCTGAAACAATGCAGTTTGTGAACTGTTCCAACCTACCAGCACCTTATTGAGTCACTCCAGCCCATCTAGCTGCTATTTGTGCTGCACTTAGCGGTTACTCTGGCTATTATATATATATATATATATATATATTCAAGCAAAAAAAATTGCTTCTCAAATTGTGTTATTTTATGACTTGTTAAACACAGATTGCCTGAGCTGCATTAAAATTTCAATTTATATCTAAACTTGCACATTTGGTGAGAGATACATTTTAGAATGATTGTAAAATGAACATGATTGTATGTAAGTAAAAAAAATTAACTGACCTATGCAATTTATGCATTTTGTCCTTGCCCTATCAGTTTTCCTTTTTATAAATGATTTCATTTTCAGTTTTTCTCTTACAGTTTTCTTATTGTCTTAGTTTTTTGGTTGTTATCACTTGTCACTTACAATTCTATACTGCAGTACTAATTCTGTAAGAATTCTCTAGCTGATAGAGAAAGCATAAACAATAACATCATTCTGAATCATAAAAGACAGGAAATAAAAATATGTGGCTAAATTCATTTTAACTCCAACTCTACTGAAATGTATCATTAGTTTACTTATTGCATTTATATACACGTGTGACAAATGTGTACAGTAATATGGTTGAATAATGTGCAAATTATTTTTACATTTAGGCCAGTATAAACATAGAAAAAAAACATTATTTGCAGATTTCATAGGGCTTGAAATCTTTAACTTTTGAATATATTTTATCAAAACCTCAGCTTTATACAGTACTGAAGAACGACAGATTTGCAATGAACACATCTTACCTCGTGTGAATGAAACATATGCTATAAATTAGAATCTACACAAGAAAAAAGAAAAGTGACTGATTGCGCTATTTCTCCAGGTGCGTATATGAATAAAAACACGTGTTTTTCACTTCTCTGGTGTTTATTTTAGTACAAACGTTATATCTCATACAACAATATAATAAAAAATTAAGTATGCATACTCATTAGGGGCACATTCTAAAAAATTATTTTATAATAATAAAAATGATGATATTTCTCTGTTTTAGACATCCAGTGCTCAAATCTATCAGAGACAATTAATAGTTACACTCCTGGATTAAAATGCAACATAATTTATGTATCCACAACGTTTAAACTGTGATTTTCCAAGGTGAAAACTCAGTTCTCTGTTTAAAGACACAGTTTCCACAACATTGAATATTGCTTATCTTCGTTGTATTAGAACTCAGTCTTTAGCATAGGACCACAGTTCTCATTCATATACTTGCAAAGTCCATAGACTGACAGTTTCTAAATAGAGCCGCTTACCACCGTGTCCGTGGATGCAGACGTGATGGGGAGATCCTCGCCGTGCACAGCGATGCTGGTTTGCTTTCCTTCTCCCCGTCCGTCCTCCGTGGTGGTAGCGGTGCTGGATGGTTTCTAACCCTCAACGTGAGTGGGGCCGCTTGTATGTGGACAATTTTCAGAATAGACTCTCCACCTTGCTAGCCGCGTCTCCTTTGATTGCAGTTCAGCTGGAGCGGCAGGTGTGTAGGAGGTCTCGTTGGTTGTCCTTAGCTCCCAATCCGGCAGGGTTGATCCCAAACAATGTCGCTGATCACTTGGCAGGGTGAAAGGCAATTCTCTATTTAGAATCTATAATATGCATTACTTTAATCCTTTTTGGAAAAACCTAGAATGACACATCAGTAGGTATTTTTTTTTTCAAAACTAAGCAAGCTGTTTGCTTATTGTATTGTGATGCTTTCATTTTTTACATTACTACAGTATGCCTTTTTTTTATTCCCTAGAACTGCTCATGGACTGAATCAGTAAGCAGTCAGACTGGCCCTGTGGGTGTCTGAGTAATTCCCACTGGGCTCCACTGCTTCAAGGTCCTGCCTATTTGTCAAAGTGGAAATTTTGAAGTGGGAGTATGGAAAAACTGAATCGAATGCTTGGGAGTCTGAGGTACACCTACTCCTCCTGAAGCTTTAGTTCTTTAGTCTCACATATCAGGTCTGTTCCTCTTACTTCCTCTAGTCCTTGTACTTCTCATATCATGAGGTCTATTCATGAAGCCGTGATAAGTGTGGAGAAGTGAGCCAGTGGAAAAGTTGCCCATGGCAACCAATAAGCATTGAAGTAACATTTATAATTTGCATACTATACAGTTGTACAGAGCAGCTGATTGATTGCCATGGGCAATTTCTCCACGGGCTCACTTCTCTGCTCTTTTCACTGCTTCATGAATAGACCCATAGTCTCTATTCCTCTTTGACACTGAACTTTTCGATCCCTCCTTCCATCTCTCACTCCTGTACCTCTTAGGGTGCCCATACACTAGACGATATTGTGAGCGATATGGCCATTAAGACAGATCCAAACCACAAATCATTCACAATAGTGCAGATCATTCAGTATCTGTGAACGATAATGATCACGATGCGCGGTCCCACTGGTTGTTGGATGGAGCTTCTGATCTTTCCTGCTGCAGGGAATTTCTGAAGCTATTGTCAATGACAGCATGCTCCTGGATGTAGCTACTCCAGATCTTAAGATCAGGGACGTGCAGTCAGGGGATGCAGGGGAGGCAGTGCCTCCCCTGTCATTAATGATTGAAATAATATGAATAAGATACTTATGACACATATTCTGTGTCATAATTATCTTCTTTATATTATTCTAATAAGTTTAATGCATTAAATTAGTTTGGGAGGCACTGATAGCAGTGCCTCCCGTTGACAATGGTAGCGGGGGATAAAGCGGGGGGCGGAGCCAGCAAGTGGGCTGTAAAAGCCCATTCACAAAAGAGGGCAAAGCGGCACTTATACAAGTGCCTCGTTGACAGAGACGCCCACATCAAAGCACGCCCCTGTCAGCGAGGCAGTTGTGATTGGACAGGGGATCCGCTGTCCAATCACACATAAGCGGGGAAGCAGCAGCGGGATCCGGCGGATAGTGTGAATCACCTGCTTGAGGGAGTCTGACAGGCAGCAGCTGCAGCGTTGTCCCCGGAGGCGGCAGGAAGACCAGCACAGGGCACGTCTGCCCAGGACCACCCAGGCAGTCCACAACTCCTTTCCCCGGCGGCAGTTTATACCATTCAGTGTGAGTGTGCACACCAGCAGGGCTGGATTATACTTTGGGGGGGAGGGGTACACCAGGGCACTGAAGACAGGGGGGCCCTACCCCTATTGCTGGCAACTACCCATTGTTCTGCACTCTGTGAAGTCAGGGGGCGTGGCCTAATCGCGGGCTGCGTGGCCACGCCCCTTATGCAAATGTAAGTGGGGTTTTGTATTATTCATAACTGATTTCACCATTATGTGTCTTGACTTGGTAAATGTAGACATTTTCACTACATCCCCATTTAAAGCAGCTCTCCTAGGTCACTAGGTCTAAGGGCACCATTTATTGGAGCCCCCAGATGTTGCCCAATGCAGCAGTTTGTCCCGGGACTGCATGGTCCGTCCACAGTCCAGGATGAAAACTAGCTGGGATGACCAATAAGAAGCCAATATCTCAGACTCATAGGTCCTCCCTCTGACACACGTCTTAGAAATTATTTAAAAATATTACACAAAACACACTCCTTTGCCTGGCTAGCTGACGCGATCAGGGCTCAGCTCCGATCGGGCAACGTTGGGAAATAGGTTCTGTGCATGCGCAGAAGTTGAATTGGCTCAGCTGCGCTGTGCTAGTACTTTCCCTCCCTCTCTCCTCACAGGACAGGGGTCCCCACAGCTGCCGTCTGCCGCTACTTCTGTGTCCTAAGCTGCGTCACACACTACACAAGCTGTATGAAAGTAGAGGTAGCAGCCTCTGGGAGAGTAGTGCAGCCAGTTCCTGTCTAAGCACACCCACCACGCTGAACATGGCCTCATCTGTTACTGGTTCTTTTCATCATCTTCTCCCTGCCGGCTCTGCCTCCAGATTGATCGCCTGTAAAAAAAAAAGAAAAAATACCTTTCTCCCGAAAACACACAGGTTCAGTGAAACCTGTGTGTTTTCGTGTAAAATAGCTCAGTTTTCGGACGAAAACTGAGCTGTTTCCGGGAATTCTGCTTCGAAAGGTGAAACAAAATCTCCAAGAAGCCAGAGCACGCGCCGCCTAATCGGGGCTAATTAGATAGGGGGTCATTCCGAGTTGTTCGCTCGTTGCCGATTTTCGTTATTTTGCGATTTTCCGCTTACTGCGCATGCGCAATGTCCGCAGTGCGACTGCGCCAAGTAAATTTGCTATGCAGTTAGGTATTTTACTCACGGCATTACAAGGGTTTTTCTTCGTTCTGGTGATCGTAATGTGATTGACAGGAAGTGGGTGTTTCTGGGCGGAAACTGGCCGTTTTATGGGAGTGTGCGAAAAAACGCTACAGTTTCTGGGAAAAACACGGGAGTAGCTGGAGAAACGGGGGAGTGCCTGGGCGAACGCTGGGTGTGTTTGTGATGTCAAACCAGGAACGACACCGAGTGAACTGATCGCAATGGCAGAGTAAGTCCGGAGCTACTCAGAAACTACTAAGAGAGGTCTAATTGCAATATTGTGAATCCGTCGGTGTGCTAACTTGCGAGCGAACAACTCGGAATGAGGGCCATAGACCCCAGCAGGACAATTAGCCCCGGTAAATTAACTGCTCAGCCTCTTCACAGTTACTCAGATCACCCCCAATACACCTCACTCCCTCTTACACAGCTCTTCCCCTGACTTAGCTCTCCCCTTTTCTCACCCCCCTATGCACACTGCTCAACCTCAGCCCATCACATAGATCCCCCTAAACAGCTCTCCTCCCCTCACATAGCTCACCCCTTCTCACAGATCAAATGCACAACTCATCCTTTCTATCCTCACTCAGATCTCCCTTCTCACACAGCACCCTCCACACACACACACACACACACACACACACACACACACACACACACACACACACACACACACACACACACACACACACCTCAGCCTCTTTCCATTCACTCAGATCCCCCCCAAACAGCTCTTTCCCCCCTTACACAGCACCCCCCCCTCACTCATCTCCAATTCACTCAGATCTCCCCCACATAGCTCTCCCCTTCTCATACAGTGGGTTTTTTTTTACTTTTTTTTTGAGGGGGTGGCCACACCTCCCCATATTTTGCCACGCCCTGTGTATATTTATATATATATATATATATATATATACAGAACAACAAAGAAAGAATGACAGCGGCACTCCATGGAAATAAATCAGAAAAACGTGTATTTCAAATTCAGAAAAGCATCACAGTGGTCACATGGAGAACCAACGTTTCGGGGTCCTGGGACCCCTTTGTCAAGGCGTGAACAGTGTGTACTAGAGACCCACTTACCTTTTTATAGCACCCGGGTGAATCCCACACGAGGACGTGAGCAGGGCCGGACGCCGTCAGCCTCAGGGACCGCCGGGGATCCCTGAGGCTGACGGCGTCCGGCCCTGCTCACGTCCTCGTGTGGGATTCACCCGGGTGCTATAAAAAGGTAAGTGAGTCTCTAGTACACACTGTTCACGCCTTGACAAAGGGGTCCCAGGACCCCGAAACATTGGTTCTCCATGTGACCACTGAGATGCTTTTCTGAATTTGAAATACACGTTTTTCTGATTTATTTCAACGGAGTGCCGCTGTCATTCTTTCTTTGTACTGTGGATCATTTACTGCGGCGGGCACCCGGATTTATCACAGCATATTGGGAGTGCCGGGCATTACAATATTTTATATATATATATATATATATATATATACACAGATGTAGCCACGCTCGTGGCTATATCTGCAGTGGATGGGCACACACACATATTGTATATTACACACACATCTGTTATCTGGCACTACACTTTTATGTATATATGCATTTTGATTGTTTATCATTCTCTTTTTTTCCATCTGCCTGATATTCCCCGTTTTCCTCTGGTCTCTGCCTGTTGTTCCCCCTATGTCCATCCCATCCCCCTGTGGTCTCCTCATGTTTTTTACCGTTCTAGACGGATATTATATACTGTATATTTTTTTATGTGACACATACCCTTTTCAGATAGAAATCCCGGCAATTACCCTGTCTGACTTCCCCCCTTTTAACCCAGAAGAGCAAATTACTGGGTCAATAATTTCGACTCGGTAATTGCAGACCAAAACAGGTATTTTGTCTGTGTGACATGGTCAACCCGAGTCGAAATTCCAGTGTCTCCAACCCTGGTAAATTCCTGTGTCGAAGTCCCGGTAATTTCAACCTGTGTTGACCCTGACACACAAAAAAAGGACCAGTGTTTTTTTGGCAAATTACCTGGTAGAAATTCTTCACCCGGTAGTTTAACTTTCTGTGTGAAAGGGGTATTACCAGTTGTTCTTGTGGAGGAGCCTCCAATGTCCCGTCTTCCTACCATCTCCACAAGTTCTTCCAGTCAAGCCTGGTCTTCCTACTTTTTACTTCTTTCTTCCTACCGTCTTGCCATCTTCCTCCCATTTCCCCCTATTCTTCCAGTCTCTTCTTGTTTCACTCCTTTCTCCTGATTAATGGCACTATTGTGTGGTGTGATGCGAACAACGGACACCACTGTGTCGTAATGTGAATAAGGCATACTACCAAGCGGTGTACTATGAATAATGTTGCACTACTGTGTGTTGTAATCTGAATTGGTACTGTGTGGCAATGCCCTGTCCTCATGAGGCCACACCCTTTTAGTTTGGATTGGGTCGAAGGCGCGCACCATCCATATTTTATTATGGGGGGGGCCTGTCACCCACTACTGTCACCCTCTCCTTGGCGTCACTCCCTGTCACCCACTGCTGTCACCCTCTCCCTGGCGTCACTCCCTGTCACCCACTACTGTCACCTTCTCCCTGGCCTTCACTCCCTTTCACCCACTCGCTAGCATCACTCCCTCACTCCCTGTCACCCACTACTGTCACCCTCTCCATGGCGTCACTCCCTGTCACCCACTGCTGTCACCCTCTCCGCGGCGTCACTCACTGTCACCCACTGCTGTCACCCTCTCTGTGGCGTCACTCACTGTCACCCACTGCTGTCACCCTCTCCGTGGCGTCACTCCCTGTCACCCTCTTGCTGGCGTCACACTCTTCTTGTCACCTTCTCGGTGGTGTCACCCTCTACCTGTCACCCACTGCTGTCACCCTCTCCCTTTTCACCCACTGCAGTCACCCACTCCCTGGCATCACCATCTCCCTGTCGCCCACTGCTGTCACTCTGTCCTTGGTATCACCATCTCCCTGTCACCCACTGCTGTCATCCTCTCCTGGGAATCACCATCTCCCTATGACCCACTGCTGTCACCCTCTCCCTGGCATCACCATCTCCCTGTCACCCACTGCTGTCACTCTCTCCCTGGCATCACCATCTCCCTGTCACCCTCACCCTGGCAACACCATCTCCCTGTCACCCACTGCTATCACCATATCCCTGGGATCACCATCTCCCTGTCACCCACTGCTATCACCATCTCCCTGGGATCACCATCTCCCTGTCACCCACTGCTATCACCATCTCCCTGGGATCATCATCTCCCTGTCACCCACTGCTATCACCATATCCCAGGGATCACCATCTCCCTGTCACCCACTGCTATCACCATCTCCCTGGGATCACCATCTCCCTGTCACCCACTGCTATCACCATCTCCCTGGGATCACCATCTCCCTGTCACCCACTGCTATCACCATCTCCCTTGGATCACCATCTCCCTGTCACCCACTGCTGGCTATTTTGTTGTCCAGTACTTCCATTAACTTAATAGCGCTGCACTCACGGCGCTGTTAAGTTAATGGAAGCCTTGGACAACAAAATTGCACTCATGTCCTCCTCCCACTCCCTTCCCAGTCCCAAACACTAATATTTATTTTATAAAAATTTACATTATATTAGCCGCCGGCTCATCACAAGCTTTATGAGCAGGCAGGCTGCGGGCACTGGCAGTGGCATTGGACTGAGATGCGAATTAGTGGCAGGGGGCATGGGTAGTTGATGGTGGACAATTTCCAATGGCTGGGGCGGGGGCCATTAGTGGTGGGGGTAGCGGGCATCAGGGATGGCGGCGGTAGAGGGCATTAGCTCGAGCAGTAGCAGGCATAGTCTCCGCGGTGGTAGGGGTCGTCGGCAGGACCCGGCAGACATTATGTCTGCAGTGCCTCACCAGCCACTGACCTCACCGCACGCCACTGCTTAAGATACATCTTTAAGATATATCATGTGTATTGTACTATATCGTTTGCCCAGGACTGCTGGGGAGCTGCCAGGGGAGTTCAAGGGAAATCGTTAACAAGAAATGATAATTTACAGATCGACTAGTGTATGGGCACCTATACTCATTCCTTCCCTCTCTCAGCCCCACACCTCTCCTCACTTCTCTCTCTTTTATCCTTTGTACTTCTCAGTCACTTCTTCCATTTGTCACTCCTGTACGTCTCACTCTCTCATCCCCTTCCTCTCTCTCTCACTCTTTGTACCACTCACTCCATCATTCCATTTTTCAATCCTGTACCTCTCACTCTCCCTCACTCTCTCTCTCCTGTTGCACCTCTCCCTCCCTCCATCCATCTCCAATCCTATGAATATCTCACTCACTCCTTCCCTATGTCAGCCATATACCTCTCCTTCCCTCCCTATCTCACCCTATGTACAGATCACTCTCTACTACCCTTGCTCTCTCACCTAATGTACCTCTCACTCCCTTCTTCCCTCTATTTGCCATATACCTCTGCTTCCCTTACATCTCTCAACCCTGCACCTTTCAATACCTCAATACCTTTCAATAGAGTGTTGAGGGAAATGTCTGTCACTGTGGATGTAAGCTCCTCTTTGTCCTACTCAAGCAGTGGGCAGGGAAGGTTGTTGTCATGGTCTCCACAGGCAGTGTGGCCAGAGTGCAGGGCTGTCCAGGCACATCTTGGGAGGAGAGCATAGGGAGCCTGAGACCGAATAGCTAAATGAAGTGTGACATCACTGCATCGCACCAACGGGCGAGCGGGTGGGTGAACACTGGAAAAACTAGCTGGCTGGGAAGACACCAGGCACCAAAGGTAGGCAGCAATAGTGACCGTAAGTAAGGGATCTATTTACTAAGCTTTGGATGGAGATAAAGTACCAGCAAATCGGCTCATAACTACCATGCCACAGGCTGTGTTTGAAAAATGACAGTTAGGAGCTGATTGGCTGGTACTTTTATCTCCATTCAATTTATCTCTATCCATGGCTTAGTAAATAGACCCCTTAGTCATTCATGCTGTCACCAAGGTGCAGCCAATACCGCCGGTAAATTTTTAAACTCACACGGCCATGTAAACATTATGTTTAACAACAATATTATTTTCATAGGTATTCTGTTCACACATCTATTATATTGTCACAAGCTCTCCTTATCAAGATCAAAAATATACATAATTTAAACGGAGCTGCTCATAAATATGAACCCCCAGTAGGGCAGTATATATTTTACACATACATCCCAGACCATAATCAGTGGTGTTTGGGGGAAGAGAGATGTCACCCTCATCTAAAATGGCTGCTTCACCTTCTTTAACTCCCCCAGTCAGGATGAGGTGTTTCCTGGAGCTTACTAGTTTATTTTGACTGGATGAGGTGCAATGCTGCAGATCCTAACTGCTAATCTCTGCCAAAGCAGGACATATTGGAGCCCACACAGGGCAGGCATAATGACTGTATGAAAAGAGAAGATGGGGCTCAGATCTTTGATGATGGAGATTGAGACACCGGGTCTGGCTGGGGGGTTACAGTCTCCTGTTGTATGTGTGATCTGAGCTGCTATAGAAACTATTCTTGTTTTGCACATTGCAAAGGTTAAGCTAAGTCTGTCTGATAAACATGTTATAGGGTATATATGAAATACAAGATCATGGGCAATATAACTTGTAATTCATATAAAATTTAATGTATGGCTGAACATCTGAATTGGTATACCAGAGACAACTAATGAAATGCTGAATGATAGATCATAACGAGAAATGTACTACACTTGAAAGTGGAGAACAGAACAAATGATTAAGTTGCCCATAGCAACTAATAAGTTTCTAACATTTGTCAAGTACATTCTGTAAAATGATTGGTACTATAAGCTGACTGGTTGCAATGGGCAACTTCACCACCTGTCTTTTTTTCCACTCTTTTGAAGAATTGAAACATACCTCCCTTGTGTAAATGCATGTGTCCTGCAGTAGCTTGATCATTGCCATACTAAACCTAAAACATCTGATATGAGTTTTTTTCATGATTCGGACGCTATTTATGTAACCCCCCTTTAATCCCAGGGGTATATGGACTACCTATAATACTACCAATGTGCCTCCACCCAAGTATTGGAAAGTATGTATGGGCCTACTTGGGGAAACCATGTGGAAATGGTACCATTGGAATGTAATGGTGCAATAAGAAATTTGTACAACAAGAGTACACAGTTAAAGAAACCAATAGTTGTGTTTATTTTCCACTGGCCACTTTAGCTGACCTTTTCTCAGTAACCTCTAACACGTTCATGTGAGAATCCCATTAACATGACATACAGATATTTATAATGGTTTGATGTATTCTGAGTAAATCATAAACTGCTTACTATTCATATTTGTTATGTATTCGGTATATAGTGGAATGTACTTCTATAGGTATAAAGCTTACATTACAACCCAATGAACCTCTGAAAATATAATGTTGCAATTAAACCCGGGTTTAAATTAGTCTCTTAAGGTACTTTAGTAACTTTAGTGCACTCGTTGGGGCCCTTCTTTTTTTGTAAATCCATTATAGATGTGGCTCATGACCAATTGTCATACGACTTTAGCTGAAGAAATATGTAACTTTCCCGTATCTAGGGTTACTAGAAAATGTTCCAGGGTTGTTACAATAATATACCATTTAATGTAGACTTTTTTATCCTTACACAGTTTCTCAGCAGAAAGGAAATTACGTCACGGTAACTATAGCTCCTATCCTCTGGATATACATAGTGTTTAATGTATCTCCCTATCGGAGGAGTTTCCTATATTGTGCCTCTATTATGTTAAGATCCCAGGAGCTGCTGCTAATTGTAGACAGTCAGTTATATACCACCTTGGCTACAACCTGGAACTCCTAGCCCATAAAACGTGACTGAAGGCCCATGACTGTATATTAAAGGCTTCCTCATCTCTCACCCACAACTGAGCCTCCTTGCTGTATGCTGCACTGTTATGAGAATAATAAACTGGGCAGCTGTTACAAGATAGTGATGGGTGCCATTCACCAGTATTACTCCCCCGACTCCCTGCTCTGCTAACTGGCGCTGAGAAGCTCTATTTCTGCTGCAGCCTCCTGAATGCCTGTCATTGGGAACACTGCCTCCTGGATCCTCCTGATAGCTGCCAATAAATCTGCTGCCCTGCCTCCAGCTGCTCCTACACCTTGAGCTTGCAGCTGCTGGCCATCTCTCCAGCTCCACCCCAGGCTGGGTGTGTGTGCAGGGAGTATTTCTCTCACCTCCGTAGTCCTGCACCAACAGCCCTGAGCTCCGCCTCTGCCACACCACCGCTGTTGCTGATGCCGGGACACTGCTTCACATGTCACAGTAGCTGACCAGGACAGATGCTGCACACTAAAGAAGCTGGCTGCTGGCTCTGAATCTGCCCACTTGTGATGCTGGCTTCACCCACTTCCACCGCTGCTATCATCAGATGTCACAGCTCCCCGGCTGCTGTGATCTCCAGTGGGGCGGCCATTAAGCAGGCATAGCTGTCAATGAGCTCCACTTTATAATAGGGACATCACAGCTCCAGCTGTGTTCCCAGCTCCCTCTCCGGCATCATACCCCCTCCCCCTGTGCCCAGCAACCAGTTTACAGCACAATGTTACAGCTCCACTGCTTGGCACACAGGGGGAGGTGTGAGCCCTGGAGGGAGGGATCAGGAGACTGCTGTCAGCTATGAATGGCAGCTCTTATATCTCTCCCTCTCCAAGAGGTCACATGACCCCTCCTGAGGTAATGCCCCATCCACTGGCAATCACCCCACTGGATGATTGACAACTAGGAGCAGAACGATTTGCTTGAAATTTTCTGTCAGTCAGTGGCCACCAATGTGTACATTAATAGGTTTACACATATAATATATTTTAGCATGTATATGAATACATATCAATAAAAAGACATATGACTGGGGTACATACATGAATTATTTTTCTTTTTTACATTGTCTATCTTGTTTTACAACAGAGAGAACAATATAAAGTGTAAATATAGAAATTATACATATAAAGTTACCTCACTTTTACCTATTTCTGTTCACATATATATGTTTAACCCCTAATTAGGGTTACATTTATAAATATAAACTGTTTAACCTGTCCAGTTTTTAGTAAACTGCCTTCCTGATGATTCACATTCTTTTCGGTCACTGTATAGAAGGGGAGACTTTTATTAAAACATTGAATCGCGACGGAGTATCACCCACAAAGGATGGTTCATTTTTTTCTAAACCACTGGATTCTAGGAAAGCACTTGGGAGAAGAGGGTAGAGCCTACTGTGTAGTGGGATAGACTGCTTCTGTAACTGTCCCTGTTGACAGCTCAGATAGAATGTCTCGGGGAAGTCAGACTCAGTCTGTGAGTGATATAAGTGTGGAAGATTTCTAAATTGAACTCTCAAGTTATTGTGGGAGTTTATCCTGCTCACAGCTAGGATTGGACATCCAAAGCTGCCCAACTCACAGTGGAGGTGAGCTCTATTATTGATGGTATTCTGTACTACAGTAGTAGTTGTCCCTAACTGGATTTTTTTTTTATCTATTCCCATCTCTTTTTCTCTCTAGTCTCCATTTCTGTCTCTCTCTTTCTCTCTCTCTCTTTTTCTTGTCCCTATCTATCTCTGCCCATCTCTCTCTGGGCCTGATTCAGTGGTGTAGTCATTAGCGATGTTGGACACAATTGATTAATGTTTTAATAAAAAAGCTAAAATCACAGGATTTTTTTGTTCCTACAGCATTATTAACCTCAATAACATTAATTTCCACTCCTTTCCACTCTATTCTGAACACCTCACAATATTGTTTTTAGGCCAAAAGGTTACACCGAGGTAGTTGGATGACTAAGCTTAGCGACACAAGTGGGCGCTCAAACACTTGGCCCATCTAGGAGTGGCACTGCAGGGGCAGAGAGGATGGCAATTTTAAAATTAGGCTCCAAAGAACACATGATGCAAAGAAAAAAAAGAGGTGCTAGATGGAATTATCCTTGGGCCCTCCCACCAACCAATATGTTGTTTAAACAAGACATGCACAGTTTAATAAACTAATTTCAGTGACAGGTGGCCCCGCTGGAAAAAGCTTGCAAAGTTCTCTAGCTATAAACATACAACCTCCATATTTGATGACTTTTCACATTATGAGAAGAGGTAAGGAGAAGAGGACAGTGTCAAGAAGGTAATTAAAAATTAGAGAGGCACACAATATCAGAAACATCACATAGGCTTTAACCTCCACACCTATTTTGGTGTGGAACAGAAAGGACATTAACCAAGCAAATATATACAGTAATTAAATTACTGGACAAACTGAAAAACTAGGGGTCAAAGCCTCTAAATTTGTACCCCTGTCTCCATTTTCAGGGATTATGATAATCTCGGATTTAATGCTGGGATGCAAATAAACTGGTGTATACTACAGGATCAATATTGTATATTTTCCCCTCCACAGAGTCAGGAGACTTATTTTGTGAAAATCTAATGGGTTACTTTTTTTCCATTTTTTTATTGCATTTTTATTTACATATTTTGTGGCAGATGCCTTATTTTCATTTTTCACACCTCTCATTTACACGCATGTGAGCATACCTGTGTGTCTTGTTTATTTTATTCATATTTTATTTTTAAATAAAGCAGCCCCTTAGATGTTTCAGCAGCCCCTCATGATCCCTCACAGCATCCCCGGATCAGGCAAGTTGAGTTCAGGTGGGTTCAGTACAGTACTAAGCAGGATTGTGCAGTGAATTTTTTGGTATTCAGCCCCTGCCCTAGGGAAGCTTACCACTCTAGTCCAAACTCATTTCATGTTACAAGTAGGACTGTGGGATGAAGCAATGCTAACCTCTGTGCCACCAGCATGCCTCAGCCTGGCAAGCCAGACACCTTCCTGGCTGTAAGACACCATGAGACTCCATACTGTGCCCTTTTTCAGTAAGTGTGCCTCACAGGAGCTCCTGGCCCATCTAGTGCTGCAGTGCAATGGAAAGCTGATGTAATGCAAGATCATTGAAACTCTGTTCTTCTAACACCACAAGGTCTTGCGATAACCCTATGCAGCCCGTACATTATACAATTATTAAGGAGAAAACATTTACAAAATAAAGGAAAAGAACCCTGTACAACAAATGTGCATCTTGTAATTAATCCCAAAATGTAGAACATTAATAAATCAAAATTAAGGTTGACTAATTGGAGTCATTAATTTGTGTCCCTAACAGGAAATAATTGAGAAGAACCACTCCGTAATGTTTGGTACACATGTGCGCACTAAAAGATATATCTACTAGAGATGAGCAGGTTCATACAGGGCACCCCTGGAATTATAAGGCAGACATATAGACATAGGTGTGTTTGGAAAATCTAGTTTTCTCCAGCAGTTGCCAGAGAAAATGAAGTGCCATGTCACATTCCACTGATCACAAATTTGGTCTCTCCCCACTTTATTGGAAAACCCTTCATCAAAATTGCTATTTTCATTTCCACCTTTGCAGCTATGTTTTCACAAATCTGGTTGTGATGTTGACGCTTGTTTCATATTCTTCTCTAGGCTTTAATTTAAACCTAGGATCAAGTACAGCAGCACCCCTGGAATTATATGGCAGCACCTCTGGACTTACACAGCAGATAGGCAACACCCCTGGACTTAAACAGAAGTCGGGCACCACCCCTGGACTGATAGGGCAGAAGGGCAGCACCCCATATAGGCAGCACCCCTGGAATGATGTGGCAGACAAAGAAAAGATGTGCAAGATGGAATTGTGCTTGTGACCTCCCACCAACCCTTATGTAGTATAAACAGGACATGCACATTTTAACAAACTAATCTTTTCATTGACAGGGTCTGCCACACAACTGTGGCTGAAATGATTGCTTTGTTTGGATCCCCACCAAAAAATAAGCAATTAATCTCTCTTTGCACAAACTAGCTCTACAGAGGCAAGATGTTGTCCTCATCCTCATCCTCCAATTCCTCACCTCCTTCAGTGTTTACATCCTCATATTCACAGAGAAATATTTCCACACCGAAGAGGTGGATTTTTTGGTATTTTGCCCAAGCATGACAATGGGCTTTTTCATCCCATGGCCAACAAATGTCTCCACTGGTGCCTTATTCAAACAAACCACATCACCATCACAATCCTCATCGTCAACTTCCTCCTCAGCGCCAGCTACACCAATATCCTCCTTATCCTGGTGTACTTCTACAGTGACATCCTTAATCTCAATATCAGCAACTGGACTGGTGGTGCTCCTCCCAGCACTTGCAGAAGACATGCAAATGGTGGTAGGAGCCTTCTCTTATCTTACAGTCGTGGGAAGGTCAGGCCTAGACATAGCAACCACGGACACACTTGAACTCTCCATGGGGATTTGTGATATCTTTGAACGTTATTAATTTTTGCTTCTTGGATTTTACATGCCCTCTATGAAATTGGACATTGGCCTTAGCAGACATTGATGGAATTGCATCGTTAATGTCATGACTGGTGGCAGCAGCAGCATATTCACTAGTACTAGGACCTGGAAGTGGTACCTGATCTTTCACAATTTTTCCCTCCAAATTTTTGTTCTCCATTTCACAGGACAACACCCCTTTATTACTATAGCACACAGAACAGTGCCCCTTTATTTTCTCTTCACCCCTGTATTTTTACAGCATACAGGACAGGGCCAGTGTACCTTTATATTAACAACAGCACCCCTTTATTTTTACAGCATAGTGACAGGACAGCACCCCCAAGAGCACACAGGACAAAACCCCTAAAGAGCACACACTGACCCCACCCAATGCCACCACCTACAGAGGTCAGTCTCCCTCACTCTACAAGTCTGGAGTGAAAATGGTGGCAACGTGCGGCTCCTTATATGGAATCCAAAACCCATGAGAATCCGACAGTGGGATGATAATGTTTTGCCTGTCTGGCGGGAAGTACCGAGCCGGACTCAGATCCTTAAGTCCCGGGTGGTTCGGATCTTGGAGATCCGAACCTGCTTATCTCTGGTTTTAACTAGTTTCTGCATGATTCTGAGCCATACTGCGCCTGCATCCTAATAATTACCACACAGACATAGATGAAAATTGCATGTAGATACATTCAATATCTATTGTTGTTTCTTTGGTAACTGGGGTGAAGCTAGCCAGATGTGTGCATGTCAGAACAGTCTGACACCAGGGGTCATGTTCAGGTGGAGATTCTGCCTGCCATAGAATTGGTGTAATATCAGATGGGGTGTAGTATGGCATGCCGGCGGCCGGCATACTGACAGCATGGTGAGCGCAAAGGAGCCCCTTGCGGGCTCGGTGCGCTCGCCATGCTGCAGGCACGGTGGTGTGCTACGCATGCCACGCTATTTATTCTCCCTCCAGGGGGGGCATGGACCCCCATGAGGGAGAATATCTGTTGGTATGCCAGGTGTCGGGATTCCGGCGCCAATATACTGTGCGCCGGGATCCCGACATTCAGCATACTGAAGACCACCCCTCAGATGATGTGTATGATGATACATTTTTATGCCCACAGAGGTGGATTAGCTCTGTAGCATGTAGGCATCTTAGTATGACATCCATCACCTGTGGCATTAGCATGAAGATGTAGTAGAGGATGCCTCAAAAGATGCAGTTACAACTGCAGGTGCATCTACCTCTGAAAGAGGCCATCTCTCTCTCTCTCTATCATCCCCATCTCTATCTCTCTCTTTTCCATATTTGTCTGTCACCTTATATCTCTCTATTGCTTTCTCTCTTTTCCCCATCTCTCTCTCTCTAATCCACATCACTCTCATCCCAATCTCTTTCTCTTCTCCATCTGTCTCTCTCATCATCATCTGTCTCTTAGTCTCACTGGAGCCTATTAACCATCAACTGCAACTTAAATTCAGTTGTGGTGGGGGGCGTGGCTTAGCAGCAGATCCAGGCAGTCGTGCTGGATTGGGGCTCCTGCCTGAGAAAAATATAAACTGACTGTTTAGGGCTGCTATTTCCACAGATCAGTGCATTACTAAACTTATATCTTTTACCTGCACTGGGGTGTGTGGTTTGCGGAGCCGGCGGGTGCCTCCTGCACCCGTGCGGGTTGCGGCCTACCTCCCCATCTGAAGCAAGGGTCTCTGTTCATTCACGGACCCGGACCGGAAGTGAGGTACTCGTGTCCTGTGGGCACAGTCGAGACCCTCCTCATCCCTCCACCGCTCCTTCACCTGTCCCCCGCCTGGCTGACCCGACAAGTGCGCTCCCCTTCAGCTGCGCTGCCCGGAGCGGGGACCCGCGATTGGCGCGGAAGTGACTGCGGCGAGCCTGGGACCAGGACGCTGCACACTGTGCTCTCCTTTCTGCCCCTGCTACGAGCGGACCCTGTAGCGGGGAGACTACACACCGCTGCCACCAACGCTTTTAGCGGGCTACAGGTACCAAGGCCGCCGAGGCCCTGCATAGGAGGCCGGCGGCGCCATTTTGTTTAGGGGCTGCACGCCCATACTTCATGTTATGGGGCTGTGAGGAGGTGAAGCTCTACTACCTCCTATGTTTCTAGCTGTAGGGGCTATTAAAAACCACTCTTGCCGGGGTGTAGCCTAACAAGCTAACAAAGAGGACGCGTGTCGGCTGAGCTCTGCTGGAACCCCTCTCATTTAGCCCTTTAATCTGTGCTGCTCAAAGTCTGCAGAGCGACTGCCCGAGAAGAGGGGAGGGGTGCATATAAGGTTGGGCCACACAGACCTTTGTGATATATACCATCTGCCGAAGTGCCCCCCCCCATCCATCCATCCATCCATTCAGGTTTCTGCATCAGTCGGTTCCCTGCTTAGCGGCCCAGGGTCCCGCAGATACACCTCAATTAGGCCAAGTCGGATGTATTGCCACTGTGAGTTGACGTATGGATCCCTAGCCATGTGCCTGCCTGCCTGATGCTACCCTAAGGCCACGTGGGGGCTTTTGCACGGTGACGACCCACATGCTTTACGCTGCCGAGGATATGTGAAAGTGTAATTCTAAACTGCTTTAATTGAAGACCGATCTCATGGTGAGAGGGATAAAGAAAAACAAGGCCAAGACCAAGCCGGGCACGATCCCATCCCCCGCGAACCGACATTCGTCGGACCTACGTCAGTTCTTAACTTCTCCAACCTCAATCCCCGCTACTCCCTCTACTGTCCCGACCTCCCCGATTCTACACGGCCCGGTGGACGACATGGCATCCCCTGGGACTCCGTTGCCTCCGCAGGCCCTCTCTCTGTCTGCGGAGATAAGCGAGATATTGTCTCATGTAAGGACACTTCCCACGAAACAAGATTTCTCAGCCTTGGAGACTCGCTTGCTTTCCACCATCACTCAGGAAGTGACAGCGCTCCGACAAGATATGTCCCAAATTGCGACTCGAGTTGATGTCCTGGAACGCCATGAATCATCTACTGTGGATTCTCTGACTACATTTCGGGAGGTGCTATCTCACCAACGGGACGATATCTCTTTTCTAAAATCACGTATTGAGGATATGGATAATCGCGGCCGGCGAAATAATATCAGAGTCAGGGGCTTACCTGAGAGTGTCCAACAGGCTGACCTGACAGCCGCCTTATCTACGATATTTGGAGAACTTATTGACCTGGATCCGAACAAGGACATTATATTTGATAGAGCTCACCGAGCCCTCCGTCCTCGCGGCCTACCCTCCGACAGACCACGAGACGTGATTTGCAGGCTCCATTATTATGTCCAAAAAGAGGAAATAATGAAGTCGGCCCGTCAGCTGGACAGTATTGTCTTTCAAGGGGACAAGATTCAGATATTTCCTGACCTTGCCTGGTCGACCTTACAACAACGTCGAGCCTTGAAACCTCTTACAGACTCTCTCAGGAAACTCGAGCTGAAATACAGATGGGGCTTCCCTTTCTCCCTCCAGGTTTCTCATGGTGGCAAAGTTGCGAGTCTCTCTAGACCTTCGGATTTACAGACCTTCTTCACGACCTTGGGAATTCCTTCGGTACCGTTACCAGATTGGGACGCTTTTCACCACCTACCGGACTTGCCTGTTGTGCTCCCTCCAGACGACGCGTGGCAGCAAGTTCGTCCCCCACGGAGGCGGGGAGCCACTCCTGGTTCACGTTCTTCAGAGCCTCCCTGAATGAGAAGTCTCGTCCCGAACGGACGTAAATTTACTTGCTACCCATGTTATACACTGAGTTTTCTTTTTTTTTCTTATATAGTGATATGTGTTGCTCACACGTGAGATCGGTTTTTGTAACTTAGTAATAGTATACAGTTGCTTTGATTTCATAGATAAGTGATGTCGTCGACATGTTATTTTGGTTTATTTTCACGCTGAATTCATTATCTTGTTGTCGATATCCACATACATAATTGATCAGCCTTCATGAAACCTGGTTTGATAGTTTGAGGATTATATGTACACTTTTATATAAGCTTTTATATTTTTATTTTTGTTTCACTTGTGCCTTTGTGCACACATCGGTAATACCACACATTTGTTTAGATTCTATCTAGTGGATAGTCACTGTCCTGGGCCCCCCGTAGGACCCCCACTATGCTGCATCCCCTGTTTCTTTGGACTGGGAGTCGGCAGGATTCCGCTCCTGTCCTTTTTGCAGCAGTTCTTTTTGTAGTTTTATCATCCCTGTTTAATGGCAAAGTACCTCTCGGCGTGGCTTCCCACGCTGTATCTTTTTTTCTTCTTTTCTTTGCTTTCCCCCCTTTTTTCCTATCTCCTTCCCTTGCTGCTCTCCCTTCACCTTCCCCAGTGTCTGCCGTAGGAAAGACTAATGTGAAGCAATTAGGTCCGCCTGATAATGGGGGTGAATGATCTACACGTAACTACCCTTAACGTCAAAGGGTTGAATGTTCCTGAGAAAAGGTCTAAACTTCTTAAATGGCTTAGAGATGAGAAAGTTGACGTTGCTTTTATTCAGGAAACACATTTCAAGATGGGACACGTGCCGTCCCTAAAATGTCACTATTATCCTCATGTTTTCCTGTCTAATAACTCTGCTGGTAAGACATTGGGTGTGGCTATATTGCTGGCTCGCCACCTGCCTGTCCTTAATATTGCCTCCCATAGAATAGCTGAGGGTAGGGGGTTGCTGGTGAAATGCGACATACATGGTCAACGTTTCTCTTTCCTGAACATATACGCTCCTAACGCTAAACAACCTTCCTTTATATCCTCAGTTCTAGATAACGCGGAACCTCTCTTGGAGGGGGTGGTGGTGATGGGAGGTGATCTAAATTGGACCCTAGATCCCCGCCAGGACAATTCTAAAAAGATCTCCTGCAGGCCGGAGAGGGAGCATAGGGGAATGAGGCGTGCCCTGCTCGACCACCAGCTGATTGACACATGGAGACTGACGCACCCTACTGAGATAGATTACTCCTTTTTCTCACACCCACATCAGACATATTCCAGAATTGATTACTTGTTTCTGAGCCACCGACACTTATACCTCCTTTCTGATGCCTCTATAGGACAGATTGTGTGGTCAGATCATGCCCCAGTTAACCTCACTTTACGCTTGCCTCCCAGTACACATCGCCAATGGTCCTGGCGTTTTTACGACACTTTTCTGCAAGACGCAGACTGTAGGTCCCGAATCGACAATGCTTTAGATTCTTATATTTGTACCAATGACTTAGATGACATTTCCAAAGTTTCAGTCTGGGAAGCTCACAAATGTGTCATTAGGGGGGTTTGTGTTCAGATAGGATCCTTCCGCAAAAAGCAGAGGGAGAAACTTCGGGGTGATTTATTGTCTAGAATACAATCTCTCGAGCTTCTACATAAAAAATCCCAAACCCCACAACATTATGCCAATCTCGAAGCTGCTAGGGCAGATCTGAATAAGTTACTCTCTGATAGAGTCAAGTTTTCTTATCGGAAGTGCCATAGCAGATACTATCAATGGGGCAATAAACCTGGGAAATTACTAGCCAAAGCACTTAGAGAACAACGTGCTCTTGCTTTTATTCACACAATTAAAAATAGCCACGGCCAATCCCAACACCAGACACCCCACATCGCTAGGGCCTTTAGGGCATATTATTCCACTCTGTATAACCTCTCTGGTTCGACCGGAAGAATTGACAAGTTGTCCCATCAAACAGCCATAGCTGACTACTTACGGGCCTTAGACTTCCCCACGCTATCCACAAAAGAAGTAGAAGATCTAGATGCCCTGTTTTCTACTGAAGAGGTTAAGAAAGCTATTGAATCCTCTCCCAACGGCAAGAGTCCCGGCCCTGATGGATATACCATTGCCTATTACAAAGCCTTTAAAGAGAAATTAGTCCCTATACTCACGAGAGCCTTTAATACCATATCAGAACAATCGCCTTTCTCCCCACAATCTCTCGAAGCCCATATTGCAGTTCTACCCAAGGAGGGTAAAGACCCCAGTCTTTGCTCCAGTTACCGGCCAATCTCACTATTAAATATAGACATAAAACTTTTTGCCAAATTGATTGCAAACCGCCTTAAACTATTATTACCTGGTCTGATACATGGAGATCAAGCGGGATTTGTTTTAGGCCGAGAAGCTAGGGATAATACCTCTAAAGTGCTCAACATGATTCACTATGCAGGCCAGCTTTCATCCCCATCAATCATACTGTCGACCGATGCTGAAAAAGCATTTGACAGAGTGGACTGGGACTTTCTGGCTGGTATACTGAAGCATCTGGGACTCGGTAACGCTTGTCTTCACAGAATCCTATCCCTTTATACCTCCCCGTCCGCCAAAATTAGGATTAATGGTTCCCTTTCTGATTCCTTTCCAATTTCCAATGGCACGCGACAGGGCTGTCCACTGTCCCCATTGCTCTTTGTCCTTTGCATGGAAACATTAGCTCGAAGCATTAGGGCTAACCCGAGTATTTCGGGTTTGTTAGTAAAAGGGACTGAATACAAACTGGCCTTATATGCCGACGATCTACTCGCTATAATCACAAAACCGGTCACTTCTTTGCCAAACTTGATGACAGAATTTGAGAAGTTTGGAGCCCTCTCTAATTTCAAAATAAACTACTCCAAATCTATTGCCATGAATTTAACTACTCCCCCCGATATAGTAGAGGGCCTGAAACATGCCTTCCCTTTTACCTGGCATGATCACAAACTAAAATATTTGGGGGTGTTACTGACCAACGATTTATCCAAATTATTCTCCCTAAATTTTAACCCCTTATTGGCTAGGCTTCGCCTAGATTTCCAGAAATGGAAGAAACTAAGACTGTCTTGGTTCGGCAGGATTAACGTTGTCAAAATGAATGCCCTCCCTAGGATACTATTCTTTCTCCAGACCCTTCCGATACACATCCCCCTGCTTTGGCTCCGAGACGTCCAGAATCTTATTCGCGCATTTGTATGGGGTTGTAAGCCACCCAGGTTTAAAAACGACATTTTATTTAGGAGAAAACATCAAGGGGGGCAACAACTCCCACATATCCCTAACTACTACCACGCAGTACATTTGAATAGGATTCTGGAATGGACGCGCGCTAAAGACCGCAAACAATGGGTCCTACTAGAGGAGGGCTGTCTCCCACATTATATTGAAATTGCACCTTGGCTTCCTACCCTCCCGAAGGTTTCACACCCCACGGTCTCCCCCACGCTCAAATTATGGGCCACGCTGAGATCCCAGAGCCATATATCCTCCAAATGGTCCCCCCTAACCTCCCTTCTCTATAACTCCGAGTTTGCTCCAGGTCTTCACGGGACAGCTTTCGCTCCATGGGCGGAAGCCGGGATTTTTAGAGTCGGTCAGCTGGTGAGCTCGGGTAGGGTGCGCTCCTTTTCAGATGTTCAGTCTTCTTGGAACCTACATAGTGCTGAGTTTTGGAGGTTCCTGCAGGTTCATCATTTCATATCATCTTCTAAGAACCTCTCTGACATAACTAGGGATCTCACCGGGTTTGAAAGACTATGCACCTCTCCCAGTTCTCCCACACATACTATCTCACAAATCTATGCGCTTATCATGGAAAACTTTTTCCCGCAACCTCCTACCTTTCTGACTTCCTGGGAGAAGGAACTGTCAGGACTGCCTACGCAGATTAACTGGGATTCCGTATTTAAGAATGCCCAGGCGAGTTCTCTATGCTTATCGACATTAGAGACCCTCTATAAACTATATATAGGTGGTATAGGACTCCTCGTGTTCTCAATAAAATGTTTCCCTCTCTCTCGAATCTGTGCTGGAGACGCAAAAACGCCCCAGGGAGTTTTATACATATTTGGTGGGATTGCCCTCTTATAACCCCATTTTGGGCAGAGGTATTTAAATGCACCGAACAGATAGTGGGAGATGAGATCCCGAAAGACCCAGGTTTTTGGCTCCTCAACCACACCCCCGCAGGAACACACTCCTACAAACATTCCCTGTTGAGACACCTTAGCAACGCAGCAAAAGCGGTTGTTCCAATCCTTTGGAGATCCACCTCACCACCCTCGATTAAATTATGGTTCACAAAGGTCGATTACTTTTTAGATATGGAAGACCTTGTCTCCTTCTCATCCGGGAACACCGTTAACTTTATAGCTATTTGGTTTCCCTGGTACGACTTTAAGGATACACCTTTGTATCGGTCCTACATGGCGACATAACCCCCCCCCCATATTCATATTCATATCCATATTCATATCCATATTCCGATTACGATATCTCTATAATATGTCTCAGACCCTTAATTGGTGGAGATCCCCCCTCCGTTCCCCAAACAACCTGTCCCTACTGCGCAGACTCTCACATCTGACTCTACCCGTCTTAATTTTCCCTCTCTTCTCCTTCTTCCTTCTTCTCTTCTCTCTCTTCTTCCTCTTTCCCATTTTACTATGCTGTTTTGTTAAAATGTTCCTCCTTTATAAGTTCTGATGTTGTAAGCGAAGCAGACAAATAATTTTTCTACTTTGGGCGCTCTATGTGTAGTGTACTGACATATATGATATGTGATGTTTTTGTGTCCCCCCCCCCCCTTATTTTGGAAAAGTATTGCTGTAATGTTTTGTCTGCTGCTTTAATCAATAAAAACAGTTTACACAAAAAAAAAATAATTCAGTTGTGGTAAGATAATTTCACCTCAACTGATAATGCGCTCATGAAAGTAGCCTCTTGCATTTACTAAGGTTGTCCAGGTGAAAGCAAGATGAAAATTATAGCTACAATTATCACTTTGCATCTGAATTCGGCATTGGTGTGCATACAGCACATGCATAGCTGTCTGCTATGCAGGTGATCCCTCTCTGGTAACTACTGCAAAAAAAAAGAACACATAGGCCGCTATGGACAAATACCATCTTTAGATTTTGTTAGCTGCCATGGACCATGCTACAAAATGCTTCACATTCCAGAAATTGTTAAATCCAACTTGCATAGTAGTCCTTATAGACATGTAGGTTAAAATGATACCAAAGCCGGTTTTAAGTGAGTAATTCAGCTATTTTTCTTTCCCTCTAGTGGCTGGCCACACTTCTTCAACTTTGTGCTATGGGCCCATATAAAAGTGAAATGCTCTACTGCACAGATTCCATGTTGGTAATACTGAAGGGAAGATTTATTCCCTGTACCAAGATGGCTGCTGAGTATGCTACTTATACTTAGAATTAGTGGAGCCAACTTAAGACTGTGTGAGAAGTGCCACAGTTGAAGGCAGTGATACCTGTGATTACCTGCTGATATAACAACTGTTCCAGCATACTGTACCATGGCGTGGTATCTACTTATGTTTACTGGATGGTGAGCTATATGACACGCCATTTTGCTAATGATCTATCAGTGTGTATAATATTGAATATGGAAATATCTGCTTTAGCTTAAGTAAAACCACTCCACCAGTTAAGTAACTAGGCTTTTCATAGTTGTAAGGCATACGCAGATGTGCATAGAATCTCTTCTACATCCTCAGCTTGTACATACATATTTCCAACAGTCTAACACTGGCAGTAAGTTTTACAATTCATAAAAATAAGCAATAATTAAGGATTAGAGGATCTAGCTGAACTTTAGCAAATTATTTGATTTCCTTATTAAACTTATTAAATATGTATATGCTGCAGTTTACACCACTATGTTATGTTTCTTTTAAATTACCTGAAGCAGGATGAGATTAATTGTATTTAAATATGTCTACTTTAACAGTAATCCACATATTGTAGGTTTATAACCATGCCGAATAGACAGATTTACGTCAGCTCAGAGATACAGTACAAGTAAGATTTCTCTAAGTATCTGTGTAGTTGTGTTCTTGATATAAATTTTGAGAATGACAGTACCAGAATAGTAGCTTAATGTGCATTTGCACATAAATGTCTCAGTATTCTATGTGAACTACTGTACAGCTTCACTATTTTTTTGATAATATGTATTTTATATTAGCACTAATTGCTTAATAATTATCTATAACTTAGATAGCATGTTTGCATGTGTGAATAGAGCAAGAGATAACTCAAATTGTAACCATGACACATACAGTAGGACATACATTCAGAGAAATAATTGTTGAATTAAAAAACAGTTCTCTTATATTACATTGGCAACAATGAGAGTCAATTTTTATGTTTAAACAAGTATAACTTAAGCATATCCACTGGATTGATTAAAATACATTGGATGTCCTTATAGCAAGTAATGGTATCAAACATTTCGGAATATTAATACAGAGGTACTGGCATTTAGGGAAATGACTGCTGTCTGTATACACACATGACATAGATGTGCCTGTCAGCCAAGAGGTCGACAGTGGGTCCTTCCAAGTTGCTATTATATTGTTTTAAACAGCACATTGACAGCCTTTGCGCACAATGAAAAAAGTTGTTCTATTTACACTATGTAAGAATTACTATACTACAGTACTGGAGCAAGCATTAAACTAATTGGTAGATACAATTACTTTTCCATGTTTTATTAAATGGACAGTGGCTTGGTTTCCACCAAATATCACATCTGAGTCATTTTTATAATTGATAAAATAATTATTATTATTATGCCATGCTTCGGGCACATTGATGCCGATACACAATAAGATATTGGTTTTGTGTCTATACAACCACCTAAACAGAGAAATTATTTAGATATTTTGCATTAATCATACTATAGAATAAACTCATCAGTTACGTGAGGCCACGGCCCTGAAGAAGTTAAGTGATGAATCACCTCTTGTGTAGACTTCATCAGTTTGCTGCTACTTTGGATAGAAGTGAATTCCAGGATGTCACTTTGAACCTGGGATATTTCAACTACACCTGGATTGCATTTTACCAACAGCATTGTTCAGGCAAGGCTACATACTGATTTACTTAAGTAATGATTATATAATCTTAGTTTGTTTTACCACAAATCAGTAGCAATGTGACACTTATAGTGCTTAAACTATTTTTTGTAGATGAATATTCAGCATAACTAACACTGTTCACAACTGCACATGGTATTTCCAATCTGTCACACTTCAAAGGGCATCATTGCTGACATAAAAATCAGATAGTAGATAAACTTCATGAAAGAATGCAGTATTTAATTTATCCTAATACCCTTTAGTATAAAATGCAACACTACACTATATTGTCTTTCTATCTTTATATATGCACACATTACAGTTCAAATATTAGAATGAGTGTCCTTTACTAGATAAGGTAGTGACCATCCACAATAGGTTTAGCTTTTTATCTGTTCTAGTGCCGCTTTTATAACTTTCCTTGCCTGAGGGACTCTATAATTTATAATGATCATACAGTGGTTTTATTGTTAGTGTTGAAGATGAAGTTATTAAATAAATTATAGACTGCCAACTCAGTCTTCCTAGTTATGAAATAGTTTTTAGTATGATCTGAGTTTCAGAGATACCATATCCAATCACAAATAAGTTTACGCAACACTTCAGGTTACACCTAAGTGTTCATAGCAGCATTACTAGCCTATATATAGAGCAAATGTATGCAGAAAGTGATTTCATAGCATTACATATTTTTTTATGAGACCTTGAGACTATACTTAGACTGTGTTTACTAAGAAAAAAAAACCTTTACAATCTCAACAATAAATAATGTATGTTCAGCAGTGACGTACGGTGAGGTCAGTGGCTGGGGAGGCACTGGCAGCTAACACCCCCCCATAGAGGAAAATAAAAAAAAAAGAAAAGAAAGTGTAGACCCCCACACATCACTAAAACCAGCACCAGGCAGGACCAGCCAGGGGAAATAATGCCATAGCAGAGGAGATACTCAGTGTGGGGTCCCCCTGCCATAAAATTAATCACCCCCCAAGCCAGTCAGCCCAGGGCTGGAATTCCTCGGAAAGTGGGGACCCCAAAAAATTAAAATGGCCCAGTGCTATGCCCCGCACTTCTGGTAGCGGTGGGTGCGGAGTTCATTGTATGTTAATATTGTTCTTTACAGGTGGCCTACAGATCCCAGCAAGCCTGCCCCAGCATGCTGGCACTTGAAGACAGGGTCTTCACCTGGTGGCGGCGGCCTTTAAGCTCTTTTGCATTGCCGCCACCGTCCCAGGGCTTCCGGTGTTTTCAAATGGGGGGTGGTGCCACCTCCCCAGGGCCTCCGATGTCTTCCTCCGGCATCTTCACCTGGGAGGCAGCAGTCTTTAAGCTCTTTTGCTTGGCCGCCACCTCCCCATGGCTTTCGGCATCTTCACCTGGTGGGCGGCGGCCTTTAAGCTCTTTTGCATGGCTGCCGCCTCCCCAGGGCTTCCAAGTCTTCACCTGGTGGGTGGTGGCTGCTAAGCTCTTATGTATAGCCGACGCCCATGCAGGACTTCCGGCGTCTTCTTTCTTCAGGAGCTCTTCACTGCTCCTCCTCCGCCATCGGACTGATGCCGCTGCCTCGCACTGACTTATATAAGTCAGCCGGAGGGGCGGGGCGATGAAGTGGCGAGCCGTGATTGGCTCGCAGCGGCCATCTTGAATTTCAAAAATTATGCTGAGGCGCCATTTTTTAAACTGGTACCGCTCCACTGCCACACTCTGCAGAATATAGGTATACTCGCACCGCCCACACCACCGCTGCATCCCGCCGCCCGCACCACCGCCGCATCCCGCTGCCCACACCTCCGCCACCACTGATGCCCACGCAGTGATGACAGCGGATCCAGTGACAGATCCGCTGGCCAATCACTGTGGCCTCACTGACAGGGACGTGCTTTCATGGGTTGATCGCATGTCCTTGTATGAAAATGGTACTTCTAATGGTGCCGCTTTCGCATGTATTTTCAATGGGCTATTACTGCCCATGGCTTGGCCTCGTCCGCGCCCGCCCCCTGCTCCCATACCTTTCCCCATCGACAATGGGAGGCACCACTATCAGTGCCTCCCAAACACATACAGAGGAGTAATGATTAGAATAACATAAAGAGGATACATATGACACAGAATATGTGTCATAAGTATCTTCTTTGTATTATTTTTAATCATTAATGACAGGGGAGGCACTGCTTCCCCTGACTGCACGTCCCTGATGTTTATGGATGTGATTGTATATTTTGGTCAATCTTTATCTGTAACAGACAAACCATTAAGACATTAGAAAGAAATGTCCAAAAATACTATATTATGCAGTCACAAGGTCATTCCGAGTTGATCGCTCACTAGCTACTTTAAGCATCCATGCAAACGCATAGTCGCCGCCGACGTGGGAGTGTATTTTTGCTTTGCAAGTGTGCAAACACATTTGCAGTTGAGCTCTGCAAAAACGTTTTGTGCAGTTTCAGAATAGGTCTGGACTTCAGCCTGTTCGTGCTCGGAATTGACGTCACACACACACAAACGCTTGAACATGCCTGCATTTTTCCAACCACTCCCAGAAAATGGTCAGTTGACACCCATAAATGCCTTCTTCCTGTCAATCTCCTTGCGATCGCCTGTGCGAATGGATTCTTCGTTAAATTCTTCACTCAGCAACGAACCACTTTGTACCCGTATGACGCACCTGCGCATTGCGGTGCATATGCATGCGCAGTTTTTCCATTTTTTTACCTGATCGCTGTGCTGCAAAAATCGGCAGCGAGCGAACAACTCGGAATGACCCCCCATGTGCACTGCAGGTGTGGCAGATATAACATTTGCAGAGAGAGTTAGATTTGGGTGGGTTATTTTGTTTCTGTGCAGGATAAATACTGGCTGCTTTATTTTAACACTGCAATTTAGATTTCAGTTTGAACACAGCCCACCCAAATCTAACTCTCTCTGCACATGTTATATCTGCAGAGAGAGATAAAGGCCCTACACACTGGGCGATAATACTCATAGAAATGAACGATCTTGTTCATTAATGAATGAGATACCGTTCATATCTTTGAGTGTGGAGGCACCAGCGATGAACGATGCACGGTCCCACACTCATTCATCGCTGGTGCCACGTTGCCTGTGCATGCAGGCCAATATGGAAAATTTCGACCATATTTGCCTGCACTTCTATGGAGCCGGGTGAGGGGGGAGTGAAGAAACCTCACTCCCCCCGTCACTGCCCCCATGCTGCCGGGTCGCCCATTGGCCGTATCCACCGTTCGGCAGCTCAGCGTCGGATCACCCAATGTGTAGGGCCCTTTAGATTTGGGTGTTTACACCAGGGGATATTTTTCAGATTTTTTGGGGGTGTCCAGAGATACAACCTCTCTGGCAGGAGGTATGCTCATTACTTATAAAATTATTTAATTGTTTCTATTCGAGAAACATCTTCTTTGGCTCCTCTCCTCCGGAGATCTGCCTATAGCTGACCGCTATCTTTTCGGACATATTTTGATTTCAACTAGGGCAGCTATTGCACAAAATTGGAATTTACATAAAAGTAAAATCCAATATGTTTTCCAAATGGAGACTCTTGGCATAACTTGCTCTTCCTCTGTCTCTTCACTGTTGATACTGTTTGAGTGTACACGACTCTAAACTAGAGTATTTGTTTATTATTTTGATTGTGCTTTATATTAAATGGGTACTTCCAATCCAGTGCCATCAATGGCCATTCTAAACTGCATTTTCCATATTATTAGGCTTATCATACAAACCCTTTAAACCAGGTCACACATTAATTATTCAGGTCCTTTAGCTGATTAAAACCTGATGAAATTCAGGCTTGAAAGTAGGCTAGCCACCTAACCTGTACAATTCATGTGTCCAGTCCTGGTTTAAGAGGATGGTAGGATAAGTCTAAATATTATTTTAAACCAATAAATGCAAATCAGCGGTAAATACTGGATATGGTTTGAAAACTAAATCCACATTTGTTTATACATATAGCTAAAATTTCTTAGAAAGTTACAACTTCATACAAAGAAATAAAAAATAAAAATTAGGGCAAGCACAGCACAGTAAACGAGGTATTACCACTTGCAAGAGACTGGGTTATACGTGCACATATTATCCATGAAGAGTAGCCACAGTCCTGGGGATATACACAGCAAAGATTCAAATTATTATCGACTGATGCAATAAACAGGAGACCTTTTGAATGCTTGATTATGGACCTGTTATAGTCCTATTGGAAGCTCCGGTCTTTGGCATATTGTGAATTATAGTGTGTTCCCCTTTTGATGTTTGTGGACCACTATGCGTAACTCGAGATAAAAGCAGATGTCAAATGATGCCCAACTCCTGTATCACCAATGCGTTTCGCTGTATGCTACAGCTTTGTCAAGGTAATTGTGCTCAGTGTCTGGATGCCCTTATAAGGCTGTGCTAATTGCCCATCATTAACAGGTGCCAATAATTGAAATTATTGAAATACAATTTATACACAGGCCAACTTTTGGAGGTTGGTGTGGGAGGAAATTATCAGTTGGCAGGTGAGGCAGTATTTGTTTAGGGAGCAAAGTGGGTGAGAAAGTGAAAGTAGATAAATTGAAGATGTAAATAGGAGAGGATTGAGTGAGGGCTATCGGGGTAATTCAGAGTTGATCGTAGATGTGCTAAATTTAGCACATATACGATCATTTACTCTGACATGTGGGGGGACGCCCAGCACGGGGCTAGTCCACCCCGCATGTCAGGCCCTACACCCCCCCCTACAAGTACATGCCTGGCAATCTTTATGTTCGTCCTAATGTATTACACTTTCTGTGTCCCATGCTCACACATATTCTTTTAATGTATATGTTCAAGCATTTGTTACATTTATATACAATTGAACTCAGTAACCTGTGGATGCTTATACCTCATACAGAATTACAAAATTACCCAACATATCTTTGTACAATTACAATTGTCCTCTCTATGATCAGACCTCTATACTCCCCTGAAGCAACCCCATGTTTTCAGACCCACCCAGCTCTCTGCATTGCACCCACCTTGTGACCCCTCTGCTCTGCACCCACCTGGTGAACCCTGCCTACTCAGTACCTGGATGCAGAACCCTCACTACCCCTAACCCCTGTCCATACACTCGACTGGTCAACTCTGTGCACTCACACATGTTTGGTGCCCAGTTCCTGTAGCACAGAAGGGGTTGACATTTGGCTGTGTGTGTTGCACATGTGACTAACCAAGATTCTGGGCAAGGTTTCTCCCTGACAGGATACCTTGCAGTCACCACTGTACTGTACAGTATCTGCTGGCAGCAACAACTGTGGGGCTAACTGATGGAGGAACATGGACATACTTAACATTTCAGCTTATCTGTGAATAACAAAAAAGGAATAAGAAATCTAGAAATTGAAATAATCCATGTGATCACCGAACTAAAAAAAAAGACTACAGGTTAAGAAGGGAGGAGCTGAAAGTGAAAAGGGAAAGTTCCAGGATAGGAGAGAGGAATCATGAGTAATCATTAAATACCCCCACCCCCACAAAGACAAATCTAGATTCGCCCCTAGCTTCATGGCAGCAGCCTCAGCAGTGTCAGGCGGACAATCCATGGGAGGACGCACAAAGGGGATGCAGTAACACATAAAAACTGCAGCAGAAGAGACAGCAGCTACATCTGTGTTTGGAGCTGAGGCCACAGCAGGGACTGGCAGTGCCTCTTCACAACCCAATAAGTGTAGAAGCCGGACACCCTTAAGCCCCAATATAGCTCAGTGAGGGGGAAGGGAAGGGGGGATGATGAGTAGTGAACACCCACTGTGAGTTTTCACTCTAGGCCAACAGGGAAAATAACCTACTCCATGGTGAGCCAAGTCACAGTTCTATGTTGTTATATCATTAGAATTAGTTTCTCCCCTCTCCTCACTATAGCAACACTTTCTGCCCTCTCCTCACTATAGCAACACGTTCTCCCCTCTCCTCACTATAGCAACACTTTCTACCCTCTCCTCACTATAGCAACACTTACTCCCCTCTCCTCACTATAGCAACACTTTATCACTTCTCACTGTAGTAAAACTTTCTCCCTTCTCCTCACTATAGCAACACTTTCTCCCTTCTCCTCACCATAGCAACACTTTCTCACTTCTCACTGTAGTAAAACTTTCTCTCTTCTCCTCACTATAGCAACACTTTCTCCCCTCTTCTCACTATAGTAAAACTTACCACGCTCTCCTCACTATAGCAACATTTTCTCCCCTCTCCTCACTATAGCAACACTTTCTCTCTTCTCCACACAAGTGTTTGCTATACATGCAAGAGCATTTATTGTTTCCAGCATTTACCTGTCACAGTCCGAGAGGTGGTCTGGGATCTCGCTCTGGTCATATGTGTTTGTGTGGCTATTGGGCACTGTGTGTGTGTGTGTGTGTGTGTGTGTGTGTGTGTGTATGTGGCTATGGGGGCAGTGTGTGTGTGCAGCTATGGGGACAATGTGTGTGTAGCCATGGGCCAGTGTGTATGGCTATGGATCAGTGTGTGACTATGGGGCAGTGTGTATATGCACCTGTGGAGGCAGTGTGTATGTGGCTATGGGTACAGTGTGTGAGTGACTAGTAGGACAATGTGTATGGCTATGGAGCAGTGTGTGTGTGTGTGTGTGTGTGTGTGTGTGTGTGTGTGTGTGTGTGTGTGTGTGTGTGGCTATGGGTGTAGTGTGTGCAGCTGTGGGGGGCAGTATGCTGGTATGTGGCTATGGGGGCAGAGAGTGTGTGAAATTGCATGCAATTGTGGGAGGAAAACCCCAGACTGATATCTAGCTTAGGGCCCCATGCGGTCTAAGGGCTAGATGTATCATCACTTGGAGAGTGATAAATTGGAAAGAGAAAAACCACCAGCCAATCAACTCCTAACTGCCATGTCAAAGGTCCTGTTTAAAAAATGTCAGTTAGGAGCTGGTTGGCTGGTAGGTTATCACTTTTCATTTTATCACTCTCCAAACAATAATGCATATTGCCCTTACTCTGGTGCTGATCTCCAGTGCCAGATCTCTCTCCCTCTCCTCTCCTCCTCATTGCCTCTGTATGACAGACAGGCAGCAGTAACATGCACTTCAGTCTTCAGCACAGCACCCCCCCCCCCTTCCATGGGCTGTGGGCATTATGTGAATAATACTCACTACTACTGTGGTAATAATGTGTATAAGGAGCATTACTACTGTGGACATTACATGTATAAGCGGCACTATTGTGGGCATTATGTGTAAGGGCCAATACTACTATGGGCATTATTTATAGGGGCACTACTTCTGTGGCCATTATGTATATGAGGCACAGTACTGTGGTAACTGTGTATAAGGGGCACTACTGTGTGGCGTAACATGTATAAGGGGTACTACTGTGAATCATAAGAGGAATAATGAACAATGCTGTGTAACAGAATGTGAATAAGGATCACTACTGTGTGTCAAAACTTGAACAAGGGACACTACTATGTGGTTTAAAATAAATCAGGCACTATGTGCAGTGTAATGTGAATAATATTGTGTTACTGTGTGGTGTAATTTGAATTGTAAATACTATTATGCAGCCACGCCATTTCCTTGTGAGACCTCAACCTTTATAAAGGAAAGTGCACGCTATCCCCTTATTAGTTATAGGAGGGAGGGCACTAATTTATAGCTTGCAGGGGGACACCGAACACTCTGCCTTTACTATCATAGAAAGTTTTAAACCACTTCTCAATTAAGGATTTACCTCAACATATATTATTTTAACCCTCAATGATCACTGATGTGAAAGTATTATTATCTATGAGCATTTCAGTAGTAGAATTAAGGAATTTACAATTATTTTATAAATGCTATCATATGTTAAAAATTCATAACACATCTTATGTTATTGAATTACTTCATAGATTTAACTATCCCTGTAACACTAAAGGGCCCCATACACTACAGCGACATGTTGGACCCTCATGTCGCATATGAGTTCCCTTGAACCACCCGGCAGCCTCCCGGGTGGCAGGATCGCATAGTATACATTGTATGCGGTCTTTTTGCATACAATGTATCTTATGCGATCCCAGCCATGCCTGCGGGAACCGACATATCACGAGTGCAGCACTAACAAACTAGGGGCTCCGATCCGATGCTCATGGGACCGCAGATTGGATCGGATGTTAAACACATCCGATTTGCCACTTTCCATCCGATTTATCGATCCTAAAAGTTTGAAATTGGATTAAATTGGGCATTATCATTCTAGTGTATGGGGCCCTTAACATATCTTTCACACTTTACACATTCTATTTCATTCAACTATACAAAATTGATTTGAAAGAAGTTTCCTGTTGTGATAAGGTTTGTTTAGTTTTTACAATTCTCGTAAGTATCTTTTGTAAACAGAAATTCAAATGCCCTCTTCCAGCAAATCAAAGAACAGTATGATATGACCCCGCAGGTAGCAACTCTGAGGTTTTGTAGAATGATGCATGAAACTAAAGAAACTTCAAATTTAGAGAAAAACAAATGGAACATGGCATTGTTGAATTCAATTGGTCTACTATGGAGCTCAGATACCATTTACCTGTATATACAATTTTTGTTGACGCAGCAGGAAGAATAATACATCAAGAGAAAGCTTGGAAGGCAATACAATTAAAATATTACATTTGTATAAAACAAATACAGTTTTATTTGCAAAATAACAACAACTGTGCACCTACTGTCAGAGCTGTAACTGTTCATATAATATCCTTTACAAATAAGTGAATTGATGCCCATCCCAGTTATGGTTTTGCAATTTGGCCAATACCTACTGTATATTTGTATGTTGTCAGCAAAATTGTGAATATCTATTAAGGACATGACACTTGTATAACAAAGCCAATGGTTACAAATGCCCTTTTATTGTACAAGTGTCTGCTCTGTGGTATGGTCTACTTGCAAAAGACAGCTGGCAACAGACCACATGGCAAAAGCATCTTAAGGTGCATACACACAGTGCAATGTAACCTTACGATTTTGACTATATAGTCAAAATCATAAGGACAGTTAGTGCAAATCGCACCATGTGTATACAACTTGCAAAACCGATACACGCTCCCTTGGGGTCAGTATCGCAAGAAAAGATAGACTGTGCAGACAAGTCAATCTTGACAATATTGTGTACAATCTAGTACATAGTATAGTCAAAATCTCAAGTAAAGATAGTCAATATCGGTGGTTCAGTGCTCCGGGGAGTTCAGGGGAAATGGCAAAGTCAAAATCAGAGATAGTCAATATCTTACCATGTGTATGCACCTTTAGAACTACTTCTAAAATACATATGCAATACAGATCCTTGTGACAACACACCTACATACTTACTAATTACTAACGGTTAAAGTCTGATGCATTAGAAATATTGAATGAAGTGTAGTATCCTAGATCTGCTGGCCTTTGATGTGTGTTAAAATTGAAATAGGATATATTAATATTTTATGCATTTAAAAATACACCTGAAAAAAAAAGTGATAAAAGTTTCTTGGCTGCAGATAAAATGTCTTCATGCAAACGGACATTGCCTGCACTCTGTGGAGAGTGATTCAATCACTTTGCTGTATATGTGCAAGAAAGCTGTGCTATATTATGCCTATATTTATCATGTATACATTAATAATGTTGATGTGGACAGAATGTTGACATGGAGCAAGCTGACATTCTTTCCTCAAGCAATGTCTTCCTGGTCCGATGGTGAGGTTTCTAATGACTTCTAGAGTATCCTGTTGTGCTTCTGGCATCCCCCCGGTCCATGCAAATGTTGATATTTTACGTGTTAACATTGTGAACATGTTGACTTTCTGCATATACTGTAATAACTGTCAACATTATGGTTTCAAAATTGTGAATGTCGACATTATGACTTGATCCTGTGAAAGAGCACATAAGTCTAATTTAGAGTTAAACTGAGGGCTGTATAGCACAAACTGGGACGAAGTCCTTTCTGCATATTATAAATCCCCAAAGTGAAACAGTTGGGTGACTCTGCTGCTATTTCCTGTCTTTCTTGCAGATGACTACCTGCTACTGCTAATGTATTAAGCTAAGGTCCTCTTTAGGAGCCACTGTACTGTTTGGCCTTGTTTGAAAAAGTTTGAAAGTTATATGCCATTCCTGCAAAGCCAAACATTGAGTGAATGTCCTAGGCCTCCTTTCCCCAACCTGTCAAAAGTTTTTTGTTTGTTTTTTCTTACAAATGTCTCCGAACATTACGTAGCGCTCACATTTGATAAATAGGTATCCTCCCAACAGATGAAAGGGGGAATTCCTAAGTCATTTTAATTTTACTTGTAGATGATAAAATATTTGTTTTTTTGTTTCATGGTTCATGTACAGATTCCACACATCACACTTTAGGTTTAGTTGGTTTTGTATATTCTACAGTACAGTAAGTAAAAATCACAATATACTGAAGGCATCTGGGAAAACATGTGGCTAAGAAAACTTCCATTTTTATGGTAATACTATGTACAGTATATCTAAATCTTTACTACAAATAGTTAGGACCTCACTGGACTTCCAGGCAATTATGTGCTTCTTGCACATTAGAATATTTACACGTAATAATGCATTTTTCTACTCGATCTAAATGTTTTTTTATTATTATTATTATTATTATTATTATTAATAATCATCATCATTACATCCATGAGGGCTTCTGTAATAGCATGTGACATGCAGTCTCTGTAGAGATTCTGGAGAGTCTGACCATAGTTTTAAAGCAGCAACCATTTAAAAGGCAATGCCAATCTGATTTGGCTTTTTAAATGATTGCTGTATTAAAAATATTGGCAGACATGTCAGAATCTTCACAGAACCTGCATTTCGCAAGCTATTATATGACCTATACTTTTCATTTATTTTAATGCCTTTAAACCACATTTAACCAAACTTTCCATAAAGTTGTTATTTTTAAAACATTTACGCCTGGCATAACTAATTTTCTAAATATATATTGTGTATTCCTATCCTGGAATGGAAAAACAGAGTGAAATTTATAGAATAGTGGCACAAAACTTTATTCTTCAAATCTTTAGTGAGCCCTTTAAAACATCTGAAAATGCATTCGGTGTACAGTTCCAGGTTTCAGCTAAGGAGAGAAGAGCACATACATTTTCTGACAATTTGCCACTGAAGACTAATGATCTTCACATCATCAAGATGAAGTAAGTGAAACTTAAGGATAACATTTTTAATGGTTAATTTTCTGTCATGCACAAATACATAAAGAAAAAAAGCAAGAGATAAAAGAGCTGTTTAAGCCTGTAGAATTCTTCACAGGTACAATTTCCCATCCAGTCTCCTGTGAGTCTGAATATCAGAAGGAAAGAAATAAGTCAGCAAGAATAGCGAGTGAAGTTGAAATTGGTAAAGTGAATGAAAATATTATAGTTGGTGATGATGATAGTGATTAAAGTAATAAGGGAATTTGTATTTCTGACACAAACAATACCATTACTTCATAACCACACTTAAGATCTGCAGGCAAAGTTATTGAGGTTTGTTTCACATTTTACTTAAACTTCGCCTTAATTCAAATTAATTAGCAGCAAGAAGCTATTAAATGCCCAAAATATTTCCTGCTGATAAAGGTGGCAGTCAGATCCACTAAAAGAACAAAATTTGGATTGTTTTGGACTTTTTCTGTTTTACTGTTGCTCTTTTTTGTTTTGTTTATTCAGTAAATTGCCAGTTTTCACATCAGAAATCCCCAGGTAACTCTCTGAAGGTCATAAAAAAAGTTTACAACAAAATTAACCGATTATGAAAATAGTAAAAATCACCAAATATGTTAGGTATTGTTATTGTAGTGTGCCAAAATATTGAAAATAATGGTAATAAAACAGTGCAGTTTCTATAATATTATGTTAAAAGTATAGAATGAAACACAAGTTTGAAAAGCCTTATTATAAAGATGTATAGTAGTTCTTTTTCTTGCAGAACATGAATTGGTCTCTAGGGACTAAGCAACCTACTGTATTTGGACAACTCAGAAATAGTAATACTGAACTGTATTTGAAAAATGTAAACAAGGTACACATGGAGAAAAGGAGATTACGCAATCATTATTTGAATACAAAAATATAAATTATTTTATTTCTTGCTGAATATGTTTTAAACTGTATTTTAAAATAGAAATTAAGAGAAAAATTTAAATATTTATCATTGTAGATGCAACCAGACTCATTGAACAAACTACATTAATTTTGCATTATATGAAAACATTGAATATAAAGTGTTATAGCATTATAAAATTTTTAAACTGCAATAAAAAACAAAATAAGCCATTTCAGATATAATTCTAATTCTTTAATGCCTCAAAATGCAGTATTCCATTAAGTTACTATAATGAATAAAGCAACAACAATTCTAAAATGAGCAGAGCATACACATGTGCATTGTGCCCTAGTGTAAATGGTGCAATTTCAATCAGTGCTTTGTCTATGTGGAAACATCTTGTACTAATAGTAGTACAACAGTTCTATAATAAGTTTTGTAGCAGTGCTCACATGTGGGACATTATTAAATAAAATGTTGGTAATTAACTCCAATTTTGTGCATGTTTCTCTGCATAAATGTTCCAGAAAACAGTCAAGTCAGTGTTGGTATGTAAACTATGTTCAGAAATGGCAACTAATCAGATCTAATTTAAATGTATATATACTGTAGTAATCAATGGAATCCACAAATGAAGAACAAGGTACTGTAAAAATGCCAAAATCCAGTAATAATATTCCAATGACTAACATTCAGGAATCCAATACATTACGACATACAGTACAGTAAGTAGGAAACATGTTTTCCCTACCATAGAGAGACAATATCAGACAACATGAAAAACCTAGTAGAATCAAAAGTAAATATATATATATATATATATATATATATATATATACATACACATACATACGCATTTTAAAGCACAAAAATGGCAGCAAGCAGCATGGAAAATTTGCAGGCATTAAGGCACATATCACAGTCAGTGTTACTAATTCCAAATGGCAGTCAAATACAGAATCATACTGCATCATCTGATTTTTGAAAATGCACATTGACTGTTTAAGTGCTTTTGTCAAATCACAACCATATCACCAGCACACTCTCCTCCATTACAGTAATTCAAGCTTTTTGTCGTTGGATTTTACCAAGCCTCCTCAAACCCACAGAACTAAATTATTAATATGATATTAATATTATATTCATTTTCAGCAGTTTTCTCTCTCCAAAGCAAATTCTCTCACCAATTTCTACATGCATTTCTCCTGATATTACTGTAACACATCTTAACCAAACCTTAGAAATAGTCCTAGATAAAGTAGCTCCAGCTACCCTCCAACTAGGCCATTCTAGTGACAAGACACCTGCAAAAACTGTCACATAAAGTAGAATATCAGTGGCATAAATTTGGTATTACTAATGACTTATTCACATATAAAACTTTCTACCACAGCTTGCAAAAGGTTAAGCACACTACAAAACACTTTAAAACAAAAATATTTCCAGTCTCTCCCTGCTGCCTAAGCTTCTAACTCCAAGCAAATCTTTACTATCAGTGCCCAATATCTTACTTCCTACTTCAAGGAACATATTTTTAAGATACATCATTAAATAATTTGCTCTTGCTCAGCCATCAATCTGCTCAACTCCTTCCCTGAACACTGGCACATTTACTCTCTGTCTACTAGTATTTTTCCATTATTGCTAAAGAAGGCAGTGATTGTGGGATTGTATCAGGATCCTGGCACTTTGGATGCTGGCAATCAAAATACCGACAGCAGCATCCCAATGCTCAGGATCCTCACACCAACATGGTGAGTTTATTTGCCCTAATCTCCAACCCCATAACCCTTATTACCTGCAACCTAAGCCTAGCCCTCCCTGTTGGTGCCTAAACCTAAACCCCTCCCCTCCCCCCCTGCAGCTTATCACAGTTGAGTCCCAGCAGTTCCTCATTCTGGATTTCGGCGTTCGGGGTCATGTTGCCTGGCATTTTGATCCATGTTGGAATTCCAGGGTTGGTATTCCGAGCAGTGTCGGGATTCCGGCATCAGTATCCTGAATGCCAGTATACAGAATGTCGGGATCGTGACTGGATCCTGTGATTACTAATAGTCTGTGGGAAGAAAACATTACTGACCTGAAATCTCTATTTCTGTTTATACAACACAACAATTAATTGCTGCATAGGTTTCATCCTTGATTCGGAACTGACCTCTGTTACCTACATTTAATCCCTATCTAAATCCTGTTATATCCAGAATACACTCATATCTCACAAAAAGACAGTGCAAATACTCATGCATTCATTATCTCCCACATTGATTATTGCAATAGTTTCCGTACTGGTCTTTCGCTAAACAGACTATCACAACTACAATATATATTGAATGAAGTGGCTAAACTGTTCTTCCTTACAAACTATTATTCTCCTGCTGCTCCACCCTGTCAGTCCTTACATTGGTTGAACGTTTTTTTTTTTTTGCCAAATTCAAATCAAACAAGCTACAGTACACCAACATACACCTCTTTGCTTATCTCAAAATATCTCCCAGCCAAACCATTCCATTGTGTACAAGACCATCATCTCTCATCACAATCATTATCTGCTCCCATTCACAGTTACACAACTTTTTGCAGAACAAAACTTTGTTCTAGTCACCAAACCTTCACGTTTTCACTGGAAACTCATCTTTTCAGGCAAACTTATCAAATCCCAAAACTACATAACATCTGTAAGATACCTGAACTATTAATGACAGTATCTCCCCTCTACATCAGCCACATGTAACTTTACATGTGTTCTCTTTCTACACTCACACATCCCACTGACCCCAGGCCAACACTGACTGGATCATACAACCCACCAACAACCTCTGCAAACTTGTTGGAACAATATGCAATGTGTAGCACTTGCAGTATATTTTATGTGACAAATGTTTGTCGGTAAAATGTGTTGAAAATATGTGCATAAATAGTCTAATAAATATATATATATTTTTGGCATATAAAGAAACTTGCTAAGTGCAAAATAAACTTAGCGCTCCCACTTTATTTATTTTGCACTTAGCTCTTTTACCGACAACGACAACACAATGTTCACATTTTTATATATTATTTTTGTTGCTCTAGTCTATTTTTTAGTATTACTTGGAATCTATATAATGCTTACACCTGATTAAAACCAGTGAATTCAATCTGTGCAAACGACCCAACATAGTGTGAAACCCAATTACAATCTCCAGGTGTGAATAAAGAGACTCTAAAGCTGGTTGGCTGATACCTACTTAAATACATCCACACCTGCTAAATGGGTATTCACACTTCCTGAGGAAACCGCCGATATCGTGGGTGGAGAAACGCGTAGAGGGTCATTCTAATTGCTTGTCCACTGCTGGAGACTCTCACGGTTCACCCGTTACTGCTACTGAGGGATTAGGACGGTCTCTCCCTATCTTGTTTACTGGATCCACTGCTGCTCAACTGTTTCTGCTGTGCTTGGAAAAGCCCCGTTCTGCTGAGGTGCTTCACAATCTCTGTTATTCTCTTTGCGGGACAACCCGCTACAGACGCCGTCGGCTGCTGAGAGCCACCTCCGCAAACTGCTACTGACGGGAATCAGCGCTTACAACTACGAGTGAGAATGGATCCTAATGCTAGGGGCGAGCAATAGCACACTACAATTAAAAAAACCCTTTGCTTAAATCTATTAGCAAATTTCAAATATCTTGTGGAGACATTTCTCTTATCCCTCTATCAGTACGGATGCCACCAGCCTAATTTATGATTGTGGACTGCAATACCAATATAATTGGCGTACAAGCCGATTACAGTTAATTCATTTTTACTGTGAATGTGACTATCTATATATGTATATGCATTTGCACTGCCTATGTTTTTAATTTACAAACTAATCATCTTAAGTGGTTTTTTCCACTGTTTTTATTATTAAATGATTTTCTATTTTGATATCAGCGCTCCTTAAATGTTTTCTATAGAACATTAACTATACATCTTTTGATTAAGGCATCCAGTTGCCCTTTAGGAGCTGCTATTATACCAACTATCCCTTATCAGGTGTTTTCTTGAATTAATTTACTAGCGCCCGATGTAACGGGGTAGATATTGCCCTTGCTTTCTTTCCCGGAACCAAAAAAGCCAGGACAATATTTTCTTTGTTAAGGTGGAACTTAGTCATCACCTTAGGAAGATACCCAGATCTAGTTCTGAGAACTACTTTATCTAGATAAACAATCAGAAATGGGGAACAACATGGCAATGCTCCTAAGTCTGATATTCTTCTAGCTGATGCCCTAGTCAATAGAAAAGATAATTTAGCTGTCAACCATTTATGATCAATATTATTAAGTGGTTCAAATGGGGCAACTTGAAGGGCTTTCAGTCAAACGGCACTGTAGGAGGAACAACCAGAAGTTGAATGCGCAGCATACCCTGGATAAAAAATACGCACATACTGTAGATTGGTAATTTACTTTTTGAACCCTACAGTCAATGCCAACCCTTGCTCTCAAGGAAGCCATCTATTCCTGCCTGAAGAAATGCTAAGACCCTGGAACTCTGAAAAATTGTGGGGTCCATTTTTATTTCACTGCACAAATGAATCTTGGCTTGCCATATTTGGTGATAAATGCGAGCTAAGGAAGGTTTATTTGCTCTGAACACTGTTTGAAAATATCCTCTTGACATCAGGATAGAGGTTTCAAATGCCACGCTGTCAAAGACAGTCAATCCAGATGTCTGTGATAACTAGGACCCTGCATTATTATGTCTGGACATTGAGGGAGCAGAAGTAGAGCATCCATTGCCATACTCTGCTGGTCTTCCTGTTTTAACTTTCTCACCACCCTGGGTAATAGGGTAATTAGAGGAAAACCCATCCACCAGACGAAGGTCCCATCTCACCAATAAAGCATCCACTGGGATCCTTTGTTCTTGACCTGTATGTGAGCACTTTGTTGTTCAACCAAGACATTATGAGTTATATCTCTGGCAAGCACCTCTTGTTTACTAGAGTCTGGAAGATCTCTGGGTGTAGAGCCCATTCACTTCCCTGAATGGTGTGTCGATTTGAGAAAGTCTGCTTCCCCGTTTAGGATTCCCATAATGAGAACAGCGGACAAGGTTGGATGATGAAGTCCTGCCCACTTAGATATGTGACTTACCTACTTCATCACTTTTCGGCTGAGAGTTCCTCCCTGATGTTGAGGTACAATACTGCTGTCACATTGTCCATTCGGAACTGGACTGGCTTTTCCCGGAATACTGTCCCGTGCCTACACCGATGCCCTGTATATGGGCTGATGTACCAACCTTTATCAGTAGGCAACTTTCTTCTTTGGGAAGACAATCTTCCTGACACTGATACCCAATGTCAGAATTTTCCCAATCTGATATCAAAAGGATTTCCCTTTGTCCAGCTGGGATGTGTGTAGCCACCAGGCTAATGACCTTCTTACTTTTATCATATGTACCATAGTCCATCTTTATTATCTGATGCAACAACACCTTGTATTCCCAGCTGGTCCCTCCAGGTACCAACCAGGACAACACTGCTGATCTTCCACGATCTGATGAAATCTGGGCGTATCCAGTGTGGTGTGACTGTAGATTCTATTTGGTAAGAATCAGACGCTGCAGAGACCTAGAGTGGAAATGTACATACTCCCTACTGTCAATGCAGATACCATCAAACTCATCACCTACATTGCTGCGTGAATGGATGCCGTTTGACTGTGTGGCAAGTCCTGAATCCTATACTGAACCCTGGATATCCTATTGTGAGGTAAAAATTACTCTCTGCAGACCTGATCCAGTACAGCCCCCAAGTGAGTCATCCGGTGTGATGAAACTGAAGACGATTTTTCCCAAGTTATGAGTCACTTGCCCTGCAAACACGTTATAGTCTGTTGCAGATGACAAAGAGCATCTCTGTGACTGTGCCAGGATTACAAGATTGTCTTGGTATGGGAAAATCCATAACCCCTGCTGGTGGAGATAAGGTGTTATTACCGCCATATTTTTGGTAAATACTCTGGGGACTGTGGCTAACCCAAAGGGTAAGACCTAGAACTGAAAATGCTGTTTGGAGGATAGCAAACCTTGGATAACACTAATGAAAAGTGGTATAGGAACATGTAGGTAGGCATCCTGTATATCCAGGGATACCATGCCACACATAAGAAATGTAATGATTCCACGTGCAACCGAGGTTCCAAATGTATTTGTTCAGCATTTTAGGATTGAGCATGGGCCAAAATGATCCATTTGGCTTCCGACTAAAACCAGGTTGGAGTAAAACCATGTCCTCATTTGACAGAAGAACTGGAATGACTATTCATGACTGCAATTTCTAATTTGCTTCTGCAAAGCCTTGGTCTTCGTTTCTACCTGGGACAGGCTGTCTTAAAGACAAAAGCACAAACTAAAGATACCGTGCTAGATCTGTGTGACCCGAAGAAGTCAGCCCAACAACCTGGGGTTTCCCTGGCAGAGGCCCACACCATCAGCTGATGGTTTATTTTTCTACAGCACCTGGTATTCCCGGATGGTCTCCCATCCGAGTACTAACCAGGTCCAACACTGCCAAAAATCTGATGATATTGGGCCTATCTAGTGTGGTGTAGCTGTAGATCTTCTAGTAGTCCAATGCTTTCCTAGTCTTCCCCAATTTGTTAGATACCAAAAAGGGCCGAAATGCAGAACTTTTAGGTTTGAAACTGTATGTGGAAGGAACCTGACTTTCTTGGAGTCTGCTTCTGACTCCAGTATATCTGTCAATTCTTACCAAAAATAATATTTTCATAAAAAGAGAATGAATACAAAACCTTCCTAGATTCGAAATCAGCTTCCACGTACCCAGCTAAACTGCTCTACGAGCAGGTATAGTTGAGGATGATGCCCTTGAGTAAATATTTTGCCCATATCCAATGCTTCCAGGAACATTGCAGTTTTTTATATGAACTATATCAGATTTTTGCTCTATTGAAAAAAATCTCCTTCCAATGCATCAGCCCAGGCAACCACTGCCATTGCCATTGAAGCTGAAGCCAAGGTATCTTTGCTGAGCTAAAACATTATGTACACAAGCCATCCTGAACCAGATCATGAGAGGATAATACAGCTTTGCAAAACAAACATGGTATGAGTGTCCTCACCATTGGCGCTCTTATACATGATAAATAATCAGCACTTCCACAGTGTAATACACAATTTTGTGACTGTAATCATTTAACCTTTTTTCTTTAAAATGATATCCATCTGACCCTACTCATGCACCAGCATTGAGGATCTGCAAAACAAACTGACAAACATAAAGTAAAGTCAGCATCATACAAGCAGTCAGTCACATGTTAAACATTAGTATAATAAGCAATATGATTACATCATCAACTACAATAACATTTTAAGTATGTAGGAGAACACATTTACTGAATCATGTTTATCAGATCTAACGTATTCAGACGCAATGCGAAAAAAACAACAGTAATGGTATATCAACTCATATGCAATATGCACTTATCTAACTGTTCGTACTAAAAAGGTAGATAGAGATGTAATGCTGTACTACCCGTACTCAGTAGAGTGGGATACAGGGAGACTCACCCTGCTTTCAGGATCGATCATATGTTAGCTAATGCTGAGTGGATCCAGACGCTACTAGTGTACACTGCTGCTCCATGACTTAGTGAACACAGATGCTCAGTTAACACAGACGCACCGGTCACACAGCCACTTATGCTGCAACTGGGTTCCCTCATGATAGCGACCAGTGAACACAGACGCAATGGTCACAAAGCCGCCTAAGATGCGATCAGGTCCCCTCGTGGTAGCATCTGGAAATGAAGCGATGAAACAGTTCATGGCTGGAGACTCGGTGGAAACTGGTGATGAACTGGGGGGAGGGGTGACCAGGATAGCGTCTGACTCCCCACTGCTGACATCAACCCTAGGGATCGCGGCCTCATACTATTCCTGGACCCTCTGATCTGTAAGGCCTAGCGCTGGTGCACCCGGGGTGATTGCCTCATCAGCTACTGTTTGGTTGTCTCCTCCCAAAACAGTGCTGCTGTGTCCGTATTCCATCTACTGAGCGGAATCGATGCCTTACCTTCTCCCCATGCTCCGGCCACAGCCTGGTAACGTCTGCTGGACCTGCTTGTAAATCCGACACAGACGCATGCCGAAACAGCACTGTACTCGTGGGTAAGAATTGTCATGACCCGGTGGAGAGTTGTTGGAGCGACTCTTTCTAAGGTACATATAAGACGCTGTTTAGAAAGATCACTCAAAAATTAGTAAGACTATAACAATAAAATAAGAAAGCTTAGGGCTGCTAAAAAATCAGCAGCCCTCTGACCATGGTCCAGCTCCTTCTCCACCAAACAAAAAACTGATTTGCCTGAGCCAGGGGGCGGGGATATATAGACGGGCCCATTGCATGCTGGGAGGCCAGAAAGCTTTGACCGATTGGTGCAAATCCACTGTCGCTCCATCATATCCCATTGTTATCCTGTGGATGACCTGTGGGCCCTGTCAAAGTCAGAAAAATGTCTCTATGCACGTTGCCATATTTGCACCGCACACTGGTCCGCGCTGCGCATGCGTACGCTCTCCCGTGAAGGCGCATACCCGCAATAGCGTGCACTCGCAGGCGCGGTATGCGTATTTACGGTAGAGTTTATGTAGTCGTAGCGTGCGACTCATTCGTTACAAATGTTCACAATTAATGTAGTTTGTAGATCATGGTCACCTTGATAGATTCTGAAAGTCTGGTTAAAATAGAAGGTCCCTGTTTAAAGGAATCCCTCTTTGTATTGTACGAAGGGTCTGACAGGAATCATACAGCAGTGTTTGGTACCCATCGGAAGAGTATTTAATTAGTAATATTCCGGTGTTGGTTTGGAGCGTATTAATCGCTCGTGCGAATAGTTATGGACATAAGAAGTTTATGTCCATTTCTATTATTTACACATACTCAGGTATGCGGCGGGAAACCCAGTTTCCCACCCACCTGAGCTGTTGGAAATCGTCACAGCCCACCTGTATGAATCACCCTATGACCTTTTGTTATGATGCAGGGCCGAATTCCTTCGGCCAATGGACAATGGGATTGTAGGACCATGAGATTGCATTGTGTGTGGGGCATAAATAGGCAGGCCGACCACATCCAGCTCTGACTCTCTCATCAACGGTTATCTGCTGATAGCCGGGAGCTGGATATCGAGGCGCAGGCGATCATACCCTTTGTGCGTAAGTTTCTCTCCGTAATCATTGTCTTTCTGTGAGCCAATTTCTCTCATCTCTCTCTCTCTCTCTCTCTGTTCTGTTCTCTCATATCTCCCCTAGACTAGGCTAGTATTGTATTGTATTAGATAGTATTGTATTGTATTGCATTTAGGTCAGTGTAGTATTGTCTTTTTGTATTTATTGTTTAGTTCTGTGGTTAGGAAGTCTCTGTTATATTGTAGTGTATCATTTGTACTGTTATCCCCTTTTTCAAATATATTAGATATAATACAGTTAATAGGCTTTGGAACCTAAACCAGTATCTGTGTATTTTCTATAGTATTAAGTGTTCACTTGAGCGTCGGTGACGCTCAAGCAGCCTTGTAGTTAGTCAGGTTACACAAGGTTGCACTTACACCCTGTATTCACATTAAGGTATTCTGTGTATTTCATTGGTATAAGGTTTATACATAAAGGTATAGCGTTGTGAGCGTCAGCGCCGCTGGTGACCTCCTCGTGGTCTCGAGCGTATGCTACGCCATAGCGAATCATTACTCTAGTCATAACCAATAACGTGTCCTGTGATCACTGGGCCGTGAGCGAACGTGACGCTTGAGCGCCTCGCCTACGGCTGAGCGATCGTTACGCAACTAGAGTACCATTACGGTACTTCTTAAGCAAACAGCGTACAGTGTTCTTAGACTTCATAAAGGGTTGTTTATACGACAACGGAATTTAGAATTGTCAATTGGGGACTCGTCCTATCCTTCTCATATCTGCACTAGGTAGATCAGCAGACATTATCCCCCAGCAAAGGGTGGGAGGTTGTCTCCCAGTGCTGACGGGATAAGCGTCTGCTTCGCTTAGATAAAGAGTGCTGAAGGAATCCGGGAACCGGAAGTAAGAACAAAACGCTTGTGTCTTTTAAAAACTGTTTTATTTCTCTTCTGTCTTGCGTATACACGCACGCATACATTTATCTGCATTTCTTTTTCAATTTCGTATATCACTATTCCTGTTTGCCAATTTTTATAGTTGATAGAAAGTGCTAAAAAGAGATTTGCTGTTATTTCATAATAAAGGTAATAGTTAAAGTATAGAACAACACACGATTTGTCTAGGAGACAAGGCAGTCAGTGTGGATTGCGGTAGATGATCAGGGATCATTTACATTGATAAAAGTATATATTGTGTTACGGTGGATCTTTGCATTGCGTACACGTGTCGCTAACAAAGACTAGCGTACGCAATCCAAAAGGCAGACGCACGCAGCGTACATTACGCAACGTAGCGTCCGGTTACGCTCACGTAGCTCAAGTCACGAAAAAGGTGAATTAGCGCAAAGCGAGAATTAGCGCAAAGGCGATAAGTAACGCACAGCGGTAGATAACGCGAAGCGGTAAATAACGCAAATCTATTTTTGGAAAAAAAAAATCTGAAATTTAGTTTAACAGATCCTGCTCCTAATTGGTAACACTGTTGGACTGAAGACAATTTCTGCGCAGAAATAGATATAGAAACAAAGTGTACATGTGTTGAGTGAGTGTGGTTTTGTATACATAAGTTTATACAACTTTAAGGTGGAACCAAAAGGAAAGCCGGGTACTCGTCAAGGGACATACGTGTAAGTGACATATACGGTGGCTAGGGAGGCATCCCTGGTTAAATAATATTTGAGCATTAGAGTATAGCGGACCATAAGGTAACAAGACCAGGAGGTCATAAGGTAACAAGACCAGGAGGTCGTAAGGTAAAAGGTCCGCTATAAAAGTCCAGTGGCACAACGCCTGGGGTGTTGGTGCAGAACCCATATAGGCCATACAAGCTCTTGCTGAAGGAATCGCGGCCGGAAACATCGATTCCATTGATCTTTCAGTACATAACAAGTAGTGCTTGTGTACTGAACGATTGGACCGCACGTAATTGTGTGCAGTAGTTAGTAATCTGACCTAATACCATTAGAGTAAAGTGGTCACAAACGCTATTTGTACATTCTGACGTGATTTGTGTAATTTTTTATTTTTAAAGGGAAGTTCGCTGGTCACTCAGGAACTATCTAACAACCCCACCTTTACTGGAAAGAGTAAGTGTCCTGCGGGTAACCCTCATATGTTCCAGTAAACTGAAGGTTCCATAGGGGCCCTGTATCGAGTACGCCAGCACCACGTCGGTGTGATCAGGTCGTATTGGTCGAGGTGGGCGAGTGAGTGGGGTACTCGGTAAACCGCCACCGCCGGCCTACTGTGGAGTAATTTGGTTGTCTGTAAAGGCTTGCTGAAAACCTTGATACAGAGATCCAAGGAGGACTAAGCAACACCTGCAGACTATGGGGGCCAGTTGCTCAGGTAGGGGGCGATCAACCTTGGTTCAGGTTGATTCTGTGAACCGACCAGTTGGGTCGGCACGATATGTAATGTGTGAAAAATATGGAAGTCACACCGAATCTTTATGTGATGAATGGGAGAGAATGACTGTACAAGACAGGGACAAATTCCCAAGAATAGGTAGCTTTAGTCCAGAAGTGTTACAAAATTTAAGGAGGAGGATATGTCTCGTAAAATCAGCAAAGAGACGAATTCAACATCATGATTATTTACAGTTATGGCACCAGGAAGGTGAGATACAGAGAGGTTTGGCTCTGGCGGCAGGATCTGGGGCAGTCAGGAAGCTGATAGCCACAGCTCCTCCTCCACCATACATTGCAGGAGAGAAGTTGATTGCGGAGAGAAACGCACTGGGTTGTAAAACACAAACTCTTAGTAACCCTGTAAATGTTAATGATGTTAACCAAATAACTCATGCAAGTATTAACCCGTGCAAGATGTACCCTGTTTTGAACCTTGCTCAGGAGTGTGATCAAGAAGACGATTCAGCAACAATTTCAGCTCTCTCTCTTGCAGCCACCATAGCAGAGACCACAGTAGGCACAGCGACACCCACGAGATTAGTGAAAGCCCCTAGCGGAGGGATAGGTGAGGTCGTGTCAACGGGTAAGTACGGCACCATGCACTACACTGAAACAATTGTACCACAACAAGCAGTAGAATCTACACAGGAAGAGGCTGTTAGAATTGCTCCTGTAAGGGTAATAGCAGTTCCCAATGGAAAAACAGATGTGTCTGGAGCCACTCCCATAAGGAACATTGCCATGTACACTCCATTTTCCAGAATGGAATTAAGAACAATAGTGTCCGAATTTCCTGACCCCAGAAAGGACTTAGTTGCTAGCCAAAAATACATCAGGGATCTAGGTAACACTGTAGAACCCAACAACAAGGATTGGCAGATACTGCTAAGAGCTTGTTTACCTTCCAATGTTGACGCAACTCAATTTTTAGCTGACTGTGCATTGGATAAAGATGTACCGCTTACAGACGTGTACAACAAGGATAATGTAAAAAGGATAAATTTACAGCTAAAGGAGTATTTCCCAGCCGTTGTTAAATGGAATAAAATATTTTCCATTAAGCAAAAGGAGTCCGAAACGGCAACAGAATATTTTCACCGGGCACTATTAGAAATGGCAAAGTACACTGGTATAGAAGACATTAAGACCAACCCAAACCATCGAGAAGTAGCAGTATCTGTACTGATGGATGGTTTGAAAGAAACATTAAAAGCTAGGGTACAGACTACGCAGCCATGTTGGCGAGGTCTGTCAGTGTCCACATTGAGAGAGGCTGCTATTGATCACGACAGAAACATCACTAGGCACAGGGAATCGCAAAGTGATAAGTTGATGTCCGTAAGTATACAGGCGCTGACCACAAGGCAGCCTGCGTATGTACCACCGAATCCTGTGGGTAAGGCAAGTGTAATAACATGTTTTTCTTGTAACAGACCGGGACACTTTGCACGAGAATGTAGAACAAAGAATGTACAAAGATCTTTTCAACCCCCTAGACAACAACACAACACACGACATTGGGAGCAGGGTCCACAGAGGCGGAGTTTTGAGCCACATACAGGGGAAACAAAAAGATATCCCCCGAACAGAGATTGGCATGCCTCTGGTAGTTCCCAGCTAACCCCCTCACAAGTAGTTGCTGCCAACGGGATTCAGGGAGGTCAGCATACCCAATAGGGGTGTGGCCATACCTGTAATCTGCACCCAGTTAAGTTGATTGCTAGTCTTGGAAGCGAACCAGAAATTGCAATCAATGTAGCTGGTAAAACTTTAAACTTTCTTGTAGACACAGGGGCGGCCAAGTCAGTGATAAATTCGACAGTGGGCATGAGAACCACTGGTAGGACAATTCCAGCCATGGGAGTAACAGGAGTAGTCCAGCACTACCCTGTTAGCAAACCAGCCGAGATTACAATAGGGCCTTTGCATACCAAGCATTCCTTTTTGCTGGCTGCATCGGCACCAACTAATCTCCTGGGAAGAGACTTACTATGTAAAATGGGTTGCGTCATTTATTGTACTCCTGAAGGTGTATTCTTGGACATCCCTGAGAATCACGCTCAGGAAGTACGAGACATGTTAGACTCCCCATCAAAATTAATGTCACATTCCATTATGACAAATAGGAATCCATCCCAAGTAGAAGAGATGACATCTCAGATACCAGAGTCACTTTGGACAAAAGATGGACAGGACACTGGATTAATGGCAAACGTAGCTCCAGTAGTTGTACAAGTAAAAGATGGTAGGATAGCTCCAAAAATCCCACAGTATCCTCTGAAGCCAGAGGTGGAGTTAGGAGTTTTCCCAGTAATAGAGCGCTTGCTACAACAGGGCATTCTAGTAAGAACGTCCAGCACAGCAAATAGTCCCATCTTCCCTGTTAAAAAGAGTGGGGGGAGGGGTTACAGGCTAGTGCAAGATCTAAGGGGGATTAACAAAATAGTTGAGAGTCAGTTCCCCGTAGTGCCTAATCCAGCTGTCATCCTAATGCAAATTCCTCCCACTGCCAAATTTTTCACTGTTATTGACCTCTGCTCCGCATTCTTTTCGGTACCTCTGCACCCTGACAGCCAATATTTGTTTGCATTCACATACAGAGGAGTCCAATACACGTGGACTCGGTTACCCCAAGGTTTCATAGATAGTCCAAGTATATTTTCTCAGGCTTTGCATGATTGTTTACAGTCTTTCCAACCGGAGAGTGGATCAGTGTTGATACAGTACGTGGATGATCTACTACTGTGTTCTGATTCATTGGAGGCATCCCTGAAGGATACGAAACAGCTCCTGTTTCATCTTTCAGACACAGGTCACAAGGTTTCCAAAGACAAGTTGCAATTATGCCAAGCTAAGGTAAAATATTTGGGACACTGTCTAACACAAGGACTGAGACACCTGACCGCTGATAGAATCCAAGCCATTAGAGACATGACACTGCCACAAACCCAACAACAGATCAGGACGTTTCTAGGAATGTGTGGGTATTGCCGTAATTGGATCCCAGGGTTTTCCATATTGGCGCTGCCTTTGCAGGAAATGGTCTCCTCAAACAAACCTGATCGGATTTCGCATACAGACGAATCCGAAACAGCATTTGAGAGACTCAAACAGTGTCTAACGCAGGCACCAGCACTAGGTATGCCAGACTATGGGAAACCCTTTGAACTATACGGAACAGAAAGTGCTGGGTGCGCAGCAGGTGTACTAACACAAAAACACGGTGATGCCAGCAGGCCAGTTGCATATTACAGCGCTCAGCTAGATACGGTAGCGCGATCCCTCCCCACATGCTTGCGTAGCGTTGCGGCGATAGCATTGCTAGTGACAAAAAGCGAAGATGTCGTGCTAGGCCACAACCTCACAATCCATACACCGCATGCGGTATCTGCCTTATTGAATTCTGCCCAAACCAGACACGTCTCATCAGCAAGGTTTACGAGATGGGAATTGGCATTAATGGCCCCAGTAAACATCACCATAAGGAGATGCAGTGCATTAAACCCTGCAACATTTCTCCCAGGTGTGCCTGGTCAGACACAAAGGGTGGAAGGTGAGAGTGATGGGGAAGGAGGATTTAATGCAAAGGAAGATACACATGATTGTATGGAATATTTGACCCAAAATTTTACCGCAAGGCCTGACATCAGTGACAATCCACTGGAAGATGCAGAACTCACGTTCTACACGGACGGTAGTTGTCACAGACAGTCAGACTCGGGAGACTTGTGTACTGGATACGCAGTCGTAGATGACCAAGACACCATAGAAGCGGAACCGCTAGGCCCACCTCACTCAGCCCAGGTTGCTGAACTGGTCGCCCTAACCAGAGCATGTGAATTGGCTAAGGGTAAGTCTGCCAATATCTACACCGATTCCAGATACGCCTTCGGGGTAGTACATGATTTCGGAGCGCTATGGCGGCTCAGAAATTTCATGACGGCGGCTGGTACACCGATAGCGCATGCAGCTTATATAAAAAGGCTTCTAACAGCGATACAGGAACCCGACAGAGTGGCTGTTATCAAATGTAAAGCACATACATATAGCCAAGACCCAGTATCCCTTGGTAACAGCCGAGCAGACGAAGCCGCAAAGCTTGCAGCTGCTACCCCCATACAGACAGACACCACACAACTGATGGTATTTAATACCATCAACACACAAAAGTTGTGTGAGATGCAGAATTTGTGTTCCACACAGGAGAGAGCAGTCTGGAAGGCAAAGGGATATGGCCAGGAGTCCTCAGGGCTCTGGACGGATGGACATGGTAAACCGGTGGCCCCCAGGGCATACCTTCCATGTCTGGCTGAAGCAGCTCACGGGCTGACTCATCTAGGCAAGGAGGGGATGTGCAAATTGGTAAGAGCATACTGGTGCGCCCCAGGATTCTCCTCTCATGCGAGTAAAAGAGCAATGTCATGCCTTACCTGTCTGAGAAAGAATATTGGAAAAGCAATACCTACAGAACCATCCCATATCCCACCTGCCGGCGGCCCTTTCCAGGTAATACAAATTGACTTCATTCAATTACCCCCATGTCGAAATTTGAAATATGTACTTGTTTGTATAGATGTTTTCTCGAATTGGGTCGAAGCTTTTCCAGCAGCTACAAATACCGCTATGTTTACAGCTAAGAAAATTGTGCAGGAATTTGTATGTAGATATGGTATCCCTAGAATCATTGAAAGTGATAGGGGTACCCATTTTACAGGTGATGTCTTTCAAGGAATGTGTAAGTTGATGGGAATTGATAGTAAGCTGCACACTCCGTACCGTCCACAGGCGAGTGCGAAGGTCGAAAGAGTGAACAGCACTATTAAAAATAAATTGAGTAAAGTAATGACAGAGACAGGATTGACGTGGCCAGAAGCTTTACCCATTGTTTTGTATAGCATCAGAACCACTCCCAGGCCCCCCCTTAATCTGTCTCCTTTTGAAATCTTGTTTGGTCGACAACCGCATGTCATGATTAACCCTCAGGATGATTTGAAATGTAACAATGAAGTAACTGTAAAATACTTAATTAACATGAGTAAACAGTTGAGGAATCAAAATGATAATCTGAAGTTGGTGATTCCTGATTTACCAGATAGTAATTGTCATGACATTGAACCTGGGAATTATGTAATGATACGAAATTTTCTACGCTCAGGTTGTCTTATTGATAGATGGGAAGGACCATACCAGGTCTTATTGACTAGCACCACAGCATTGAAGGTTGCTGAGAGAGAGACTTGGGTCCATTCATCCCACTGCAAAAAGGTTGCTGATCCAGAGAAGTCCCGTGATAAGGAACAGACGGTAGAGGTTGTATCACTAGAGTGTCTGTTCCAGGAGGACTGAGGCGGCACCTGAGCCTTGAAGACCGAAAGCAGTTGTCGACTCCCTTCTCCCTTTTATTGTTTTTCTCCACTTCCCAGCCCCTCTCCCTTAAAATTTCTTTTTCCCCCTTCTCATTCTTCTCTATTTCCTCCTCAAAGATGGACTTGCCCCAAGAGACTGTGATCCGGATTTTGATGTTAACCATGATGTTGACCAGAGCAGTCTGTTCCGGCGAGAGTACCATAGAGGTCGAAAGAGGTTCTGGAATGGGTTCCGATTATGATGATGGAGGCGTAGTTTTCCAAGATCAACCAAACCAACAAGCAAAGGCGAGTATCAGAAAACGATCCGATAGAAGAAATTGTGATGGATTGTTAGCTGAAGAAAATTGTATCTGTAGGCTCTGTGATAATCTGGTTGAAGATGGGTGCATAAAGAAATGCCAATCCAGTTTTAATATCCATATGGACCGGCATCCATTGAGTGACTATCACTCCTTAGAGGGTAACGTGTTAAACCAAACAGATTGTTGGGTATGCTCTCAAGTACCTCAGGGTCACAGCAAACCAGGGCTAGTACCATTTCCTTTAACGTTAGGGGAGGTACTTGAGCTAAGTGGTGGGAGACCGGTGGATCGGAGGTTTAACATCTCCAGCCCTCCTAGTTTGAAGCTCCACCAATACCATGTGGATAGGTCCCTCATATGTTTTAACATCTCCAATCCCAGAAAACCGGGAAATTGGGAAGTGTCATGGAGCAACCTTACCATGACCTTTTCACACAGAGCAGATAGAATGCCTACAGATACAGAGCTCGTACGCCATATAGCCAGTAGAGGAAAATATTTTCGGTATCGATATACCTTAGGAAATAGGATTACTAGAGTTGGAGAGGTATCACCAGGATACTGTGCACATATCGTACAAACTGATACGTGCATTAAGCAGATGGAAGAATTAGGGTCAGGAGATTTCACCTGGAAGGTTTGTAACATGGTCATGTCCTTCTCCGTCCCTTATGTTCTCCCCAATGACGCATATTTCATATGCGGGAGAAAGGCGTACAAGTGGCTTGCCCCAAACTCTGAAGGATTGTGTTATATTGGAAAAGTATTGCCTGAAGTGATGACTGTTACACATGACAAAATGAAGGACATACACCGTGGTGCCCAAGCTCCTTATACTCACACTCATTACGAGCACCGAGTTAAAAGACAACTGTCAGAAAGGTTAGAGCATCCGGCCTCTGATCTTATCCATGAATCCACCGGGATTCAGGTTCTGGTAGCGTTAGATTTCACTCGTACCGCTCGAGGTGTGATGAATTATAGATACATTTCCGCACTCACCAATTTGTTAGATAATATCACTGAAATGTATGATGACACGTTTAGATACACTGGAAGAGAACTTCAAGCTTACAAAACAGAACTAGTTCAGCATAGGATGGTTCTTAATTATCTTACAGCAGTAACAGGCGGATATTGTGTTACATTGGCAACACAGTACGGCATAAAGTGTTGCACGTATATCACAAATAGCACCGAGGACCCGGTAGAGGTCATAGACCAAAAGATGGACGATATTCTCCAATTGAAGTGGGAATTTCGTCGAAAACACAATCTCACCCTTGCTGCTGTAGGTAATGAGCTGACTGGTTGGGTGTCATGGTTGAACCCGCGAAATTGGTTCTCCGGTTTAGGAGACTGGGCTCAAGGAGTCATAATGGATGTTGGAAAGTTTCTACTATGTATCTTGGGTGTCGTTATATCGATTGTATTGATATTTAGATGCGGGCAGGCTTTAATGAGGTGCAAACAAAGTACAAAAGTGATGAGCTTGAGGAGTGAGGAAACCGTAATTAACCTGGATTTGATTTATGACCCAATGATAGAAACCAGAATGTGATGAAAATGCGATTATACGGTCCGTTTCTTTCACCTGTTTTTCTGCTTTTCTCCAAGATACAAAGACCCCCTTGGACGAGGAAGTTGACGAGACGCTATACAGACAACAGACAAGCACCAAAGAAGAAGATTTGACAACTTTAAATATGGACACTTGATGAACTTTGCCATGGATCCCCAGTTTCCCTAGTATTTTTAAACTCACGCTAGCCCAACATTTTTGTAAATCTGATGGCTCAGACAAAGCTATTTGCTCATGCCCAAGGAGCAATACAGCGCAAAGAAGACGACTCTCAACAGATACCGAACACAACTTCAACAACAGATGTACATTTCCCTGACATAGAATATCATTGCATTTTTCGTAAGTGTTCTTTATCTTCATCTCTACAACCCACAGGTAACGACACACATAGACGATAGGGAATACAGGCACAGATAGCAGCAACCACATACCTCCCCCATTCATGTATCATCAACTAAAATGTGCATCCCCATTTTGTTACAACCACAGCCGAAATGAGCTCGGTAGAGTTTGACAGCCCATCCACAGACCTGTACCACAGGATAAGAAGGAATTCAAATGTATACTTCGCAATACCTCGAAGCTAGATTTACCACACGTACGGCACGATGATACATGACCCTCCAAACATGGACTCATACACACATGCTTCTACTTTCTCACTAGGTCATACCCTCTTCACACCTACTCCACTCTTCTCCCCTACCCAACCATGGAAATCAATTAACCCCTGACTTACATTTTTCTCCTTAAATATTTTAGAAGGTGGCAGTTATTATTGACTGCCAAAGGGTGGACTGTCAAAGTCAGAAAAATGTCTCTATGCACGTTGCCATATTTGCACCGCACACTGGTCCGCGCTGCGCATGCGTACGCTCTCCCGTGAAGGCGCATACCCGCAATAGCGTGCACTCGCAGGCGCGGTATGCGTATTTACGGTAGAGTTTATGTAGTCGTAGCGTGCGACTCATTCGTTACAAATGTTCACAATTAATGTAGTTTGTAGATCATGGTCACCTTGATAGATTCTGAAAGTCTGGTTAAAATAGAAGGTCCCTGTTTAAAGGAATCCCTCTTTGTATTGTACGAAGGGTCTGACAGGAATCATACAGCAGTGTTTGGTACCCATCGGAAGAGTATTTAATTAGTAATATTCCGGTGTTGGTTTGGAGCGTATTAATCGCTCGTGCGAATAGTTATGGACATAAGAAGTTTATGTCCATTTCTATTATTTACACATACTCAGGTATGCGGCGGGAAACCCAGTTTCCCACCCACCTGAGCTGTTGGAAATCGTCACAGCCCACCTGTATGAATCACCCTATGACCTTTTGTTATGATGCAGGGCCGAATTCCTTCGGCCAATGGACAATGGGATTGTAGGACCATGAGATTGCATTGTGTGTGGGGCATAAATAGGCAGGCCGACCACATCCAGCTCTGACTCTCTCATCAACGGTTATCTGCTGATAGCCGGGAGCTGGATATCGAGGCGCAGGCGATCATACCCTTTGTGCGTAAGTTTCTCTCCGTAATCATTGTCTTTCTGTGAGCCAATTTCTCTCATCTCTCTCTCTCTCTCTCTCTCTCTCTGTTCTGTTCTCTCATATCTCCCCTAGACTAGGCTAGTATTGTATTGTATTAGATAGTATTGTATTGTATTGCATTTAGGTCAGTGTAGTATTGTCTTTTTGTATTTATTGTTTAGTTCTGTGGTTAGGAAGTCTCTGTTATATTGTAGTGTATCATTTGTACTGTTATCCCCTTTTTCAAATATATTAGATATAATACAGTTAATAGGCTTTGGAACCTAAACCAGTATCTGTGTATTTTCTATAGTATTAAGTGTTCACTTGAGCGTCGGTGACGCTCAAGCAGCCTTGTAGTTAGTCAGGTTACACAAGGTTGCACTTACACCCTGTATTCACATTAAGGTATTCTGTGTATTTCATTGGTATAAGGTTTATACATAAAGGTATAGCGTTGTGAGCGTCAGCGCCGCTGGTGACCTCCTCGTGGTCTCGAGCGTATGCTATGCCATAGCGAATCATTACTCTAGTCATAACCAATAACGTGTCCTGTGATCACTGGGCCGTGAGCGAACGTGACGCTTGAGCGCCTCGCCTACGGCTGAGCGATCGTTACGCAACTAGAGTACCATTACGGTACTTCTTAAGCAAACAGCGTACAGTGTTCTTAGACTTCATAAAGGGTTGTTTATACGACAACGGAATTTAGAATTGTCAGCCCTGATGGAGAAAAACATATTTCAGTGACCTGAAAAAACTGACTGAAATAACCATAAATCAATGAACTAAAATAACTGACAGAAATAGAGATACCCAAAAGCCACTGGCATATCTATAATGGAAGAAAAAATCTACAAAGAAATATGAGTAGGCGCTGGTGTACTGGCTATGAGACACTGATGATATCAATACTGACTGCAGCTTCACTTATTTGAGGTGCTGAGCCTCAAAAAACAAAAATTAATAAAAACCACAGAGAGAAGCGCTGTCACTAAAGTATTAATATGTTTTATTAAAAATGACCTTATTCATATATAAAAATTATGAGAAAGCCTAAACATCCTGTGACTTTAAAAAATCTTTTAGCAGCAACACATCAAAACATGTAACAATTTGTATTCCTCACTAAGGTCTCCTTTGGAACAATGTATCAATCTACCCTTTATATAATGTATGGTAACTCTTGTGATTAACAGGAATTCCTTAGAATAAGCTCCACGCGTGGGCTGATTGAAACACTTGAAACCATATATTGGTAGAGGGTTTAAAAGTTCATCCGTGATGTATATAGGGATTATTCACATTGATGTCATCCGCTCCATTATTTGTGAAATCCCTATTTAGCTCTTATTTCTCAATAATGCCGTCCAGAATTGACCAGCTTTTCTTATGAAGCTTATAATTGCACAATAACAGATTAAGCATGTGACGCTATTTTGGAGTCTGTTATTATACTTAACCCAACTTATACAATGGGCAACAATTGTATTATGTCCGTAGGGCGCCGGCTGCCCGCTCTGGGACACTGCAATAGAATGTGCAGGGCTTGTGAGAAATAATAGATAAAACGCTCACAGTCTCATTCAGATCGGCATAAAAATTCAAAGGCTATAATGCTCTCTCACCACTTTCCATCAAGCTTCACCTGGAGCACACTGCTAGCTGTCATAAGCTGAATCTCCGTTTGGTGCGGTGAGCCAAATGCTGAACAGATGCTGGGTGCGACGCTGAGCGGCGGATGCTGTCGGGGACGTGCTGCTGAAATCAGTCTCTGTTCGTGGTAGTTAGCTGGATGCCAAGCAGAATGTCGGGCAATGTAGTCAGACGGATTGCTTGACGCGTTTCTCAGCCTCAATCCTGGGGCTGTTTCCTCAGAAGTACCGCCTCTAGAGCCCCTGGTCTCCTTTATACTCCTCTGCTTCCTTAATTGGCAATACACCTGTCTGTTGGTAATCACTTGTAATCAGAAGGAGCTCAGCTGCCATCATTTCATTTATTCTATTAATGACTTGCAGACTCCTATTCAAGCAGTGGCAGACAGAAAATCTCTTATGCATATATATATTAACACATTTGCAGAGAAACAAAGGGGAGTGGACTCGAACTATTTAAACTACACTTAAATAAACTATAATATAAAAAAACAATAATATAAAAGACTATCATATAAAAAAACAATGTCTCATAGCCAGAAGTTACCTTAAATCACGATTAAACAATAATGATACTCTCAATCATCTATATAATATATCTATAATGGGCTCAGTGTGTGTGGTACATACAGGCACCTGAGTCCAGGGGGCCCCACACCGAATATGCTGCACCCATTTTTTTGAATACTCACTCCTCCAGCGTCCCGCGACAACGTCAGCAGCGCTGTTAAACCACCATGTAAATGGTGCAGTAGCCATTTCACAGAGATCTGCGCATGCACAGTAGATTCTGAGCCCTCTTATGCTTAGCTTAGACTCTCAGTGCTTATGATGAAGTGGAGGGATCCCAATCGGAGGAGGCAGCACAAGGGCCCCCACCTCTCTTAAAGCACTTCTGCCAAAAGCCTTTGAATAGCAACATTTATAACAGAAAGAAAACTTTAAACCCATTTCGCAATGTAAAAGTGACTGTAAAACTGAACAGAAAGGAAAGCTGGGGATTAGGGTTACTGATTACAGCCAAAAAAAACAAACACAACAACAACAAAAGACACTGGGCAGTCACCTAATGGGTGTGTTGGAAGAGCTGACTCACATTAACATGCATCAAAGGGTATTTTCTTCAAAACATTATGATGGAACAATTAATCCACACTTATATAATTCAATTCCAAATAAACAGGGAATTTCAGGTCACTGAATTATGTTTATTTTTGTCAGTTATTACAGTTCATTAAATTTTCATCCAGCTCTATCCAGCAATTCAACTCAGCAATTCAGATGTCATGTAAAGATCATTATTACCACCTCAGTACTTTCGACATCATAACAACTTGTGACGCAAAAAAAGTATTGATGTTGCAGTCCATTACTGGACCATTTTCAAGACACTGGGGTATATTTACTAAGCTCCCGATTTTGACCGAGATGCCGTTTTTTCTTCAAAGTGTCATCTCGGTTAATCTCGGTCATTTACTAAACACTAATCACGGCAGTGATGAGGGCATTCGTAATTTTTTGCAAGTTCAGGTAAAAAATTACGAATGAATACACCATCGGTCAAAACGCGGCTGTTTAAGTATGAATCTCGGTCATTTACTAAGAAGTGCAAAGCAAAAAAAGAACAAACACTGCCGTGAAAAATTACAACTCGTAAAAAAGTGCTAAAAAAAAACAGAACTTTTTTTTTTATTCGTGTTTGGATAGGCATGCACGGATCCATGAGATCCGTGCATGTATATCAGTGGGAAGGGGTGGGAAAGTGCTTATTTTTTTTAAAAAAATTGCGTGGGGTCCCCCCTCCTAAGCATAACCAGCCTCGGGCTCTTTGAGCCGATCCTGGTTGCAGAAATATGGTGAAAAAAATGACAGGGGTTCCCCCATATTTAAGCAACCAGCATCGGGCTCTGCGCCTGGTCCTGGTCCCAAAAATACGGGGGACAAAAAGAGTAGGGGTCCCCCGTATTTTTAAAACCAGCACCGGGCTCCACTAGCTGGACAGATAATGCCACAGCCGGGGGTCACTTTTATACAGCGCCCTGCGGCCGTGGCATCAAAAATCCAACTAGTCACCCCTGGCCGGGGTACCCTGGGGGAGTGGGAACCCCTTCAATCAAGGGGTCCCCCCCCCCAGCCACCCAAGGGCCAGGGGTGAAGCCCGAGGCTGTCCCCCCCCATCCAATGGGCTGCGGATGGGAGGGCTGATAGCCTTTGTTGTAAAATAAAAGATATTGTTTTTAGTAGCAGTACTACAAGTCCCAGCAAGCCTCCCCCGCATGCTGGTACTTGGAGAACCACAAGTACCAGCATGCGGCGGAAAAACGGGCCCGCTGGTACCTGTAGTACTACCACTAAAAAAATACCCAAAAAAACACAAGACACACACACCGTGAAAGTATAATTTTATTACATACATACACACATACATACATACATACTTACCTTATGTTCCCACGCAGGTCGGTCCTCTTCTCCAGTAGAATCCAAGGGGTACCTGTTGAATAAATTCTACTCACGAGATCCAGGGGTCCAGGCTCCTCGGCAAATCCAGGGATAATCCACGTACTTGAATAAAACAAAAAAACGGTTGCCCGACCACGAACTGAAAGGTGACCCATGTTTGCACATGGGTCACCTTCCCACGAATGCCAGAAACCCACTTTGCCTTCTGGCTAAGTGGGTTTCTTCAGCCAATCAGGGAGTGCCACGTTGTAGCACTCTCCTGATCAGCTGTGTGCTCCTGTCCTCACTGACAGGCGGCACACGGCAGTGTTACAATGTAGCGCCTATGCGCTACATTGTAACCAATGATGGGAACTTTCTGCTCAGCGGTGACGTCACTTTAGGTCAACCGCAGGGCAGAAAGTTCCCATCATTGGTTACAATGTAGCGCATAGGCGCTACATTGTAACACTGCCGTGTGCTGCCTGTCAGTGAAGACAGGAGCACACAGCTGATCAGGAGAGTGCTACAACGTGGCACTCCCTGATTGGCTGAAGAAACCCACTTAGCCAGAAGGCAAAGTGGGTTTCTGGCATTCGTGGGAAGGTGACCCATGTGCAAACATGGGTCACCTTTCAGTTCGTGGTCGGGCAACCGTTTTTTTTTTTTATTCAAGTACGTGGATTATCCCTGGATTTGCCGAGGAGCCTGGACCCCTGGATCTCGTGAGTAGAATTTATTCAACAGGTACCCCTTGGATTCTACTGGAGAAGAGGACCGACCTGCGTGGGAACATAAGGTAAGTATGTATGTATGTATGTGTGTATGTATGTAATAAAATTATACTTTCACGGTGTGTGTGTCTTGTGTTTTTTTGGGTATTTTTTTAGTGGTAGTACTACAGGTACCAGCGGGCCCGTTTTTCCGCCGCATGCTGGTACTTGTGGTTCTCCAAGTACCAGCATGCGGGGGAGGCTTGCTGGGACTTGTAGTACTGCTACTAAAAACAATATCTTTTATTTTACAACAAAGGCTATCAGCCCTCCCATCCGCAGCCCATTGGATGGGGGGGGACAGCCTCGGGCTTCACCCCTGGCCCTTGGGTGGCTGGGGGGGGACCCCTTGATTGAAGGGGTTCCCACTCCCCCAGGGTACCCCGGCCAGGGGTGACTAGTTGGATTTTTGATGCCACGGCCGCAGGGCGCTGTATAAAAGTGACCCCCGGCTGTGGCATTATCTGTCCAGCTAGTGGAGCCCGGTGCTGGTTTTAAAAATACGGGGGACCCCTACTCTTTTTGTCCCCCGTATTTTTGGGACCAGGACCAGGCGCAGAGCCCGATGCTGGTTGCTTAAATATGGGGGAACCCCTGTCATTTTTTTCATCATATTTCTGCAACCAGGATCGGCTCAAAGAGCCCGAGGCTGGTTATGCTTAGGAGGGGGGACCCCACGCATTTTTTTTTGGGGATTTTACATTGTTTAATTAAAAATAAAAAATAAAAAGAACCCCAGCACGGATCACACAGATCCGGGCGAGATTGATTGTAAAAAAAAAAAGGCAGTGTTTTGCTAATCACTGCCGTAAAATTAGGTAAAAAAAAACGAATGACATCGACATCGGAAGAAAAGAAAAACACGAATACGACAGCTTAGTAAATCCATCGTAATAAATTCAAAAAGTTGCAGTTTTACACTGTCGATGTCATTCGTGATTGAACTTTGACCTATTTTCGGGAATTACGAATGTTAGTAAATGTACCCCACTGTATCTTATATTTCCAAATAATTTGAATGAGCCAATTATACTTACCCAAAGCTGGCTTTAAATGACTCATTTCCAGTAGATAACATATGTGAACCTCTTACATACAGTACCTCTGGTGAAAGTGACATCCAGTATGTGTTTCAGCAGGTAATACATCACCGTCCGCAACAGAAAATGATGCACAGGACCAAATCTGCCCATTTTCCAGATCCATAGTAACACACTAAAACATCAAATGGGTAAATATTATACATGTCTAGGAGCTATTACATAATATGACCTATACTGGAAAGGCAGGAGAACCCATGACTCTACTAATGTATATAAAGAGCACATAAACATAAAAAAGTAACACAGCTCAAAACAAATATTCATAACCACAAAATATATGAAAATATACAGTGTAAACTTACCGATAAACAAAACATGCTAATATTTGACTGTAACCAAATGCTAAAAAGTCAAAATAGTACAAAAACAAAAAAAGATATATTACAATAAACATGACACTAATTTTTGAAAATGAAAAAACAGAAAACTATACACTCATATCCTCAAAGGGAGCACTCATACCTATAGAAGTGAGGTGCGGTGAGGTTAATAGCTGGTGAGGCACTGGCTATTATCAGTGCCAGATTCACAAACACATACATGATTTTGTGGAGAGTATTGTCTATAAAAATGTGCCTCACAATGGGCTTACCACTCTGCTGGAAATAGCTTGAAGGATGAACCACCATTGATTGGCCATACGGTCCCCAAAACATCATGTCTTACTGATCTAAAATAGGCCAGATGGGCATATTAGTGTATAAATTACATAACTCAATGCATATGTGATTTGATACTTGATCTTAATATGATTCCAATTATAAGAATGTGGAAAATGTTTCTGATATCAGGCTTCTGCTAGGTGTGCATTCTATAAGGTGAAGTACCTCAAATTCCTATTACCCAACTATGTACATCGAGTATCATTCTGGAAATTCATAGTGGCCCTCAATAACAATTATGTGTTTAGGCCCTCTATTACATTATGTCAATGGCTGTTGGTTAATTGTCTTGAAAGTTGGGTCTGACTTTATGATATGCCAATGCTTTCTTGTAAATTGGTGTAATACCGAGTGATAATAACTAACTTGTTAGTATTGAAAAATGTAGTATCCCTGTTTGTAGTTTTAAAGATTAAAGTAGTGCCCGAAGTTGCAGTGGTTCATTTTGGTCAACCTGATGACTCATAAAGCCTCAGTAATGAAAATCGCATGAGTGATCGAAAAAATAAAATGAGTGTAACCAAATAAGCTAAATAATCTGGTATATTCAGTGAATCAATAACAGGAAAAATAAGAATTTACTTACCGATAATTCTATTTCTCGTAGTCCGTAGTGGATGCTGGGGACTCCGTAAGGACCATGGGGAATAGCGGCTCCGCAGGAGACTGGGCACATCTAAAGAAAGCTTTAGGACTATCTGGTGTGCACTGGCTCATCCCCCTATGACCCTCCTCCAAGCCTCAGTTAGGATACTGTGCCCGGACGAGCGTACACAATAAGGAAGGATTTTGAATCCCGGGTAAGACTCATACCAGCCACACCAATCACACTGTACAACTTGTGATCTGAACCCAGTTAACAGCATGATAACAGAGGAGCCTCTAGAAAAGATGGCTCACTACAGCAATAACCCGATTTTTTGGTAACAATAACTATGTACCAGTATTGCAGACAATCCGCACTTGGGATGGGCGCCCAGCATCCACTACGGACTACGAGAAATAGAATTATCGGTAAGTAAATTCTTATTTTCTCTAACGTCCTAAGTGGATGCTGGGGACTCCGTAAGGACCATGGGGATTATACCAAAGCTCCCAAACGGGCGGGAGAGTGCGGATGACTCTGCAGCACCAATTGAGAGAACTCCAGGTCCTCCTCAGCCAGGGTATCAATTTTGTAGAATTTTACAAACGTATTTGCTCCTGACCAAGTAGCTGCTCGGCAAAGTTGTAAAGCCGAGACCCCTCGGGCAGCCGCCCAAGATGAGCCCACCTTCCTTGTGGAGTGGGCATTTACAGATTTTTGGCTGTGGCAGGCCTGCCACAGAATGTGCAAGCTGAATTGTACTACAAATCCAACGAGCAATAGTCTGCTTAGAAGCAGGAGCACCCAGCTTGTTGGGTGCATACAGGATAAACAGCGAGTCAGATTTTCTGACTCCAGCCGTCCTGGAAACATATATTTTCAGGGCCCTGACAACGTCTAGCAACTTGGAGTCCTCCAAGTCCCTAGTAGCCGCAGGCACCACAATAGGTTGGTTCAGGTGAAACGCTGAAACCACCTTAGGGAGAAACTGAGGACGAGTCCTCAATTCCGCCCTGTCCGAATGGAAAATCAGATAAGGGCTTTTACAGGATAAAGCCGCCAATTCTGACACGCGCCTGGCCCAGGCCAGGGCCAACAGCATGACCACTTTCCATGTGAGATATTTTAACTCCACAGATTTAAGTGGTTCAAACCAATGTGACTTTTGGAACCCAAAAAACTACATTGAGATCCCAAAGTGCCACTGGAGGCACAAAAGGAGGCTGTATATGCAGTACCCCTTTTACAAACGTCTGAACTTCAGGGACTGAAGCTAGTTCTTTTTAGAAGAAAATTGACAGGGCCGAAATTTGAACCTTAATGGACCCCAATTTCAGGCCCATAGACACTCCTGTTTGCAGGAAATGTAGGAATCGACCCAGTTGAATTTCCTCCGTCGGGCCTTACTGGCCTCGCACCACGCAACATATTTTCGCCAAATGCGGTGATAATCCTTCCTGGCTTTGATCAGGATAGGGATGACTTCATCCGGAATGACTTTTTTCCTTCAGGATCCGGCGTTCAACCGCCATGCCGTCAAACGCAGCCGCGGTAAGTCTTGGAACAGACAGGGTCCTTGTTGGAGCAGGTCCCTTCTTAGAGGTAGAGGCCACGGATCCTCCGTGAGCATCTCTTTAAGTTCCGGTTACCAAGTCCTTCTTGGCCAATCCGGAGCCACGAATATAGTGCTCACTCCTCTCCATCTTATCAATCTCAGTACCTTGGGTATGAGAGGCAGAGGAGGGAACACATACACTGACTGGTACACCCACGGTATTACCAGAGCGTCTACAGCTATTGCCTGAGGGTCCCTTGACCTGGCGCAATACCTGTCGAGTTTTTCCCAACGGTTTATAATCATGTGGAAGACTTCTGGGTGAAGTCCCCACTCTCCCGGGTGGAGGTCGTGCTGAGGAAGTCTGCTTCCCAGTTGTCCACTCCCGGAATGAATACTGCTGACAGTGCTATCACATGATTTTCCGCCCAGCGAAGAATCCTTGCAGCTTCTGCCATTGCCACCCTGCTTCTTGTGCCACCCTGTCTGTTTACGTGGGTGACTGCCGTAATGTTGTCCGACTGGATCAACACCGGCTGACCTTGAAGCAGAGGTCTTGCTAAGCTTAGAGCATTGTAAATGGCCCTTAGCTTCAGGATATTTATGTGAAGTGATGTCTCCAGGCTTGACCATAAGCCCTGGATATTCCTTCCCTGTGTGACTGCTCCCCAGCCTCGCAGGCTGGCATCCGTGGTCACCAGGACCCAGTCCTGAATGCCGAATCTGCGGCCCTCTAGAAGATGAGCACTCTGCAACCACCACAGGAGGGACACCCTTGTCCTTGGTGACAGGGTTATCCGCTGATGCATCTGAAGATGCGACCCGGACCATTTGTCCAGCAGGTCCCACTGGAAAGTTCTTGCGTGGAATCTGCCGAATGGGATTGCTTCGTAGGAAGCCACCATTTTACCCAGAACCCTTGGGCATTGATGCACTGAGACTTGGCTCGGTTTTAGGAGGTTCCTGACTAGCTCGGATAACTCCCTGTCTTTCCCCTCCGGGAGAAACACCTTTTTCTGGACTGTGTCCAGGATCATCCCTAGGAACCGAAGACAAGTCGTCGGAACCAGCTGCGATTTTGGAATATTGAGAATCCAATCGTGCTGCCGCAACACTACCTGAGATAGTGCTACACCGACCTCCAACTGTTCCCTGGATCTTACCCTTATCAGGGAATCGTCCAAGTAAGGGATAACTAAAATTCCCTTCCTTCGAAGGAATATCATCATTTCGGCCATTACCTTGGTAAAGACCCGGGGTGCCGTGGACCATCCATACGTCAGCGTCTGAACTGATAGTGACAGTTCTGTACCATAAACCTGAGGTACCCTTGGTGAGAAGGGTAAATTTTGACATGAAGGTAAGCATCCTTGATGTCCCGAGACATCATGTAGTCCCCTTCTTCCAGGTTCGCAATCACTGCTCTGAGTGACTCAATCTTGAATTTGAACCTCTGTATGTAAGTGTTCAAAGATTTTAGATTTAGAATCGGTCTCACCGAGCCGTCCGGCTTTGGTACCACAACAGTGTGGAATAATACCCCGTTCCCTGTTGCAGGAGGGGTACCTTGATTATCACCTGCTGGGAATACAGCTTGTGAATGGCTTCCAAAACTGTCTCCCTGTCAGAAGGAGACATCGGTAAAGCCGACTTTAGGAAAACGGCGAGGGGGAGACGTCTCGAATTCTAATTTGTACCCCTGAGATATCACCTGAAGGATCCAGGGGTCTACTTGCGAGTGAGCCCACTGCGCGCTGAAATTCATTGAGACGGGCCCCCCACCGTGCCTGATTCTGCTTGTAAAGCCCCAGCATCATACTGAGAGCTTGGCAGAGGCGGGAGAGGGTTTCTGTTCCTGGGAACTGGCTGATTTCTGCAGCCTTTTTCCTCTCCCTCTGTCACGGGGCAGAAATGAGGAACATTTTGCCCGCTTGTCCACGAAAAGACTGCGCCTGATAATACGGCGTCTTCTCATGTTGAGAGGCGACCTGGGGTACAAACGTGGATTTCCCAGCTGTTGCCGTGGCCACCAGGTCTGAAAGACCGACCCCAAATAACTCCATGGACAACGCACTTAGACTTGATGCCAGTCGGCAAATATTCCGCTGTGCATCACGCATATATAGAAATGCATCTTTTAAATGCTCTATAGGCAAAAATATACTGTCCCTATCTAGGGTATCAATATTTTCAGTCAGGGAATCCGACCACGCCAACCCAGCACTGCACATCCAGGCTGAGGCGATTGCTGGTCGCAGTATAACACCAGTATGTGTGTAAATACATTTTAGGATACCCTCCTGCTTTCTATCAGCAGGATCCTTAAGGGCGGCCATCTCAGGAGAGGGTAGAGCCCTTACAAGCGTGTGAGCGCTTTATCCACCCTAGGGGGTGTTTCCCAACGCACCCTAACCTCTGGCGGGAAAGGATATAATGCCAATAACATTTTAGAAATTATCAGTTGTTATCGGGGGAAAACCACGCATCATCACACACCTCATTTAATTTCTCAGATTCAGGAAAACTACAGGTAGTTTTTCCTCACCGAACATAATACCCCTTTTTGGTGGTACTCGTATTATCAGAAATGTGTAAAACATTTTTCATTGCCTCAATCATGTAACGTGTGGCCCTACTGGAAGTCACATTTGTCTCTTCACCGTCGACACTGGAGTCAGTATCCGTGTCGGCGTCTATATCTGCCATCTGAGGTAACGGGCGCTTTAGAGCCCCTGACGGCCTATGAGACGTCTGGACAGGCACAAGCTGAGTAGCCGGCTGTCTCATGTCAACCACTGTCTTTTATACAGAGCTGACACTGTCACGTAATTCCTTCCAACAGTTCATCCACTCAGGTGTCGACCCCCTAGGGGGTGACATCACTATTACAGGCAATCTGCTCCGTCTCCACATCATTTTTCTCCTCATACATGTCGACACAAACGTACCGACATACAGCACACACACAGGGAATGCTCTGATAGAGGACAGGACCCCACTAGCCCTTTGGGGAGACAGAGGGAGAGTTTGCCAGCACACACCAAAGCGCTATATATATACAGGGATAACCTTATATAAGTGTTTTTCCCCTTATAGCTGCTGTATTGTTAATACTGCGCCTAATTAGTGCCCCCCTCTCTTTTTTAACCCTTTCTGTAGTGTAGTGACTGCAGGGGAGAGCCAGGGGAGCTTCCCTCCAACTGAGCTGTGAGGGAAAATGGCGCCAGTGTGCTGAGGAGATAGGCTCCGCCCCTTTTTCGCGGACTTTTCTCCTGCTTTTTTATGGATTCTGGCAGGGGTTAAAATTCATCCATATAGCCCTGGGGGCTATATGTGATGTATTTTCGCCAGCCAAGGTGTTTTTATTGCTGCTCAGGGCGCCCCCCCCTAGCGCCCTGCACCCTCAGTGACCGAAGTGTGAAGTGTGCTGAGGAGCAATGGCGCACAGCTGCAGTGCTGTGCGCTACCTTGGTGAAGACAGGATGTCTTCTGCCGCCGATTTTCCGGACCTCTTCTGTCTTCTGGCTCTGTAAGGGGGCCGGCGGCGCGGCTCTGGGACCCATCCATGGCTGGGCCTGTGATCGTCCCTCTGGAGCTAATGTCCAGTAGCCTAAGAAGCCCAATCCACTCTGCACGCAGGTGAGTTCGCTTCTTCTCCCCTTAGTCCCTCGATGCAGTGAGCCTGTTGCCAGCTGGACTCACTGAAAATAAAAAACCTAAACTAAAACTTTCACTAAGAAGCTCAGGAGAGCCCCTAGTGTGCACCCTTCTCGTTCGGGCACAGAGATCTAACTGAGGCTTGGAGGAGGGTCATAGGGGGAGGAGCCAGTGCACACCAGATAGTCCTAAAGCTTTCTTTAATTGTGCCCAGTCTCCTGCGGAGCCGCTATTCCCCATGGTCCTTACGGAGTCCCCAGCATCCACTTAGGACGTTAGAGAAAATATTAAGTCGTTACTTTATTTACTTTACATATATCTAAACAATTCCTTTAATGAATAACAAATATGTCACAAGGTGGCTAAAGCCACACTTACCTCTCCATGCCGCTCTGCCAATGGTATGGGTGGCCAGCATCAGTGGGAGGCTTTCCGTCCATGTAATGGATATGACAGGCCATTTCCGGTTGCGAGTTTGGGCACCGCCATCATCCCGGCTGGTCAGGTGACTCTGACGGACAATTCCTGTAACAGCTGGCCTTGTGTTCTCTTGCTCCATTGGGAAGGGAGCAGGAGGTATATAGGAGGTGTCAGGCAGAGACTTGGTGCCTGAATATCGTTGCTCCTCAGCTACATGTGCAGGCTCATGCTGGAGCTCAGTCTGACTAGTGAGACTTTGTACCAGTATAATCAGTACCCAGCCCAGTTCTTGTTCTGTTACCAGTATATCCGGTTCCCAGCCTTGTTCTAGTTCCATTACCAGTATAACCGGTACCTAGTCTGGTTCCAGTTCCGTACCAGTATAACCGTTACCCAACCCGGTTCCTGTTATGTTACCAGTATAACCAGTATCCAGCCCGGTTCCTGTTACATTACCAGTATAACTGGTACCCAGCCCGGTTCTTGTTCTATTACCAGTATAACCAGTACCCAGCCTGGTTCCAGTTCTGTTACCAGTATAACTGGTATCCAGCCCAGTTCCAGTTCTGTTACCAGTATAACCGGTACCCAGCCCAGTTCCACTTCTGTTACCAGTATAACTGGTACCCAGCCCAGTTCCTGTTTAATTACCAGTATAACTGATACCCAGCCCAGTTCCAGTTACATACCAGTATAACCGTTACCCAGCCCGGTTCCAGTTCCATACCAGTATAACCAGTACCCAGCCCGGTTCCAGTTCCATATCCAGTATAACCGGTACACAGCCCAGTTCCAATTACATCACTAGTTTACTAGTATCCAGGTCAGTTACTGTGTGTGTTCCAGGAGAAACTCGAAGATCAGACTGTTTTTTCCATGTGTATGCATGAGGAGGACTTACATTCGACCATCTTTGTTCTGGCACAGCCCCAGCTCTACTTCCCAACCATCAGAAGAGAGTACTCAAAACCCTAGTCTTATGACAAAATACTTGCATTACAGTGTAAACATATAATACTGTAGCTTATCTGGGGACTTCTGTCTTAGCTCTTAAAATCCAAAGTGAAAGGGACCACATCAATGGATTAGTAACCCTTAAACTTGGAGAAAAAGCTAAAAGATCTTTCCATTGGGGCAGTCAAACCTACAACTAATATAAAACGTAATGGTGGTCATTCCGAGTTGTTCGCTCTGTAATTTTCTTCGCATCGCAGCGATTTTCCGCTTATTGCGCATGCGCAATGTTTGCACTGCGACTGCGCCAAGTAAATTTGCTATGGAGATTGGTATTTTACTCACAGCATTACAAGGTTTTTTCTTCGTTCTGGTGATCGTAATGTGATTGACAGGAAGTGGATGTTTCTGGGCGGAAACTGGCCGTTTTATGGGAGTGTGTGAAAAAACGCTACCGTTTCTGGGAAAAACGCGGGAGTGGCTAGAGAAACGGAGGAGTGTCTGGGCGAACGCTGGGTGTGTTTGTGACGTCAAACCAGGAATGACAAGCACTGAACTGATCGCACTGGAAGAGTAAGTCTCGAGCTACTCAGAAACTGCACAGAGAAGTCTTTTCGCAATATTGCAAATCTTTTGTTTGCAATTTTGATAAGCTAAGATTCACTCCCAGTAGGCGGCGGCTTAGCGTGTGCAATGCTGCTAAAAGCAGCTTGCGAGCGAACAACTCGGAATGACCACCATAGTCACCACAATGTGTAACTGGGGCTTATGGCAGATAAACTTACTTGGGATAATCTGTGCTTCAGTTGTATCTAGAGCAGCAAAATTGTTTTAAGTTCAATGTATTTCACCCTATGTTATACCATTGATTTCTTTTCCGAGTTCGCAATTTTGATAAGCTAAGATACACTCCCAGTAGGCGGCGGCTTAGCGTGTGCAATGCTGCTAAAAGCAGCTTGCGAGCGAACAACTCGAAATGAGGGCCAATGTTTATTGTTCTACAATAAAAGAAAAAGGGGAGGCATGATCATAAAGTCAGAAAACAAACAATTCAAAACAAACTAACAAAACAGATAGTCAGAAATAGGGAATTGAGAAAGCCCCTTATCAGCGAAATGTGTGTCTTGGTACCTTAGCTACCATTGTGCACGTGATTGGCTCCCTTTGCTGTTCTACAACAGTGGTGTCTACAATTCTCCACAGGTATTTTACCTTTGTCAGGGGCTATCCAGTGTGTATGCTCTCCTGATATCTTCCTGCACTGTTTATACATCAGGGGATACATGTGATATTCAGAAACCACACGTATTTTCCCCTCTTTCCTTCTTCTGGATTGGACTCTCATTCAGGTCAGCTCAATTACTGTTCACTGAGGGATTGCCCACACACAGTAAAGAAACAGCATCCTGAGTGTCATCTGCTTTTTATTTCTTCCTACTAAACACTCTTATTGGGTCCATTTCTATGCATGTGAGTCTGCACTGTTTTGACATAAGAGTGACCCTATGAATATGGACCTAAGACCAAAAAAAAATCAGTTCGAGGCAGTCTTGCAGTGATGCATGTTACAAGGTAACTTTCATTAGAGAAACTAAAAGGTTGCGATAAATAAAAAAGAACATATGATTCAAATAGAAGTACATGATGACTCAGCTATTACATTGTTTACCAAACTGCAGTACAGGTTGAGTATCCCATATCCAAATATTCCGAAATACGGAATATTCCGAAATACGGACTTTTTTGAATGAGAGTGAGATAGTGAAACCTTTGTTTTTTGATGACTCAATGTACACAAACTTTGTTTAATACACAAAGTTATTAAAAATATTGTATTAAATGACCTTTAGGCTGTGTGTATAAGGTGTATATGAAACATAAATGAATTGTGTGAATGTATACACACTTTGTTTAATGCACAAAGTTATACAAAATATTGGCTAAAATTGCCTTCAGGCTGTGTGTTTAAGGTGTATATGTAACATAAATGCATTATGTGCTTAGATTTAGGACCCATCATCATGATATCTTATTATGGTATGCAATTATTCCAAAATACGGAAAAATCTGATATCCAAAACTCACCCAAGATACTACTATTATCATCAAAGGAGCAGATAAGGGAGGGGGGTTAGTTATAATAAATCAAGACGATTACACCAATGAAGCATATAGACAATTACATGATATTCAGTTTTATTCAATACTTAAAACTAACCCTACCCTGTCCTTTACACAAGAACTCCGTATTCTTTTAGATTCCGCTGTCCTTTCAGGGGTCATCTCCAAGGAAGAACACAGATTCCTGCTCTCTTCGTTCCCGGTCACACCCACTTTTTATTTTCTTCCAAAAATTCACAAATCCCTCACATCACCTCCCGGGCGACCTATTATTTCTGGAATAAATTCACTCACATTTAATTTGTCATATTACATTGATTCTTTTCTTCAGCCACGGGTTTCCACACTGAGGTCACATCTGAGGGACACAACGGACTTTCTTAACAAAATTCAAAATATCCCCTGGAAATCAAGTTATGCCTTTCTGACACTAGATGTTCAAGCACTATATAGTCATATTCCCCACTCTAAAGGCCTTGAATCTATACGTGAATGTTTGTCCTTAGAAGGAGAGCTCAGTGTGGAACATAGTCAATTTATATTGGATTGCATTTCCTTCATCCTTCACCACAATTATTTTCTTTTTCTTGATGTTTACTATTTGCATGTGATGGGAACGGCCATGGGAACCAGGTACGCGCCCAGTTATGCCAACCTATACATGGGTGATTTTGAGGATCGTCATGTGTGGGGCGGTACCTGGGACGCGAACCTGGTTTTCTATGGCCGTTATATAGATGACCTTTTTATTATGTGGGATGGGGACATTTCTTCAGCTACCACTTTCGTATCAACACTTAATTCTAATCACTATAATTTATCTTTCACTTCCACTTATAGTCAGGAAAGTGTTGATTTCTTGGATGTGACCCTTAGAATAGTGGAGGATAAAATAATTACTTCTAATTATATTAAACCGGTAAATACCAATTCATACCTGCATTATAAAAGTGCCCATTATGCTCCCTGGAAACGTAATATCCCAAAGGGACAACAGATGAGGTTGAGACGTAACTGTACTGAAATTGATATCTTTCATATACAAGCCAATGCTATGATTGAATCATTTAGACTAAGGGAGTATCCTGAAATCATTCTGGAACAAGCCCTAAAAGAAGTTTCTAGCATGGATAGAAATTATCTTTTAACTAAGCATAAGGGCCATAAATCCCTTCAGGATCATCAAAAAGGAATAGAAGATAGACAATGTGCTTTTACTAGCAAATACAACAGATGTTCGGGACAAATTAAAGCTATTATTACTCATAACTATAAAGTACTTAGACAGGATAACATACTTGGCAAACTATTACCAAACAACGCACAAGTGATCTATAAGAAAAACAAAACACTAAAAACCATTTTAGCACCAAGCCATTTAAGAACAAACAAAACTAATATTAAAACTCTGAATCAAAGTTGGCTAATACAGAGACCTTCTGGCTTCTATAGATGTGGCAAAACCAGATGTACTATGTGCTCCTATATGCCAAGAAAGACCACGTCTATACAGCTACCATCAACCAACGAAGAGTATATATTACAATCCTTTATGAATTGCGACTCAAAATTTGTTATGTATCTTCTTAAATGTGGCTGTGGCCTATGCTATGTAGGAAGAACTACAAGATCACTTCATACTAGGTTCATGGAACATCGTCGCAATATCATGAAGAATTGCATTACACATAGTGTCTCTCGACACTTTAATGATATGCATTCCAACGACCCCAGTAGTCTTTCTATTGTATGCTTAGAATTTGTCGCACCTACAGCTAGAGGTGGAGACCGGTTTAGTAAATTATGCAACAGGGAGGTTTATTGGATGCTGAAGTGTAACTCCTTACACCCTGATGGACTTAATGAGACAATAGAACTCAACTCTGTAATATAGATATAACATCTCCTCTGCTCCTCCCTCTATTCCTTGTCCCTTCCCTTTCCCCTTCCCGTCACTGTTCAAATAGCCATTCCTATTATTGATAGATATCCTGTCTATCACCCTCCTTTGGTCCCACTCCATGTGGATGATTTTAATGTTGTATATATATCTCTCTTCTAACATTATCTCCCCATTATCCATTTATCCTTTTGTGACAGTTATAATAACATAGAGTTGAACACTACTCCCAGTGATGGATATAACATAACATCATATCTTTAAAGACAATATTTTCTTTTAAGCAAATAATTAATAAATATTGTATATATGTCTTTCCTGTTACTGGTTAATATGAATACATTATTCCTTAGACATATTGTCTCTTTATTGAGTGAAATAATCACTATAGATATGTATCTAATGTTGGTGGATTTATTTCATGTTTATATCTCCATATCTACTTAGAATAAAAGTACTTGGGGATCGCCGTGCGGGTGCGCACGCGCGGGCCGTGGAAGATCCGTACTCTCTGGATTCCCTGCGGCCGCGTTACCATGGTGCGGCGTCCCGGCTCCGATCACGTGCTCTAGTCACGTGTGTCGACATCACGGGTCGCGCGGCATGGTGGGAGGCCGCGTGAGTGTCCTGGGTGAGTGCGGATGTGCCCGCGGCTGGCGCAGGCGCACCAGCACGGTCGGATGAAGATTCAGGTCACCTGACCCGAACAGACCAATTATTCCAAGGAAATTGGATCATGTGATAAATAATTATTTATATGTCAGTAAGAAAATCCTTAACTCTAACTTAAATATTCAATTAACTCTTCGTACTTGATTTCTGCATTGTATGCCTCCCTCTGGATTAGCGAGAAAAAAGTTTTGTAGATAGTTTTTAGATTTCACAATAGTTAAAAAATTCTCAAACAGATTTGCTTTATAGAGAAATTACACTTAGCATGACTAAAACTATAAATACAATATCTTCATAATAAAACTCTTATTATATCAGAGCTTTATGTGCTTTGAGACAAGCAAACAAGTCAATAATGCTTGGAAAATTAAAATTTCTTGCCAAGTTAGCCTATTCTGATAGCAAACCTAAATCAGTTAAATGATCTTGTGCCTTTGTTCATCTTAAAACATATTCTATTGGTGAGAGATAACTAACAGAGCATTAAGCTTATGCCATTGCTACAGCTGTGATGTAAAAAAAAACTACAACAACAACAAAACTTCAAGTTAATTAATATTCTGAAATGGGTTCAAGTTCCAGATACAGGTTGAGTATCCCTTATCCAAAATGCTTGGGACCAGACGTATTTTGGATATCTAAAAGAGAATAGAAGGAGTGCGCTGTCAAAAGCTGCTGGTGTAGGGGGTGGTAATTCCCCAAAGAAATGTATACAGTATAAATAGTGATCACCAGAGCTAAGTTGTATAAAGTATATATAATACACTAGTTATATCAATAAAAAAATCTAGGACGGTAGGTTATGTTGAAAAAGTATATATAGTATATTTAATAAGAATAATATCTTAAAATCACAGATGTCTTTACAACACAATTAAAAATTGATTAATCATATGAAATGACACATCCACACATCCCCTCAATAAGATATTATATCATACCCCGGCTAGGACTCCCTCTGGAATTATGTCCATATAAATTGCTGGAGAATTGATGAAAGCAATGGAGTTCAGAATGTCCCTTTTAAGCATACCAATGCAAGCGTTTCCAAGCAGATAGGGAAAACTCCAATTCCTCCACAGATGGTAGTGTCCAAGGGAAATGCTGTCCAATTAGTGCCGTATGGGTAATGAAAATAAGAATGTCCAACGGTATTGAGGGGATTTTTAAAGATGTGTCCAGCAGTCTCTAACTCAACGCGTTTCGCTGGTATTAGCACCCAGCTTCCTCAGGAGTGAATGGTAGAGTCTGACCCTGGGCTCCTTATAAACCCTAGACAATTAGTAAAATTCTAGACACCTGAAATGCAATTATTCAACAAACCTAACCGTCCAAAAAAAATAAAAATATAAAAATTATATACCATTCATATTAGGATTGGTCTCACATGTATAAACATAATTTTATGTCCAAAAACGAGATTTAGAAAGTGTTTAAAATATACATTTAATTCCTTTATAATATTTATCAAGTCCGGTCATGTGACCAAACGTCGTCACATGATCCAATGTGATTGACAGGAAGTGGGTGTTTCTGGGCGGAAACTGGCCGTTTTATGGATGTGTGTGAAAAAACGCTGCCGTTTCTGGGAAAAACGCGGGAGTGTCTGAAGAAACGGGGGAGTGTCTGGGCGAACGCTGGGAGTGTTTGTGACGTCAAACCAGGAACGAAACTGACTGAATTGATCGCAGTTGCCGAGTAAGTCTGGAGCTACTCAGAAACTGCTAAGAAGTGTCTATTCGCAATTCTGCTAATCTTTCATTCGCAATTTTACTATGCTAAGATTCACTCCCAGTAGGCGGCGGCTTAGCGTGTGTAAAGCTGCTAAAATCAGCTTGCGAGCGAACAACTCGGAATGACCACCATAGTCACCACAATGTGTAACTGGGGCTTATGGCAGACAAACTTACTTGGGATAATCTGTGCTTCAGTTGTATCTAGAGCAGGAAAATTGTTCTAATATTTATGTTTTAAGTTCAATGTATTTCACCCTATGTATACCATTGATTTGTTGTCTTCCTTTCAACAAAACAGAATTGACTTAGTGTATTTATATTTACTAATTTTTGCTTTACATTAGAATTGCATAAAATAAAGATATTTTTCTATTTCATTATACGTTACATATCTTTGATACACAAAAAGAAAGGGATAGGGAGGTAACTTGGGGGAAGGAGAAGAGTGGGAGGGATAAGGGAGAGAAAAGAGGGGAGGGGAGGGTGACATGGCAAGGAGAGGTAGGGGAGAACCAAGAAGGCCCTGACCTTCTTTTTGAAGGCCGGATTTTTCCTCTCTAGTTTGACTGTATCAATCAACTTTGCAAGCAGTTTCTAAAAAAAAAAGGGTTGATTAATATAGTTTTATGTTGTGAGGCTTCATCACAAGAAAGGAACACTTCATTTCTTGAGAGAAGGAAGATGAAAAATAGCAGTGTATAGGGGCAGCGTTAAAAGATGAGCTTGGTACCAGCAAAAGAAATATTGTCAAGTAAAGACCTCAACATGCCCATGGAAATTAAAGACTTGGACCTCTTTACCATTCTGATAAACCAAGTCTATCATCTGCATGTGGGCAATTATGTAAGTATTAAACTTTTTCAAAATCTCTACTAGTGCTTGAAGTGAGGTGGTATACAGCGTTATGGCATACTGCCACTTCGAGCACTAGGCATAGCAGTTTTCCTGCACAGCTGTGAAACTGACTCACAGCCATGCAAACTGTTGGCAGCTCCACTCAGTGAATTTATTTCTGCACTGAGTGTCAGCTGAGGATGCTATCAATTCTCCTTCCTTCTCATTTGTAGGGAGAGGGAGAGAGGAAGGGCTGGCTCAAGGGCTGTTCAAGTGCCATCCTTGCCCATAGACCCACCTCTGTCAGGACTTGAGACTGCATTCTCCATTAACTGTGTCCAGATGTAAGGACAGGAAAATGGCAGGTGAGAGGTTACATTTGAATCCTCCATTGCCACCAGCCTGCTAATCAGAATTGCTGGAAATGGAAGCCAGCAGCTCTGCTATAGTGATACAGTGGCTGGCTGGAGTATGAAAGTGAAGGGAGGGACTGATAGGTACAGGAGTCAAAGCAGTAACGAGGGAGTGAAAAGGGATATGTTACAGAGTGATAGAGGCTATGAGAGCTATAATGAATGGAAGGACAGAGTAAGAGGTGCAGGGATGAGAGAAGATAGGAGAGGTGTAGGAGTGATAGAGAGAAGGCAGGAGTGGGAGGTGTATTGATGAGGAGAGGTATAGGGGTAATAGAGGAAAGGAGGGTGTGTAAGGTTCAGGGATGAATAGGTGTAGGGGTAATAGAGGGATGGAGGGAGTGAGAGGTGCAGAGATTAAAGAGATGTGCAGGGGTAATAGAGGGCTCAAGGGAAAGAGAGGGATGATAGGGATGATAGACTGAAGGAGGGAGTGATAGGTGCAGGGGTGAGAAAGAAAAGGAGAGATATAGGGGTAACAGAGGGACAGAGGGGGTGAGAGATGCCAGGGTGAGAGAGTGAGAGAGAGAAGGCGAGGTATAGATAGATAGAAGGACAGGCATGAGGGGTGCAGGGGCGATAGCGGGAAGGTGGGATTGAGGGGTGCAGGGTTGATAGAGGAAATGTGCTTCAGGTTGTATTGTTTTGTTTTATTTTATGCATCTACAGTATGCATTAGGTACTGTACCTTTGTGTGATATTCTTTACATGATTAGAGACCCAGTCAAACTTCCTCCTTGCTTTCTGTGGTATTCTATTTTACTCTCTGCTCCATATTTTGGAGAAACAAGCTAAAAGTCTGTGTGTACAGCACATTTTTTTCTTGTCCCCATTTTGTTTTTGTTTCTAAACTCATTTTTTTCCCTTTTCATGGGATTAAAATTACTCTCCTGAATTGGTTTAATGTGGTCATCATGCTAGTCACATCACATTCTATGTATTCCACGGGTCTGGGACTCCAGGTCGACAACAAAAAGGTCGACACACCTTAGGTCGACATGGACAAAAGGTCGACATGGCCAAAAGGTCGATAGGAACAAGGTTGACATGAGTTTTTTATGGGGGGGTTTGTGTCGTTTTCTTCGTAGAGTTACTGGGAACCCCAAATAGTGCACCGCATCCCCTCGCATGGCTCGCTTTGCTCGCCATGCTTCGGGCATGGTGCCTTCGCTCCGCTCCGCTTCGCTCGGCACAGATTACCGTTCCAATCGTAGTCCACATGGATCGTTAAGTATGAAAAAGTTCCAAAAAAGAAAAAAATTGTGAAAAACTCATGTCGACCTTTTTCCATGTTGACCTTGTTCATGTCGACCTTTTGTCCATGTCGACATTTTGACCATGTCGACCCAAGGTGTGTCGACCAATTGGCGTCGACCTAAGGTGTGTCGTCCTTTTTGTTGTCGACCTGGAGTGCGGATACCGTATTCCACTGTACATATGTCTTCCTTGTGTATTCCCTTTCCTCCGTCTTCCCTCCACATTTTGTCAACTCTTTATTTTAGGTGTTCTTTTTATTGGCCTTTTTATTAAATTCCACCCATGCTGAGACATTACTGACCTTTTGATTGGTTCTCCAGCTAAGAGGCATAAAGTGCTTCTTTACTTAAATAAACAAAATCTTGATCTGGCTTTACTGCAGGAGGCAAATCTTGTTTCCCAGGAAATCCCTAAGCTTCGGATGTTGCAGGGGTCTGAAACAGTAGTGTCTTCTTATACAGTAATTCAAAAGTCTGTGGGGCTGCTATTTTAGCAAAGAAGCACCTGTGATTTGAGACTGACTTTGTGACACCTGACCAGGGGGACATTATGTCTTGGCATTAGAGGTGTTAAATTTGTTTTATGTAATATTTATGCACCAAATGCTTATTCCAAAGTATGGAAGCCAATCCCGGGCCATTTTTTCAATCCTGGGTATCGGGATTGAAAAATGGGCAATCCAGGGATTCCTGGGATACCCGGGATTGGCTTTTAACTATGCGTCCGCCCCCACGCCCCACAAACATAACTCATCATAAACCGGGGGTGGGCGGGGAACATCCTCCGCTCTCTCCTGGCAGCTCCCAGAGGCCTGTGATGGCACAGCGTGACCTCTCACGCTGCACTGGGGAGCCAGAAGAAGGAAGCCGTGTAGCATCTGAGCGTCCTGTGGATGCTCAACGCTGATCCCTCAATCCCCGGGATTGGAGCTACCAATCCCAGGATTGAATCCAGGCCCTAATTCCCGGGATCCCACCAATCCCAATCTCGGTATTGGCCACCATATTCCAAAGCCTACATTTTACAAATATATTTCCAAAACCTCATTGACATATTGAGCAAGCACAGCCACAAATCTCTCCTATTTTAGATAGGACCAATACTGGCCCCACCTCCTTCTCTCCTCTTTACAAATTAAGAATTCCTTACCTCATACAGAAACTGCAATAGGTTGATGTCTTGTGAGCTCTGAACCCCCTCAGGAGGGATTGTACTAGCCTTTCTGAAGCACCCAAGACCTTTTTGACTTTTCTTGTGCCTTATTTCCTAATGTATCTACAGTTTTTAGTGAATCAATTTGTGTTTTAGCTTTAGTTTGACTGTCCCTGCATTTATATTCTGATAGGGGTGACGCGCTGGACCTTTTTTGCTGGTTTTGATTCTAATTCATCATCTGGTTTTGGATTTAGTTTCGGATTTCGGGCCATGACTGGTTTGGGATTTATTCCCAAAAATCACAAAAAATGGGCTTAGGGCAGCTAAGCTAACAGCTCTGCAGTGGCAAGATGTCATTGTTACTAACATCCTCACCATCATCAGTGTATACATCACACAATACTAATTCATCCCAGCTGGAATCCACCATTACAGATGTCCCTGTACTTTGATGTAATTGCTGGTAATGGTCTCCCTCATAGAATTTTTAGTTCATTTTGATGAACATCATCTTTCTCACATTTTGAAGAAGTCGTCTCCTATGCCAATCCCTGATAAATTTCCTGTCTGTGCTGAAAACTCTTTGTGAGTACACAAATGAGGGTGTGCAGCTTAAGTAATGCAACGCCAGTTTGTATAATGGTCTTCATATTGCTTTTTATTCTTCCATTAGTCAAAGGGACTCTGTGACATTCAGCAAAATATGGCCAAAGGTCCGATGGGAAATTATTTTTGTTTTTTATTCCATTGCTGCTGCTGCCATGATGGATACTCAGCCCTCAAGAAAATCTACAGAAAATATAAAAAATTGTCACAGTGTACTTGAATAAAAACACAAATAAGCTGCAAATGAAAGTAATATTACATTTCACTAAACCACCTGCTTGATTGCTTAATAGATAAAGCTGCAAAGTTGTTCATTCATTGTGGTTTTTATAAAAACACATTGCTGGAACAGTTTTAGCCATACGATGCCAATTAGCAAGTTGGATCCATAATCCTTATTTGGATATATTCAGGACTAAACAGCTATTTATGTTTTGCTGAATCAACTGAGAAGCTGCTTGCTACAATTCTTTGGGAATGTGCTAACAGTTATTGTATCTTTTCATAAGGTGATAAAGTTATCTTTGACACATAATTACAAGGTTGTGTCTTTGAATTCTACCTGACTGTGCCAAAGAAAGAAATACAATATGTTGTAAATAAATAGCAGCCCTCCAGGCAAGACATAATTTTTTTAATGTATTTTTAAAAGGTGTATAAATTCATTGTCGATCTGTATTTAAAATAAAGATATACCTGTGTTTTTATTCTAGTGTGCTGTGACAATATTTTTTTTTCTGTGGAGTCTGTGACATGCCTATTTGTGAACTGACATGAAAATAATCCTCCAGCATCCTTCGGACGGTAACCGTATGAGATGGAGTTACTGTAGAGTGTCACTAATTTTAGACCATTCTTTTTAGACCTGACCAGATGTTAAAATGTTGTGTTGACTCCTCTGCATCAGCTGAGATTTTTCATGTCAGCTGCCAGAGAAACTGAAGGACAAGATATCATTGTGTTGTATACCACTTGAGCTTCCAACTTACTCAACAGGAGCTCCTTACATCTCTTAAGATCTGGATCAGTTGAAAAGAAAGACATGACGTACGACTTAAACCTATGATCAAGCACACAATGCCAAAATGTAGTGATCTAATTTTAAGATATTGGCAACCCTTGTATCCCGGTGAAGCGAATAAAGGACTTGATCTACAAATCCAACATACTTTGTGGATTCACTTTGATTCATCTCCTTCTTCAATTTCTCCAGATGACTTTCTAAAAGCGTAATTAAGGGAATCACCTAACTCAAGCTAGCAGTGTTGGAGCTCACTTCACAGGTGGCTACTTCAAAGGGTTTGACCACCTTGCACAAGACAGAAAGTATTCTACACTGCACTGGGCTATGGTACACCCCTCCTCCCAATGTCATAGGCTTTTGTATAGCTATAGATAGTTTTTTGCTGTTCCTCCATCCATTAAAGCATATACCTGGTGGAATTCCACTTGGTTACCACATCTTGCTTCAGTTGCTTACAGGGCAAATTGAACTGTTCTTGCAAGTGCTGCAATCTCCTGCATGCTGTCGCTAAATGGCAAAAATGTCTTGAAATGTTTTTTACTTTGCAGGAGTGCGATCACCTGTGCAGCAGAGCGCCTCTAAACACATTTTGTGCAAAACAAGACAAGCCCTGTAGTTACTTATCCTGTACGATGATTGATGCGACGAGTGACACGGTAATGACATCAGATACCCGCCTAGCAAACGCCCAGCCACGCCTGCATTTTTCCAAACATTCCCAGAAAACGGTCAGTTGACATCCAGAAACGCCCTCTTCCTGTCAATCTCCTTGCGATCGGCTGTGCGTTTGGAATTGTCGCTAGAACCACAAAGGACTTTGTACCCGTACGAAGCACATGCGCAGCGAACAAAGGCAGCTAGCGATCAACTCGGAATGACCCCCTATGACCCCTATGGCTACATGCATTTGAGATAAGATTTCTCCTGGCCACTTAGAGTATATAGAAGCTCTTGCAAAGCACAATACACAAAAAAATCCTGCAAAATATCAGTGTTTTTTCTTCAACAAGTATCTTACTGGGATCAGTACGTAATCCCTCTGGACGGGATCCCTGCGGTCAGAATCCCGACCAGCACAATCCCGTCAGGGGGGTGAGCGCAATGCAGCCCCTTGCGGGCTCGCTGCGCTCGCCACGCTGCACTCGCCACGCTGCGGGCACGGTGCTTCGCTATGCTCGGCACACTCATTTATTCTCCCTCTATGGGTGTCATGGACACCCACAGAGGGAGAATATGTCGGGATTGTGCTGGTCGGGATTCCGGTGTCGGGATTCCGGCCACAGGGATTCTATCTTGACCGCATCCCATCTTACTAACTTTGGGGTTCATTTACATTTGGATGTATAGTAAGTCATGTTTATGACACACCTCTCAGATGTAGCAGTACACGTCCGTGCTGATAGGCGTCACTTTCACAATCTCCCTGAAATGCATTTTTAAAAGTAGGCAAGTATGTTTATAATTCTGAATTATTTGCATGCTACATACTGATCTAATAGCGCCAATAAAATCATTAGTGTTTGTCTGTTCAGTAATAGGGAACTCAGGCACAGTGATATTCTTCTTCTTCTTCTTCTTCTTCTTCTTCTTCTTATTATTATTATTATTATTATTATTATTATTTATAGGCACAGTAGAGAGCATTATCTCCAGTGCTAGATAAACATATTCCTGTGAAACATATGAAATCCAAGTGTTCTTATATCATGAATTTATTTAACAGGGCAACCTAATCTCCAATTTCTGCTCTCTTGATAACATGGAATTAAAGCACTGTGACATCACTAAAAGACACATAATAGAGAACATTAGGGCTAATTCAGACCTGATCGCTGCTGTGCGTTTTCGCACAGCGGGCGATCAGGTCTGAACTGTGCAATCGTATGCACTGCAATGCGCAGGTGCGACGGTACAGCACTGTGGAGTGCTGGGCAGCGACAGGATGGTGCGACAAATCCGATTGCCCCAACAATCACAAGAAGATTGACGGGAAGAGGGCATTTGTGGGTTGCAACTGACTGTTTCTAGGGAGTGTCCGGAAAAACGCAGGAGGGACCCGGCATTTTGTGGGAGGATTTGTGACGTCAGTACCAGCCATGATTATCACAGTGGCTGAGTAAGTCCTGGGCTGTGCAGAGACTGCACAAACTGTTGTTTGTGCAGCTTTCCTGCACATGTGATCACACACCTACACAGTGAATTCCCCCTCCCCTGTAGGCAGCCATGGCTGTTTCTAGCCAATTTGGCTCCCAGTGCGAGATTTAGAAATGCCCCCCCATAGACATAAAAATAAATGAGCCCCCCATAGCTATAAAAATAAAAAGCAGGCGTGCGCGCTCCTGGCAAGGGTGTGTGGCCTCATTAAACTGGGCATGGCCTCATTAAAATGGGCGTGGCCTCATCTGATATCATCACGGCCACCACAGGGGAAAAAAATTAAAATGAAAGTCCCCATTTTACACAGTACAGCACGCAAGAGTCCCCATTTTACACATTACAGCAGGCACGTGTCCCCATTTTACACAGTACGGCAGTCAAGAGTCCCCATTTTACACATTACAGCAGGCATGTGTCCCCATTTTACACAGTACGGCACGCAAGAGTCCCATTTTACACATTACAGCAGGCACGTGTCCCCAGTTTATATATTACAGCATGCACGTGTCCCCATTTTACACATTACAGCAGGCACGTGTCCCCATTTACACAGTACGGCAGGCAAGAGTCCCCATTTTACACATTACAGCAGGCACGTGTCCCCATTTTACACAGTACGGCAGGCAAGAGTCCCCATTTTACACATTACAGCAGGCATGAGTTGTTTCGCACACCAGTGCTAATAGGAGTATACCGGTGTATGAACAGAGAGGGAAGCGAAGCAAACGAACTCACAGACAGTATAACATAACATACACAGGAGGTGATGGAATAACTAATAAACACAAAGTGAACGGAGAAGCCCAAAGGCTCAGGAATTGGGTGTCTCCCTAGTGTCAGGAATGCTCAGATGGAATAGAGCGGACAATGAAGTGATGTGTAGTGATTTAACATGTGGAGCACCTGAAATGATGTTGCTAAGAGCAACAGAAAAAACCCCAAAGGGTTACCAACGGGTGTGGGAATAAACTCCTTGGTCAGAGATAGAAATATAGACACAAGGAGAGTATCCACAATCCTAACCCCTACTTGCAGGGCACAGGTTCAGCTTACTGCCACTAAACTGACACCTGGACGCCCTGCACAGTGAGGGAGGATTAAGCAAGCAGGTCTGAGAGTACAGCTGCAAACCTGCTGGGTTCACAGAATAGCAAAAGAACCCCAGCAGGTCAAACAACTGACTCCAGTCTTACTGCTAGGTCCGGATTGGCAGAATAAAGTACCGAATCCCAAGGCCTATTTGCAGTAAGCAACAAGTAAATACAAAGTCACACAGTACTAGCTAACTCTCTGGAACTGACTAACAAACAAGGATACAGCAGCATTTGCCTAGCCTGAGAGGATGGTTTATATAGCAGGTGCTGTCCACGCCCCACTCAGACCTCACAGACTGTGAGCACAAAACCAGCGCCGGATTCCCTGCTGTGCACAGAGCCTGTAACCACTACACAGTAAAAACCCGGACCGGAGTATAAGCTGCGCTCAGGTTACTTCGCTAACACTTGCCTCCCGGTTGCCATGGCGACGTGGCAGCACAGAGCAGGAGATCCTAACAGTACCCCCCCTCTGAAGAGGGGTCAAAGAGCCCCTACCACCGGGTTTATTGGGGAACTGCGAGAAGAAAGAGCGTATCAGTCTGGGGGCATGAAGATCACAACTGCGCACCCACGACCGCTCAACCGGGCCATACCCCTTCCAGTGCACCAAAAATGACAGCCGACCCCGAACCATCTTGGAGTCAATAACCCTTTCAACCACAAACTCCCTCTGACCCCGTATCAGAAGAGGAGAAGGTCTTCCACTGGAAGAAGGATTACTAACCGCCAGTTTTAAAAGGGAACAATGAAATATTTTATTGATACCCAATGAACGGGGCAGATCTAACTGAAATGCCACCGGATTGATAACCCTGGTGATCTTATAAGGGCCGATGAACCGGGGGCCTAACTTATGAGATGGCTGTCTCAACTTCAAATTCATGGTGGACAACCAGACGAAGTCTCCTAATTTGAAGCTGCAGGGTCTTCTCCGCTTATCAAAAACCCTTTTGGTCACTAATGACACAGACACAAGGGCTTTCTTCACTTTCCTCCAAATACCCCTAAGGACCGAAACAACAGAGGAACCACCAAGCGTGGAATCCAGGGGGTCAAAAGAATTGGCCTTAGGATGATGCCCATACGCACAAAGGAAGGGAGAGATCCCTGTAGCAGAGTGAGCCGCGTTGTTATAGGCAAACTCTGCCATGGACAGATGAGCAACCCAGTCAGTATGACACTTGGAGACATAACAGCTGAGGAACTGCTCCAAGGACTGGTTCACCCTCTCAGTCTGCCCATTAGACTGTGGATGGTAGCCTGACGACAAGCTCACAGAAATCTGGAGATCAGAACAAAATGCCCTCCAGAATTTGGCCACAAACTGGGATCCACGGTCAGAGACCACATCAAGTGGCAACCCGTGGAGGCCCACAACATGCTGCATAAATAACTCAGACAGGCGTCTGGCCGATGGCAACCCAACCAGTGGAACGAAATGCGCCATCATCGAAAACCTGTCAACGAAAACCCAAATGGCTGTCATCCCCGAGGATTTGGGCAAGTCCACCACAAAATCCATGGATATGTGGGTCCATGGCTTAGACGGAATAGAGAGTGGATGAAATGGGCCGACAGGAACCCCTCTAGGAGTTTTATTGCGGGCACAAACGTCACATGCCCGAACCCACTGATCCACATCCATAGCCACGAGGGCCACCACACCGCCCTAGACAGCAACTCCCGAGTTCTGGCAATACCCGGATGCCCTGCCGACCTCTTGGCATGGAATTCCAGGAACACTCGCTGTCTTAATCTAGGAGGCACAAACAAGAGACCTACCGGAAGGTCTGGAGGAGCCTGCTCCTGTGCTCTAAGGACTAATGACAAGAGGTCCTGGGTAATGCCCACTTTAATACATGATGGGGACACAATGGGCAATGGCTCCTCGGTGGTCTCTTGAACTGGAGCAAAACTCCGCGAGAGCGCATCAGCCTTGATGTTTTTTGACCCAGGGCAATATGTTATCAAAAAATTAAAGCAAGCAAAAAACAAAGCCCATCGTGCCTGCCTGGCATTGAGCCGCTTCGCTGACTCTAAATATGCCAGATTCTTATGGTCGGTGAGAATTGAGACCACAAACTTAGCCCCCTCAAGCCAGTGTCTCCACTCCCCGAGTGCATCCTTTATAGCCAACAATTCCCGGTTACCCACATCATAATTCATCTCGGCAGACGAAAATTTACGGGAAAAGTAAGCACAGGGATGAAGGCGATTATCAGACACCCCATCTGAGAGAGCACTGCCCCAATACCTATCTCAGAGGCATCCACTTCTACCACAAAAAGACGCTCTGGATCTGGGTGTCGCAGCACCTTGGCTGAGACAAATGCCCTTTTGAGACGGGCAAAGGCCGCTTTGGCCTCACAAGACCAGTGAGCAACATCCGCCCCTTTCTTAGTGAGTGCCACCAAGGGGGCCACTATAGACGAAAATCCAGCGATAAACCGTCTATAAAAAAAGCGCCTTCAAACTAGTGGGCTGCACCCAATCCAGGACTGCCTGTACCTTAGAACCCTCCATTTGAAAACCTTCTGAGGAGATAATATACCCTAGAAATGCGATTTGCTGGACTTCAAACTCGCACTTCTCCAGCTTCGCCCCAAGCTGGTGGTCCCTGAGTTTCTGGAGGACTAAGCGTACATGCTTCTGATGTTCCTCCAGGGAATGAGAGAAGATTAGGATGTCATCTAGATAAACAACTAAGAATCTATTCAAATATTCCCTGAGCACATCGTTCATGAATTCCTGGAAGACTGCCGGAGCACTAGAGAGCCCAAAAGGCATCACCAAATATTCATAATGCCCTGAGTGGGTATTAAAGGCAGTTTTCCATTCATCCCCCTCTCTTATTCGGATTAGATTGTAAGCACCGCGTAGGTCAATCTTAGAAAAAATTGTGGCAGTATGAAGCTGGTCAAACAAAACCGAAATGAGAGGCAGTGGGTACGAGTTTTTAATCGTGATACGGTTCAATTCCCTGAAGTCGATGCAGGGTCGCAACGAACCGTCCTTTTTACCGACGAAAAAGAACCCCGACCCAACTGGGGACTGTGAGGGTCTGATAAATCCCTTAGCCAAGTTCTCCTGAATGTACTCTGCCATAGCCTGAGTCTCAGGACGTGACAGGGAGTACAACCTGCTCTTGGGAAGCTTAGCATCCGGCAACAAATCAATGGCACAGTCATAGGGGCGATGGGGAGGTAGTACCTCCGCAACTATTTTGGAGAACACATCCGCAAAATCTGCATAACATCCTGGCAATCCTGGCAAACTTAGCTGCGAGAGCCTGACTGGAAGGCTCAAGCAAATCCTGAAACAATCACTACCCCAACTAAGAATCTCCCCAGAGACCCAGTCAAATTGAGGGTTATGGGCCCTTAACCAGGGTAACCCCAAAACCAATGGGGCAAAAGAACAGACAGTCACATAAAAAGACTATTTTTCAGAGTGTGTGGCTCCAATAAACAAAGGAATTTGGCTGGTGCAGGAGGTAATTTTACCCTGGGACAATGGTTCCCCGTTTAACCCACAGATCTCAATCTCTGATGCCAAAGGTACTGAGGGAACAGAGTGTTCCAGGGCGAACTGACGGTCCATGAAAACCCCATCGGCCCCACTGTCAACAAAGGCCTCAGTCTTGACAGTTTGACCGAGGATCTCCAAAGTCACCGGAATGAGAAAAGTCTTTTTGGGAAATTCTGACGTCTGGCCTGACAGGATATTTCCCATCACCCTCAGGCCCTGAAGTTTTCCGTTTTTTCTGGGCATGATACTACAACATGACCTTTATTCCCACAGTACAAACACAAACCCTGCTGTCTCCTCCGCATCTTCTCACGCGAGGAGAGGTGGGTAGCCCCAATCTGCATAGGCTCCTCGGAATATTCCTCAGAGTCTGAGGTTCCCTTGGGAAAAAAGGAAACTGCGGTCTCCCTTTCAAGCCTACGCTCTCTCAGCCGTCTATCCACCCGGATGGATAACTGCATGAGCTGATCTAAGCTATCAGGCGAGGGATATTGTACCAGTTGGTCCTTTATCTGGTCAGAAAGGCCCCTTCGGTACTGGTTTCTCAGGGCTGGGTCATTCCACTGGGTATCGTGAGCCAACCTCCGAAACTCCATACTATAAACCTCAGCAGGCCATCGCCCTTGCTTAAGAACCGTAATCTGAGCCTCGGCTGAAGCCATCTTGTCAGGGTCATCATACAAAATGCCCAGTGCCGTAAAAAAAGCATCAACACTTTTAAGCGACGGACAGTCAGGCTGTAACCCATATGCCCAGACCTGTGGGTCTCCTTGTAGCAAGGAAATCACCATGCCCACCCTCTGAATCTCCGACCCAGAAGACTGGGGCCTAAGCCTGAAATATAGCTTACAGCTCTCCTGGAAACAAAAGAACTACGAGCGATCTCCAGAAAAACGATCCAGGAGATTTACTTTCGGCTCCTTAACCCCTGAACTTGCCGCTGCTGCTGCGGGAGCTCCGCTAGCGGCCTGCGGGGTGTTCATTTTAATGGACATCTCATTAAATTGTCGAGTCAGGACCTGCACCTGATCGACCACCTGTTGCAAAGTATTTTGAGGGGTATGCTCCATATTCCCACAAAATTTCAACAGGAGTAGGGCTGCTGAATATGTTACGCACACCAGTGCTAACAGGAGTATACCGGTGTATGAACAGAGAGGGAAGCGAAGCAAACGAACTCACAGACAGTATAACATAACATACACAGGAGGTGATGGAATAACTAATAAACACAAAGTGAACGGAGAAGCCCAAAGGCTCAGGAATTGGGTGTCTCCCTAGTGTCAGGAATGCTCAGATGGAATAGAGCGGACAATGAAGTGATGTGTAGTGATTTAACATGTGGAGCACCTGAAATGATGTTGCTAAGAGCAACAGAAAAAACCCCAAAGGGTTACCAACGGGTGTGGGAATAAACTCCTTGGTCAGAGATAGAAATATAGACACAAGGAGAGTATCCACAATCCTAACCCCTACTTGCAGGGCACAGGTTCAGCTTACTGCCACTAAACTGACACCTGGACACCCTGCACAGTGAGGGAGGATTAAGCAAGCAGGTCTGAGAGTACAGCCGCAAACCTGCTGGGTTCACAGAATAGCAAAAGAACCCCAGCAGGTCAAACAACTGACTCCAGTCTTACTGCTAGGTCCGGATTGGCAGAATAAAGTACAGAATCCCAAGGCCTATTTGCAGTAAGCAACAAGTAAATACAAAGTCACACAGTACTAGCTAACTCTCTGGAACTGACTAACAAACAAGGATACAGCAGCATTTGCCTAGCCTGAGAGGATGGTTTATATAGCAGGTGCTGTCCACGCCCCACTCAGACCTCACAGACTGTGAGCACAAAACCAGCGCCGGATTCCCTGCCGTGCACAGAGCCTGTAACCACTACACAGTAAAAACCCGGACCGGAGTATAAGCTGCGCTCAGGTTACTTCGCTAACACTTGCCTCCCGGTTGCCATGGCGACGTGGCAGCACAGAGCAGGAGATCCTAACATGAGTCCCCATTTTACACAGTACGGCAGGCAAGAGTCCCCATTTTACACATTACAGCAGGCACGTGTCCCCATTTTACACATTACAGCAGGCACGTGTCCCCATTTACACAGTACGGCATACAAGAGTCCTCATTTTACACATTACAGCAGGCACGTGTCCCCATTTTACACAGTACGGCAGGCAAGAGTCACCATTTTACACATTACAGCAGGCACGTGTCCCCATTTTACACAGTACAGCAGGCAAGAGTCCCCATTTTACACATTACAGCAGGCACGTGTCCCCATTTTACACAGTACGACAGGCAAGAGTCCCCATTTTACATATTACAGCAGGCACGTGTCCCCATTTTACACAGTACGGCAGGCAAGTGTCCCCATTTTACACATTACGGCAGGCAAGAGTCCACATTTTACACAGTACGCAGGAAAGAGTCCCCATTTTACACATTACGCAGGCAAGAGTCCCCATTTTACACAGTGTGGCAAGCAAGAGTCCCCATTTTACACAGTGCTGCAGGCAAGAGTCCCCATTTTATACAGTACGGCAGGCAAGTGTCCCCATTTTATACAGTATGGCAGTCAAGTGTCCCCATTTTATACAGTACAGCAGGCAAGAGTCCCCATTTTACACAGTGCGGCAGGCAAGAGTCCCTATTTTACACATTACACAGCCAAGACTCCCCATTTTACACAGTACGGCAGGAAAGAGTCCCCATTTTACACATTACGCAGGCAAGAGTCCCCATTTTACACAGTGCGGCAGGCAAGAGTCCCCATTTTATACAGTACGGCAGGTGGGTGTCCCCATTTTATACAGTACGGCAGGAAAGTGTCCCCATTTTATACAGTACAGCTGGCAAGAGTCCCCATTTTACACAGTGTGGCAGGCAAGAGTCCCTATTTTACACATTACGCAGGCAAGACTCCCCATTTTACACAGTACGGCAGGCAAGAGTCCCCATTTTATACAGTACGGCAGGCAAGTGTCAAGTGGGGGGGGGAAGGGAGAGGGAGGGGTGGAGAGAGAGACTACTTACATTTGAAGAGGCTCTTCCCGCTCTTTGGGCCGCCTCTCCTTCCTCACACCGGCCGCCTCCTCCTTCCAGCTTGTCTCCCCCTCCTCCCGCGTACTCCTGCTTGGGGGGCGGGGTTTCACAAAACTCTACCCCCCCAGCAGGAGTACTCAGGAAGAGGGAGGAGGGGGAGACAAGGACCCACAAAGTGCCACGGTGGGCGTCCCGTATGGTTGCACGGCTCGCCCGCCACAAGAAACGGCACTGTAGGCAGCGACTACCTGATCGCAGGGATGCAAAAAATGCACCCTAGCGATCAGGTCTTAATACCCCCCTTGTTTCCAGTGTTGGGATATATTATATTATATAAGAGATATGTGAGACTGGAATCTAGTGACAGCATAAAGTGAGCTTGATCTCCAGTGTATTATTCATTACTTGCCTAATATACATGAAGTCATTTGGTTGCAAGAATTCAACTAATGTAATAGTCACTTGGATAGTTGTATCAGACATGCTATAGTAAGAACAATGGGGCAGATGTATTAAACCAGGAGATGGCTTAAGGAAGTGATAAACCAGTGATATGTGCAAGGTGATTTACGCACCAGCCAATCAGCTCCAATATGTAAATTAACAGCTAGGAGCGTATTGGCTGGTGCGTTTATCACCTTGCACTTATCACTGGTTTAGCATTTCCTTATGCCTTCTCCAGGTTAATACATCTGCCCCAAACTCCAGTGTCTCAATTAGAAACAAAGGGGCAGATGTATTAACCTGGAGAAGGCATAAGGAAGTGATAAACCAGTGATAAGTGCAAGGTGATAAACGCACCAGCCAATCAGCTCCAATATGTAAATTAACAGTTAGTAGCTGATTGGCTGGTGCATTTATCATCTTGCACTTATCACTGGTTTATCACTTCCTTATACCTTCTCCAGGTTAATACATCTGCCCCAAAGTTACTAATGTGCCTTATGTCAATGGTAACAAATGTAACCATATGCATAGTCAATCTAGCACCTGCTCAAATAATATACAGTAGAATTAAGGTGCATACACACAGTGCAATATCCACTTAACAGCTTTTCTCAACTTTGGTAACTGTAGCATAAAGTCATTCTTATTCATTGGACCTTTAAATCTGCCCCTTCCATTGCTGAAGAAAAAAAAATGTTGCAATTGTTATATTTTTGGAAGCTGACATTTTTTTTTTAGAGAATGGGGATTGTACATCAATCTGTTACTTCAGGGAGATCAGGGACAGATATTTAAAATATTTGAATCTACGGACTGGTACATGTATAGGAAAATTAATGCTTATTAATGGTTAATGTCTCAGCTTCTGCCTCCAAAAGAACCCTGTATTTCTGGATATTTTTTTTAAACGTCAATAAAAAAGATTTATTTTTTTAAAGTGTGATTCATTTTGTATCCATTTTTTTGTGTGATTAATTTTGTATACAGATGTACAGTATAAACCACTCTAAAGATAAGCAAATTACTGTCTGGATTCAGGGTTAGTTAAAAAATTAAATACTTTTGCCTCAAATGATTTGCACATCCTGGCTTCTGCATGAAACATTGCATCAGAATTTATCACACAACTTTGCATTATTGGTCTAGAAATGTTTATATTTCATTTTAAATCATTCAACGTTTTCAGGCTTTTTGAATAGCAAAACAGAAATTAGTGATGCTGCTTTCATTCCAGGAACTTGTGGACAGTTTGCCAATAATTGTGTCTATTGTGTCTGCAGTAATCACTGCATGCGATGGACCTACAAAGTACTGACGTCAATGAAGTCTCAATGATCTACTGTATTTGCTGTCAGTGTCCAATCGCTTTTGTCTACATAATATACTGTATATTAGAAACATAGAAACATAGAATTTGACGGCAGATGATAAGAACCACTTGGCCCATCTAGTCTGCCCATTTTTTTTTATCCTTTAGGTAATTGCAACCCTTTTTGAACCTTAATTCTTTGTAAGGATATTCATATGCCTAACCCAAGCATGTTTAAATTGCTCTACAGTCTTAGCCTCTACCACCTCTGATGGGATATTGCTCTTGGGGTATATGTGACACACTGGACAAGTTTAAAAGTCCTCCAACAGCGTAATGGATGAGGAGATCTGCATAAGAGGCAGTAACTGTCACTAAAGGAAGAGCTTTAGTATAGACCAGGGACCTTATTCAGTAACTAACACTACTGAGATGCGATTGCATTCTTCCAGTATCACTGACAGTGCACATGCATAGGTAGGGAGATGAAATGTCACACATGGCCGCTGCGATGGGAAACATGGTGACTGCCCAACTAAATTGCAATCTCATTGCTGGTCACCATTAGCATGCTGGGTGGCTTTGTCCTGTGCTGGGTAGCCATAAGCATGCGACTGACAGTAGTTGCAGTTTTGCTATACAGGTTGAGTATGCCATATTCAAATATTCCAAAATACGGAATATTCTGAAATATAGAATTTTTTGAGTGAGACTCAGATAGTAAAACCTATGTTTTCTGCTGGCTTAATATAAAAAACTTTGTTTAATACACAAAGTTATTAAAAATATTGTATTAAATGATCTTCAGACTGTGTGTATATAGTGTATATGAAACATAATTTAATTGTGTGTATGTACACAAAATTTGTTTAATGCACAAAGTTATTAAAAATATTGACTAAATTAATCTGTGTATCAGGTGTATATGAAACATAAGTGCATTTTGTGCTTAGACTTGGGTCCCATCACCATTATATTTCATTACAGTATGCAATTATTCCAAAATACAGAAAAATCCGATATCCAAAATCCCAATCATTTTGGATATGGGATACTCAACCTATATTTGCAAAACTGCAACTGGAGCTGAATGAGAACCCAGGTTCAGAACCCTAATAAATGTCCCAAGATAGATACCAAGTATGAAGCACTGCCTTCCACGACAAGATGAAGAATAGGAATCCCCAGGTACTCACTGTTCTGTACCATATGGCAGTGGGTAAGGGCTCCATAAAATAGACATTTGTGTAATGTATTATACTGCTTTTAACTCACTACAGGGAGTGTATATTGTATCCTGCCCATCATAGCACAAAACCATCAGTTTAGGTGACTGCATCCACCAAATCAAAGCACAATGCTGTCAGGTTGCGACTGCACCCTCCCCTGTCAGATATGCCATTTTGGGGACCTTACTACTGCCGAGTCCTGCTGCAGTTCACTGGTGACACTACAGGAGATGTTTTCCATCAGCTCCCAGCCTGCCCCCAGTGGCCCCTCCCCACCTCCATACACCAGGCTGGTTCCCATTGTGGCCTTCACCTGCACCTACTTTGGAATCACCATGATCCCTCAACACCACTTACCCTTCCAAATCAACCTGTTCTGCAGCCTGTCCTCCCCATCTGAGAACTCCTGGTCTGCCCCTCCAGGTGAGTGAGGAGCTCAGGGGGGTAATCAGGTCTGCTGCTCAATCTTTGAACAAGGGAGTATGTCATGACCCTGACCTATTTCATCCACGTACTTCATGGTGTTCCAAGTGTTACTTGTGCCTTACCTCCTTACTGTCCTGCAGTGTTTTCTGGATTTCTCTCAGTCTTGCTAAAGCTCCATGCAGACGTCAGCTTCCAAGCTTCAGCATGTGTTTGTGTTCCAAGCTGCTGACAGTTTAAGCACCTGAGGATTCTCTGACTGTGGAGCTTGCAGTGTGTCCAGATGGGAGTACTGGACCTGAACTGAATTTCCCAATTCCAGTCCGGTCTCAGCATTTCCCGGTTCCAGTCCAGCCTCAGTGTTCTCCAGTTCCAGCATACCAGTTCCTGTCCAGTTTCTGTACCTTCTGGTTCCAGCCCGATTCCAGTGTATTCTGCTATAGTCAGCTACTGTATAACATATATTGGTTAAAATCGTACCCTGTTAATTCCGGTCCCAGGCCTACTCAGACTGTACTAGTCAGTGAACACTAATCTAGAGTGCTAATAGTGACTCTAGACAAATACCCAATGACTTGGCCACAGTTTCCAGTATCCAGGCTTTCTGCAGTTCCTGTTTCCAAGCCACAGTATTCTTTATCTACCTTCCTGCAGTCTGTGTTTTCAAGCCACAGTTAATCAATCTATTCACTACAAACACTACACTGTGTTCAGGCCATCCACACTCCTCAGGAAGCTTAGTTCTCATAAGAAGGAACTTTATTAATCCTCCTCGCTCATTCCTTCCTGTGGTATCTACGTTCCCTGCTCTGGTCCACTAGTCGAATCCCTTTCCTCAGTCCAAACAGACCGCTCTCCCACGGGAGCAGGACAGTCATACATCAGTATATATATATATATATATATATATATAAAAAAGTATATAAAAAGTATATATATATATATATATATATATATATATATATATAAATAAAAGAAAATAGAATGTCCAAGGGAGCTGTATTAACTGTTAAAAATCTCCTCCAGAATTTGACCACAACTTTCTAAAAATGTTTCAATTTATTTGCATATTCACATTGAACAATATATTGCAGTAGATACAATACTGTCAAATGGCTAACACGTCCACATTAAAATACAAACATCAGATGTATAAATGGTGCCATATAAACCAATTATTCATCCAGTGATGTTTCTTAGTTAAAGCATATTTGAGGTTCTCGCATCCGAACCAATTCATTATTTCGGTATGTAGTTGGTATAGAATATTTCATAGAATAATTAATACCTTGGATCCACAAGGCATAAAGCATCTATTTTATATAGGTCATTTTCCACGTACTGATATAGATATTTATCATGCCTTATTCTTATGTTAATAAAACTGTAAGAACATTATATGTATGCAGTTAGTCCATGAAGAACAATATAGGTCCCTTTATAAGGATATATAGATATATATATATATATATATATATATATATATATATATATAAAAATTGATAGAGGCACTCTCCAGATTTTTTTTAATGTGCAAAAGAAAATCACATTTATTTTGATATACGTTACATAGTCCACTTGGTACATACGATAGTATCCTCAAGCGCTTTCGGCCCACATTGGGCCTTCCTCAGGAGGCTAATCACAGTAACTGTATAACAAGCAATAAAAACAGCACTTAATCCCAGGCATCCAGCAGTAAAGCTGGTCATGCCTGATTGGCTCTATATACACCCACCATTCAATCAAAATTGGCGCCAAAAACACCCATAAATTACATCATCAATGAGCAACTTAGCATATATCAATACATTAGACTCACAGGTCAAGCAACGCCCACATATATAAACATAGGGTTTAGTGTGCATTCATGTGTACATGTCCAAAGCATATTGCAGCCAGATACCTGATTTATATTCCAAACCGCGCTCAAGAGTGTGGCCACTCCGTCCCGTCAGGCGCACCCCGTCATCCGGAGCATAGAGGGCTAGTGCCGTCTCTACACGTGCGCTACCTAGCAACGCGGGACACTTCCGGCCAGTTCTTAGGTAATGTATGACACTTGTGGCCCGTGGACTGCATGCGGCACCCGGGCGGAAGTGAAGTAACGTAACATAAACAATTAACAACAGCTATCCCAGCAACCGTCACATAAGCTATATAAATCAATCCAAATATGTAATAGCATAATAATCCAACCATCAAGGTATTAATATGCACTGGAAACCACACGAATGGACACTGGTTCCATGGGTGCCAGAGCCAATCAGTAAACAGTTTAGAACAATCCCCATATGTAAACAAATATAACCCTGCAGCTGCCAGTGGGGGTCAGATGGTATTTCCATATAAATTGATACAGTCCTCACAGGAAAAATCATTAATATTACTAACTCACTAAATTCTATTAGAGGTCTGGAGGAATCCATAAAACCCCACACTAAAGCAGCCACTGGGTATATATTAAAATAGACAAACACACACCACATATCTTATCCATTTATAGATATAATCAACCTAATAGCACCAATTCTTGTGTACACATCATTATCCATTAATAGCAGAACTCCACATGTACACAATTATGCACATACAGAAATGTGCGTGTGAACCAAGATGTGTTGGTCAGACTCTGTAAGCAGCAGTATAAAATAGTATGTCTACAAAAACAAAAGAAAAAACAAAAAAATCCCTTCTCAAAGCAAGAAAAAAATCAAAGGGTTGGATTCATTGAGTCCATTGGGTGCCACCGAACCCTCTGATAGAAAGTGTTGACCCACAGGCTTGTCTGCACATCCCATCAGGAGTGCTTGATGGATTGAACTGTGGGGATTCGCCATCCTTTCCCTGAATGTGCAGGTGGTCATCCCCACATAAGGGAGGCCACATGGGCATAACAGCATGTATATTACATGGTCGAGGTGGCAATGTAGCCTAAATCTACTGTTGATGGGTTTCCCACTCAAAGCAAGCGGGAACTTGTCTCCAACCAACATCGAACAACATGTTGTACATGATAGGCATCTGACGCAGCCCTTCTTTTGTGGATTTAGCCAACCACCATCTGGATTGATAGTCTGCCTTGCCGGGTGCATCAAAAGCTGCTTCAAATTACGGCCGTGTCTAAATGCCATCATCGGCGGATGTTCAAACATACCCTTTAGTTTAGGTCAGAGCTTATTATCGGCCAATGTCGCCTCAGTGATGATCCAATAGTTGTTGATTTTTCATCAAATTGTGTAACGTATATCATTTGTGCCTTTTTTGCCATTTTTGGCTCAACACACCTCAAGCGAGCCTTCTCCAGACATAAGATGGTCATGCTCATTTTGTAGCCTCTCTCTACGAAACGGGGCTTCATTTCCATGATTTGTACTTCTGCAGTTTCTTGCTCTGTGTTATTCCTCAGGACTCGCATAAACTGCAAAATGGGTAGGCTCGACCTGAGCGCGGGTGGGTGATTACTTGTAGCGTGCAAGATTGTATTTCAATTCTTTTAGAGATGAATTGGTGACCTTTAAAATAAAATGTTGCAGGCTGTAAATCATGACTATGCTACCCACCCGGTGTATAGATGGCTAACAGGTGGGGCAGGTAACACCAGATGGTTTAAACAAAACAGAACATTCTGGAACAGGTTCCAACTAAGCACTGATTCATCTACATCACATTCAGCCTCAGACTCTGAGCCCCTGGGAAGAAGACCACCAAGTGGCTTTTTAGGGAGAGGATCGCATGTGGGTACAACAAAAAACAGCGGAGAAATGGAAGACCTCAGCCTAGAAGGGGTGGCCACAAAGAGAAGAGAGAGAGGCTACAAAATGAGCATGATCAACTCATGTCTGGCGAAGGCTCACTTGAGGTGTGTTGAGCCAAAAATGGCAAAAAAGGCACGAATGATATACGTTACAAAATTTGATGAAAAATCAACAAATATTGGATCATCACTGAGGCGACATTGGCCGATAATAAGCTCTGACCCTAAACTAAATGGTATGTTTGAACATCCGCCGATGATAGCATTTAGACACGGCCGTAATTTGAAGCAGCTTTTGATGCACCCGGCAAGGCAGACTACCAATGCAGATGGTGGTTGGCTAAATCCACAAAAGAAGGGCTGCGTCAGATGCCTATCATGTACTACATGTCGTTCAATGTTGGTTGGAGACAAGTTCCCGCATCATTTGAGTGGGAAACCCATCAACATTAGATTTAGGCTACATTGCTGCCTCGACCATGTAATATACATGCTGTTATGCCCATGTGGCCTCCTTTATGTGGGGATGACCACCTGCATGTTAAGGGAAAGGATGGCGAATCACCGCAGTTCAATCCATCAAGCACTCCAGATGGGACATACAGACAAGCCTGTGGCTCAACACTTTCTATCAGGGGGACACCAAGTAGCCTCTCTAAAGTGTCGTATTATCGATTGGGTTCCAATACCCAAGAGGGGTGGTGATCGATCACTCCTTTTAAAGAAGTTATAAGCAAGGTGGATCCATAGATTGGGTTCGGTGGCACCCAATGGACTCAATGAATCCAACCCTTTGATTTTTGTCTTGCTTTGATAAGGGATTTTTTGTTTTTTCTTTTGTTTTTGTAGACATACTATTTTATACTGCTGCTTATAGAGTCTGACCGACACATCTTGGTTCACACGCACATTTCTGTATGTGCATAATTGTGTACATGTGGAGTTCTGCTATTAATGAATAATGATGTGTACACAAGATTTGGTGCTATTAGGTTGATTATATCTATAAATGGATAAGATATGTGGTGTGTGTTTGTCTATTTTAATATATACCCAGTGGCTGCTTTAGTGTGGGGTTTTATGGATTCCCCCAAACCTCTAATAGAATTTAGTGAGTTAGTAATTTTAATGATTTTTCCTGTGAGGACTGTATCAATTTATATGGAAATACCATCTGACCCCCACTGGCAGCCGCAGGGTTATATTTGTTTACATATGGGGATTGTTCTTAACTGTTTACTGATTGACTCTGGCACCCATGGAACCAGTGTCCATTCGTGTGGTTTCCAGTGCATATTAATACCTTGATGGTTGGATTATTATGCTATTACATATTTGGATTGATTTATATAGCTTATGTGATGGTTGCTGGGATACCTGTTGTTAATTGTTTAGGTTGCGTTACTTCACTTCCGCCCGGGTGCCGCATGTGGTCCACGGGCCGGAAGTGTCATACGTTACCTAGGAACTGGCCGGAAGTGTCCCGCGTTGCTAGGTAGCGCACGTGTAGAGACGGCACTAGCCCTCTGTGCTCCTGGATGATGGATACGTCTGACGGGACGGAGTGGCCACGCTCTTGAGCGCGATTTGGAATATAAAACAGGTATCTGGCAGCAATATGCTTTGGACATGTACACACAAATGCACACTAAACCCTATGTTTATATATGTGGGCGTTGCTTTACCTGTGAGTCTAATGTATTGATATATGCTAAGTTGCTCATTGATGACGTCATTTATGGGTGTTTTTGGCACCAATTTTGATTGAATGGTGGGTGTATATAGAGCCAGTCAGGCGTGACCAGCTTTACTGCTGGATGCCTGGGATTAAGTGCTGTTTTTATTGCTTGTTATACAGTTACTGTGATTAGCCTCCTGAGTAAGGCCCTTTGTGGGCCGAAAGCACTTGAGGATACTATCGCATGTACCAAGCGGACTATGTAACATATATCAAAATAAATGTGATTTTCTTTTGCACATTAAGAAAAATCTGGAGAGTGCCTCTATTAATTTTCTATATCTACAATGCTTTGGCATTATAGTGGACACCCCACTCTTTGTTTGCCTTTGAGGATGTGAGTGCGACCTATATTGGATACATATATATATATATATATATATATATATAGTTAGCCCATGATAAACAGTACAGGTCCGTTTATAAGGGTATATATGAATTTTCACGCACCTAAAATTCATTAAAAGGTACATATCACCTACATTATTAGTAAATAATAATTGTTATTCATTAGTATATAGGCAACACCTCAATTTTTTTTTAAGTTAAATCAGGACTATATATTGGAATTAAGATTATTAACTAGGTATCATCACTTTATTAAGCACTAATATTAATGTTATGAATTGTATGATTAGTTCAAAATAATATCATAATGGATAAGAGGATTAGTTAATGATCAAGATTTTAAGCAACATCACGAATTAGTATCAATAGTTAAGGGTATCTTATGAATTCATGCTGATAAATTAACTCCTAACGATTAAGGGAGCACAATGGTTTCTTATATAAGCTATGGCATACACGTATATTATATAAATTTTTGATGATCAATAAGTGATCATTATTTTACATCCATGAATGTTCTCATTATTGCAATCCTTATGTATGATCTTATCCTATTCATTTCTGATACTATAGTAACCTTTTGACGTTATTCTTCAATATTTCATATAGGCTATTGTCCACCAGATCCATCATGATTGTCAGCGCCACTCAGTAGCGCTGGTTTAAGTAATTGCCAGCGCTAATTATTAACCTGTGCAAGCCGCACAGAACAGTCTAGAGCCACGACATCACTTCCGCCTGCCCGTACCGGAAGTGATGCGGATGGAACGCACGCCGGGCCGAGTGGAACACATTTAATATTAAATGCTTCCACTGAGGCCAATAGGCTATATACATAGTTGATATTTTCCACATTTATATTTAGTGCATCAATGCATTAGTGGGGCCCTATAGGAGAGGTGCAGGCAATTAAGAAAGTAGTTAATTATCAGCCATGGACACAGAGCTTACAGGAAATGAGGTGGTGCATTACAGGGTATTTAAACCCTTCAGATCAGCACTGATTTTACTGCTGACTAGGAGAAGCTACCCTTTCTGTGAAGTAAGTTATAATGTAGCTACATTTGTTACTTTTTCATTTTTTAAAGGCTGGGCTGATACATGGATGTTTGTTTACACTTAGAAGCTGAATTCTGTAATTATGTACCCATTTTTAAAGCTGAGATGATACATGATTGTTTTTTTATAATAGATGCTGCATTTTGTAATCATGAACGGTCAGAGTAAGACATCAACAGCTCCTTTGGGTTAATTGATAGCTCCTGTAGGCAATTTGCAATCAATTTATATTGATTCCAACTATAGGGTTTAATATGAGATTATTACTATCCAATTGGATTAAGCCCTATTATACGGCCAAACCATCATGCCTGGAATATCCTTATAAATATAGTGATTATATTAAATAAGAGCTGTATATTAAACAGGATTTAGGACATTTTCACTTACACTTTATATGAGAAATAAGTCATTTGATGGTACTGTATCTGTTATAGGCTTGAATCGACAAAAATGAGATTGTGGCTTATAAGTGAATTCAGCGTTATAGTGTCTTGTTTTGCTTTATCATGCTGGTATGTATTTATTTTTCATCAGAGAAATCCTGATTTTCTCTATTCCAATATATATATTACATGATGACAATATTTCTGTTATAGGCATCACAAACACAAACGTGATTGTGAACCATTGTGAACTCAGCGTATATTTTTTAATAATACTGTATGTTATCGGTATGTATAAAATGGATTTCTTGTTAAATTACTCCTATCCCCCTGTCTCCGGATGTATGTTCTATACCCCCTCCATTTTGGGATTAATTCTATAGCATATCTAATACATGTTTTGAAACAATTTTAGATACTGACAATTAATTATAGATAACGATGGATAATTAATAATCAACAAATGTTCACTAATAATGTAATAAAAACTTTTTTTGAAGTTCATAAGAAATCAAAGATTGCCATATTAATACATAATATTTAGTCATATCAGATGTTTCCCATTTCCGCTTAGATTCAAGCATGTGCAACCGTTTTAGACCCTTTTTTCCCCATCATGATATATTTTATAGAAAGAATATATTTCTTATAGTGATATGGTTCTTTCAGATTTTTAGTGTGGGATCAACATGACCATAAGGTTGGTCATTTGCCCCAGAAAGCTCTTCTGATCCATTCAGTATGTACACAATCACTGCCCTATGATGTGACCACTATGGCTTTATCTGTATAAGTATTTATACCATCCATGTATTTATTGTCTAGATTTGAGCCCCTGATGAAGTCCAACTGGACGAAATGCATTAAAAAAGGGTTGGTTCGGATGTGGGAACATCAAATATGCTTTAACTAAGAAACATCACTGGATGAATAATTGGTTTATATGGCATCATTTATACATCTGATGTTTGTATTTTAATATGGATGTGTTAGCCATTTGACAGTATTGTATCTACTGCAATATATTGTTCAATGTGAATATGCAAATAAATTGAAGCATTTTTAGCAAGTTGTGGTCAAATTCTGGAGGAGATTTTTAACAGTTAATACAGCTCCCTTGGACATTCTATTTTCTTGTATCTGATCCATGTACTCTGTCTAACAGAGAGTATGTCACAGGGTTGAGCTCCACATATAGCGCAGAATTAGGTCTACACCACACCCATATATATATATATATATATATATATATATATACATACATATATATATATATAAAACTAACAGCGCCAAGAGAGCAGTAGTCTAATTTATCACAATGTGTAAGCAAGTTAATATCCTTACGCTGCAGTCTCTGTGTGCCACTCCCTAATGTATAAAGGGTGTCTGCTGATATCTTAAATATGTCCTGCACCAGTACATGTGCAAGATTAAAAGTAAAAAATTAAAAGGGTGGAAAAGATACTTATAAGCGACCATTGGTGGCGTAAATATATATACATAGTCCGCGTATTTATAAAATGTGTGTACAAGGTTTATTTCAAAAGTAACAATAAAAATACAAAATGCTAAATTAAAAATATTAATCTAACAGCAAATTGGATTATTTACGTGTACTTATATGTTCTCTTTTATAAAGGACACACTCTTGGAGACATAAAAAGCAATTTAAAAAAAGGGATATTTTAAAATATATAAATATATATCAAAATATATTTTCTATGTGTATCAAGGATAGGAGGATAGATATTAAAAATAGCTTAGCTGAGATTTTTGTAGTAGTATCAGGTACCTGTGTCATCTCTTCTAGATGTAATCTATTCCACCCAAGGTAATCCAATGAAGCACACCCACCATGGCTGCCGTACCTGGTAACTTTTTGAGTGAAATGTATAACCCATGGAAGTTATTACCCTAAATGCCTGCACCAACCCTGCATTTTTCAGTACTTATTGGGCACGCTAGGTTTTATTTGTACTTCTGTATTACTGTATTACTTAATAATTTGTAGTATGTGCTTTGTTTTTAATGTCTGTAAAGCGCCTTGGGTCCTGCTGTAAAAGAGCACTATATAAATCAAATTATTATTATTATTATTATGCACTCTCACATTAATAGGAGGAATAAACTTATTTTAACATACAATTTAACACATTACTATTTGACTTTAATAGCTGAACAGTGTATTACAACTTATTATGCTGAATGTTTTTTCCTAGCACATCAATTTCTATTGAAAACGTCACATGCAGCTGGTCAAGCTGCCTCTCCACACCAAATGTGTATATATTCTAAAAAAACAATGGATGGCACTCCAGGACATATAGTAAAAAATCACAAGGAGTCACATGTCATTGTCAACATTTCAGGGAACTAACCCCTTTATCAAGACTTGAAAATACAATATAAAAACACACACATATACTGTATTTAGACATACTTACCACTAAGTGTACAGCTGAGCCTACGCTACAATCCCCTTTGGAGATTAGGTTATGTCACCAGCGTGACTGTGTGCCCAATGCCCATGGCCCAAATGTGTCCGGGGGTATGGTTGGGACAAAGATCTTTGTCACGTTTGTCTATATCTGTACATCCTGATGACGGTGCTGTGACACCGAAACGTCGATGCATATCTGAAAAGTTTTCTACTTTGATTACACATGCTATACAAATCCTGTGAGTGCCATCCTCTTTCTTTGGATATATGTTTCCATTTTAACACGTGTCTGGACCAGGAGCACCGAGGTATTGTGTTTTAACTATATTGAGTGCCGATATATATATATATATATATATATATATAAGAAGAAGAAGAAGTACACCTTGACAAAGGGGCATGTGAGCCCCAAAACGTCGAACTTTCTATGTGTTGTTTAAATACAAGATATTGACTTCAAGAAGCCAAGTGCCGCTCTTTCTTCCTTATATATATATATATATATATATATATATATATATATATACACAACGACAAGGAAGAAGGAGCGGCACTCGGCGTCTTAAAGTCAGTAACTTATATTTAAACAACACATCAAATGGTCCGACGTTTCGGGGCTCACATGCCCCTTTGTCAAGGTTGTACACCTTGACAAAGGGGCATGTGAGCCCCGAAACGTCGGACCATTTGATGTGTTGTTTAAATATAAGTTACTGACTTTAAGACGCCGAGTGCCGCTCCTTCTTCCTTGTCGTTGTGAATAACCCTGTATTGAGAAGGCACCGGTGCTCTTTTTGCCTATTAGTGGGAGTGCCTATTCAGCTACCCTCTATATATATATATATATATATATATATAGTTACAGAGTAATTTTCTTATATCCATTTTAGAGACATATGTTATATTTTACTATTACATAAAAATTAAACTGGTAACAAAAGGTTTCTGTAACTTGAGCTAATTAACATCTCTACACTGTAGCCTTGGCCTAGTTAGCATTTGAATAGACAATTCCAGCTCACATGGCCTGAGCTGGCCATGTGAGCTAGCCCACACACTCCCTGTGAAAGACACACCCACAAGTTGCAGGTATGATATACTGTACCTACTTGAAATCAGAGACCACTCTCCCTAAACCACTGAGACAGATGTACAGTAGCTGGACACAGCTACAAAGACTCTCAGAAACATGGGCCTCCAAAGACCGGGGATGCTTGGAAGTTATTCCCCTGGATGGCTAAGTATCATACTCTCTATGTCTCATAGATAAATGGCATAGCATAGCTAAATATGTGTTTGAGATAGGTGTGAAACGTATGACATAGAATAGTTAATTTGGAAATACATTTGACTTTAAGGTTAATGATGCTTGTGCAATTATGTGATTGTTATGTGTTTGTGATAATACTCTGTGAGATCTGTAATGGTAATTGGAATATTAGACAACCTGTAGAATAGCATCTCTGGTATACATTTGTGGATGGTGATTTATAACAGATTGTAGTGGTTTTATATAGTGCATTTTGCTGAAATATAGAAGTCGATACATACTTCCCTTTGTTACTGTGGTCATATGCTTGTAGCAATGGCATGCTGATATTTGTGGTTACTTGATCTGGTATTGTGATGGCTCATATGGACAGCATGCGATATGTGTTACTGGTCTTGGAAGGCTGGAATTAGTTGGTTTTAGGCCTGAAAAGTTAATGTAGGATGTGTTTATTCCAAAGTTACAGACCGGGATTGGCATATAATTACAGGCTACATTATATAGCATAGCCAGCATACAATATGCTCTAATTATTGAGATACTGTGTTGGCTTGGAATTGTGATATGTAAAAGAGGGCTTTTAGCTGTTATCAAGCTCCTTTCAATTCTCCAGCAGCAATCCTATGTTTGCATACATGGGAATCTACATTTGGATTCCCATGTATGCAGACATATAGGATTGCTGCTGGAGAATTGAAAGGAGCTCAATAACAGTTAAAAGCCCTCTTTTTGGACACTAACACTGATACTAGTAATTAGATGGTCCTAATTAGGGTGAATCCGATTACATTTTGTCATATTGTGGAAATAGGATTGCTGCTGCAGAATTGAAAGGAGCTTGGTAACAGCCAAAAGCCCTCTTTTTGGATACTAATACTGATACTAGCAATCAGATGATCCTAATTAGGGAATCTGACTTAATTTTGTCATACTGTGGAAAATACCTTATCTACATCCCAAATCTTTCAAATTGAATCCAGATTTATATTTAGTATACTAATTGGTTTGATCAAAAGATCACTTTCTATAACCTCTTAAGAAGGAAACATCGCCTCAAATTTTGAGAGCATTTTCAATAAGATAAAAAATGTTTAGAAACACTCCTGAAGAAGTCGCTATAAGACGAAACGCGTTGGTGGAAAGTTTCTTTATTATTAATTTTAAATGTATAAACTGAACAAACAATTGTATTCCTAATGATCAATATTACTTTGTAAGGAAACAATTATTGTTTTTATTGCAAATGTGATTTTGAACTACATTGTCTTAACAATAAAAACATGTCCTTTTAAATATGGGTGTCTAAATGTGTAAAGTCATCCTCTCTTTATCTATATATATATATATATATATATATATATATATATTCAGAAAAAGTATTATCATTAGACATAAATTGCCTAATACGTTAAAGAAGTGCGCTCCATAGAGATATCATTTGTGTGTATGTATACATATATATATATATATATATATAGAAACAAAAAGTTCAGCACTCACCAAAATGAGCTCACTTATCCTCACAACATCAATGAATAAATGAATAAATGATGGGGGTTTAGTTTGTGAATTGGCCAATGCACGGAAGCCTGCATACCGCTCGACAAGGTACCCCACCTTCATGCAGGTCCTACACTATCACAAAATCATAAAAATTAAATTTTAATTTTTATGATTTTGTGATAGTGTAGGACCTGCATGAAGGTGGGGTACCTTGGCGAGCGGTATGCAGGCTTCCGTGCATTGGCCAATTCATTAACTAAACCCCCATCATTTATTCATTTATTCATTTATTCATTGATGTTGTGAGGATAAGTGAGCTCATTTTGGTGAGTGCTGAACTTTTTGTTTCTATATTATTGAGTAGGTGGCCATGGGCTACATGCACCTCACCCTATTAGTGTCGAGTGCGGATACTGCACCCCGCTTCTGGGGTGGCGAGTGCTGTGGTTTTCTATTTGCTTGTATATTTCAGGGTTAATCCTTGGTTAACTCATTAACTGTGGCCACAAACTTTGTTCATGCACCCCAATTATCTTAAACCTGTGTCAGCTGCCCTTTAGTAATTTATCAGCCAGTGTTAGGTGACTAGTGTACCTTTTAAAAGCCATGCAGTTTATGGCAGGTACACCTTACACCAAGTGGGCATATTTGCAGTTATATTATGTGATACAGTTGCCAGGTTTTAATTTTTATGATTTTGTGATAGTGTAGGACCTGCATGAAGGTGAGGTACCTTGGCGAGCGGTATGCAGGCTTCCGCGCATTGGCCAATTCACTAACTAAACCCCCATCATTTATTCATTTATTCATTGATGTTGTGAGGATAAGTGAGCTCATTTTGGTGAGTGCTGAACTTTTTGTTTCTATATTTTTGAGTAGGTGGCCATGGGCTACATGCACCCCACCCTATTAGTGTTGAGTGCGGATACTGCACCCCGCTTCTGGGGTGGCGAGTGCTGTGGTTTTCTATTTGCTTTTATATATATATATATATATATATATACTATATGGAAACGGGGCCTGGACTGCACACCCTAGCTTATTATAATGGGATGTGCTACCTTGCTGGGACTAAGTACTGTAATACTACAACATAGGAACAAAGGATGCAGGTGCACCATACACCATTAAAATTATTATAACCATAATATAATATTTGAGGTTCTTGGCATATATTGGCCAGTATATGAGCCTGCCCACCTGCTTCACGGTGACCTCATCGGACAGGTCCCTAACACTATAGGGGTTCACCTCCGGGACGCAGAGCACCCCCAGACCACCCCAGCCAAACCACCCCAGGGCATCACACAGAAAAAAAGGATAGGAGTGAAAGATCAGTGTTAAGCAAATGAAAGAGGCTGCTGAATGTAAAAGAAAAGAAGAGGACAGCAGTAAAGTGTTAGAATGTGAAGTTTAGCTGAGCAGTGTTAGAAGTGTAAAAAATATGTGAAAAAAGCTACATAAATGTAAAACAAACACAATGTGATATAAGTGTTAAAAGTAAATGTAAAGGGGTGATGCCCCAAGGTGGCCCAGCCAGAGCAATATAGGGAGCTCAACGCACCAAAAGCTCACCCCCAAACTGACTTTGTATATAATTAAAAGGATACTTTTAATTAGTTCATTTTGACAGTGAGTTACTCTGCTGTAGTGTGTCAGTCAGCCCTCACACACCTTTATAGCCAACGTTCACCTTTCACATCAATGGTATGTTGTGCTCTGCAGTTTCCACTTCAGTTATTCGCAATTGTGTCATTTGTCCAGTCACTATACACTTTCACCACAGCAGCACATGAAGCATTACTTATAAGGGCTACATATATATTAATTAACAGTGTTTTGACAAAATGAAACAAATTAAATAATGGAGACCATTATAGATATTTGACCCATTTGACCTTGCCCCTGTGAGCAAAATGCATATTCTATTTTTAGGTGACAGCTCAAATTATATATTATTTCAATGGGAAAATGGTATTCTATGGATTTAAAGGTAGATAACACATTTATATAAATGCCATTTATATAGAACATAGATATAATCCAGACAATAAGACTTCAAAGCATTATTGTGCACATGGTAAATGGAATATGTTGCTAATTGCACTTGTTTATTTATATATTAACTTATTATTTTATCCTGTACCCAGTGGCGTAAGTTTGTCCCAGTTGCCCGGAGGCAAGAAAAATATTGGTGTCCCCCCCTATCTATATAATTTGCTCCTGCATAGTAAGCCTGCAGATTCTAACTATATGAAGCTACTACAAAACCATTGCAACTAGGCAGATCTATGTAGGGGTCCAGCCACACACTACATAGATCTGCTCAGTCCCTCCCAATGCTGATTATTTATCTGACAATTAATTTGCAAGTGTCATATCCACGATTAGAACCTACAACCTATTACACTGGAAGCATGCACCTTACTGATGGAGATATCTGCTGTTGCATAGGAAGTATGAGAATTCTAACTATATGAAGTTACTTGTAATTGTCAGAGAAATAACTTCATATAGTTAGAATTCTCATGCTTCCTTTATAGGAGCAAATAGCTTCATCAGTAAGGTGTCTGCTTCCAGTATATCTATAATAAAAAGGGTGTGATTTGTAAGGTGTAGTGGCTAGTGGGGAAGTCGGCTACGGAAGAGTTACCTGCTGTTGTCAAGTAACTTAACTGATTAATGTTGCTGAACACACAGAACAGGAGGAGAGGCACCCCCCTTTAAAGCTGGAGCCCGGCGGCAGCTGATTCCGTTGCCTCCCAGAGTTCTGCCTCTGCCTGTACCAGATACAGTATTGCAAACTATCACAAAATATCTCCTTCGGGAGCCAGTAATTAGAGCCGCATAGCAGTAGTAACTGTGAAGCGCTGCCTTCAGCTTTATTTCCGTGTCACAGCCGTATCCGTTAACACACTCTATTAAGAGTTATCCTATGGATTTTTCTTAAAGCTAATAACATATAGATATCTATAAGCTTAACAACAACTCTAATATCCAATAAAGGAACTGTTAACCAGGACTGTTACTGGAAGCCGTTATCTATTGCCATGTACAGCTGCGCCCTTATATATTTCCACTGATGGGATCCCTCTTCTTCAGCTGAACAATCTTCTAATATAGAGACTTTAATCTCATGTGGAAATATTCACAGGATAATAAAATAAGGTGGCAACATAAGCATAAAAGCATTATTACGGAACTTTCATTAATTGGTTCTTATTAATTTTATCTAGCATCAGCGACAGACCTGTAATTTAGTGATTTTTAATTAATTCTTTATAACTGAATATATGAATGCATCCATTATATGAGTATATTTTTATATTAGAATAATTGGTACAAATACATTTCATTTATATATGACAAATTAGCGCTCTCTATTTTATCAAGTTGTCTATTGTAAATAATTACAGAATATTTATCTGGGAGCTGCATTTGTCTCTTTTATAAACAATATCTCTTATCCAGATTAATTTATTAGTTGCGCCTGATTAGCTTTCTCTAAGGGAAATTACACTCTGGAGCTGCTATATAATATCACAAAATATATTGTCAGATTTAAACAAATCATAAGAAAAAAGTATATGTCATTATAAATCAGAACTAATATGAATGTTTCTGTGTAGGGAAACTAAGTTCTAGAGGACAAATGTGTAAATAAAAATCATGACATACATGAACAAAATGCCCATATTTCATATAGTCAGGTGGCATAATATTATCCTATTTAATGGTGAAAAAATATTAAAATGAACATTAAACAAAGTCTTATAACTTAGCATATTATGTACAGTACTTACATATAAATAAAGAGCAATTTTCAATAAGTAGCATAAGTTTGATTAGTCAAAAGATAGACATAAAATATTATAATAATTATCATGTGTTCTGTGCATAAATATCTGGGAGTTTGTCTAAGTATGATATTATGAAATTGTAAAATTGAATGTTCATCGATCCATTCATGAAGCCTTATAAATGCATAATTATTTCCACTAATTCCACTTCATTAATTCTTTATCAAAAGATATCATTAAATTGTCAGTATTGCTCCATCAAAAATGTATATCATGATGCTATAATATGCAAAGGTTTAATCCAGGGGATGTCACATATTCTTATAAATGGCAAAAAGTTATATAATGGAAAAAAAAATCCATCCAGACTTAATCTGAAAAAACATCAGAAATCAGCATAGAGGTGCAATCTATTTGGCACCATCTTCAGGTAGAGCCTCGTGAGAAATAATGCATAGTTTGTAGAGTTAAGTTAAACTGTAAAAGAAAATGACTCAAAAATAATATAATTATTTTATGCACTATTCTGTGTCTATTTACACTCAGCTGCCATTTTATTCGGTACACATGAACACCTAGAAAAAGAGAATTGGCAGGGAGTTATGCTTGTTTTATGACTGAATTCTGGATCATTTTGTAGCAGCACTAAAAGGACAATGTCAAGTCTACATACATAAGAATGAAAAGAAAATGATCTGCACATTGATGAGTGACACAGATAGGGGAAGAATGTAATTGCTTGCATGATTCTGGCATAATTCTAGAGAATTTCATGTTACAATATGTAATATACTGAGACTATAGGTAAATTTGCAAGAATTACACCACAATTAATTTACCGCAATACAACTCTTTCTCCAGATGTTTCTTATGTTAAAGATAGATATTGCCATATGTTATGGTCTATGATAAACAGTCACTGGAAATGCCCCACAATAACTCACAAAATAATAGACAGGCCTGCGGGAATCAAGATTAATGAAATCAGACATTAGACGTCTATTAGATTACAGATGTGGCCTATTGCAACAGATTTAAAGCCATCGATATTAGCCACAGACCATTTCACCATGTACAGTAGATGTTCTAACTCTACTCTTATGTAAGATGCTCATCTCATTAAGGGGGACATTTATTAAGCAGTGATAAGAGCGAAAAAGTTAGCCAGTGGAGAAGTTGCCCATGGCAACCAATCAGCACTGAAGTAACATCTATAATTTGCATACTATCGCATGATACAGAGCTGCTGATTGGTTGATGGGGCCACTTCTCCACTGGCTCATTTCTCCGCTCTTATCACTGCTTAGTAAATGTCCCCCTAAGTATCTTTAATGTTGGCAAGAGTATAACGTTTTCTTCAAAAATTGTGCTCTTACCAATGCCTGAATTGACATATGGAGGATTAATTTTGCATACTAAATTTGCCAGATGTACTGTAATGTACAGTAAGTCATTTAGCTTTTACCTTTTAAAGTTAAACACAACATGATTGCTTTTCAGAATAAAGTGTGTTTTATATGATTTTAAGAATAAAAAAATGTAAAATGTAAGTAAATGTAGGTAAACACACACGTTTTACTGAAATAAAAATAGAACAAATATACAGTACAGCATGTACTGTATGTATTTGAAATGTTCCATATACAATGTTAGTTATTTACAGAATACAAAATTAAAAACCATTTGTTGTGAAAGGTTTTGGTACTCACCCTGCTCGGACTCAGAGAGTGGTTTATCAGCATCTTGCACATAAAAGCCAGGGAAGATTTCTGCACAGCTACACCTCATAAAAGCAGAACTCTATTCTGAGCTCCGACTGGTGAGCTTCCACCAATCCTTATTGCTGCTGTATGCTCCTCTTCCACCTTCTTCTTTAATCTGCACATAATGTTGGATAATCACTTGTGGCAGGTACAGACAGATTGCCTTGCTAATTCTTCCTTGGCAAGGTTTTTTTGTGTGCCAGAGCACCCTGGATTCATTCATAGACTGACACAACAGTCATTCATGACCAGGACACAACATTTTTCAAGACTGAAACTCACTTTGCATCCTGGATTTGTTTTGTCAAGTGCACACTCTCTTCGCCCCTCCCTTCATCATCTGCTACCCTTCACCCTGCAACACTAACTACTTATCCAAATCCACTTATACCTGACTAAACAAGCTTACACTCTACTTACACTCACCATATCTATCTGCAGTGTGCTGAACTTACTGTTTCATGATTGTCTTGTTGTTAATCCAGTTTGCTTTTTAGATTTTGTTACCTGTTTCCTTCTGTCTTCCTAATCTTAGCTTTTTTGGGATATTATTTTGTCTGCTGCCTGCCCAGAACTTGGACTGTGACTGAAACATTATGTCTGCAAACTGCTGTGGACTTGGACTGTGAGCAACTATTCTGATTACAGCCTGCACTGATTATCTAAATGCTCACTGATTTTTTCACTTCTGCTGGTACTTCAGTTGGGATGCAGTCAGGATGATGGTGGTTGGGATGCCAACGTTCTAAATAATAGTGCTGGAATCCCAACAAGTGGCCAAAATGCCCGTGCCAAAGCTTCGATATCACCTAGAATGCAGACACTGGAATCCCAACCACTGATATACCGATCGTAAGTATGTTGGGGTCTCTTAGATTCAAGCCTGTATGGGTTAGGCACCCCTGGGGAGCATTAGAGTTTAGGCTGTGGGGACAGGGATTAGGTTTAGGCACCACCAGGGAAGTTTAGGATTAGGCTGTAGCAGCGGGGGTGAGTGAAGGTTAGGTTTAAGCTGTGGGAAGGGAAGGTTAGGGTGAAGGAGCGAGTGTAAGAGTGTAAGCATACTTACCTGACCCCTTTCGGGATACTGAGCATCAGAATGCCAGTGTCAGTCTTATGCCCACCGGCGTCCCAAACAACAGAATATCATATCACACCCCTTCAGTTTTACTATCTTCAGAATCATTTTTTGGTTTCTTGGTCTACTCTCCACTGTCAAATCAGTACTTATCTGGAGGACAAAACCTATGGGGTATGTAGAAGTAGAAAAAGGCAACTCTCTCTTTTTTATTAGCCTCATTGCTGGGAGACCCTGATACATATTCTGGCATTGCAGAGTAACTACCTTTACCATGCAGTCCTACACACTGTCAGGGCAGGATGTACTAAAGGGAAAATGCGATAAAACTCCCATTTTCATGGGGTTTTATCCCATTTTCATATGTACTATCACCCGACCACTGCGTTTTTGCCCATGAGAGTATCGCCACCCTATAGAAGCCTATGGGCTTCTTTTTGCCGGCTGCCACATTCCGCTGCCTCTGCCCCCCCCCCCTGATGCAGATGACGCCCCCCTCCCCCGGCATACCTTCCTCCAGGAAGCCTGGACCCGGAAGGTAATCTCCTCTCCCTAGCAATGCAGCCGGAGGTCCTTCCGGCTGCAGGGGGGTGGAGGAGGTGTCGGGGACAGGCTGCTGCCTGCTTCCCGGTAGGGGAGCAGGTGAAGAGCCCAGGTAGGTGATGGAGACCCCCGCACACCACCTCACAGGTATCATGGGGGGCCTCCGTCACCGCATTGCGATATTGATCGCATATGTTAGTACATATGCTATCAACATCGCTGCGATAGGCAGCGAGGGCGGCACTGTATGTTGATATATTCTGCCCTCAGTGAGACTTCATGGAAGTGCAATAGCAAATCAGCTGTCTGAGAAGCTGGTGTCTGTGAGTGCATGAGCGGGACACTAGAGCACCGAGTGAAGCAGGATTTTGTAACACTGCATGGCAAGGGTAGTTACTCTGCAATGCCAGAATAGGTATCAGGGTCTCCCAGCAACAAGGCTAATATACACAGCCGCGTACCTGCTTTCCTTCCCACACACACCGGATAACGCTAGTGTATCGCTTACCCTGCACTGATACCTGGGCGTGTGCAGGAAAGCAGCATACACTTAAAGAGCAGCCTGTGTGTCTGAATCTCACACTTTCTAACACTATATCTGTTGTTAATCCAGGCTCTCTCATTGTAGTTGGTGATCTTGAAGTGCCCTGCGCTGATACAACATGGTACTCAGAGAACCAACTATAAGAGCAAGAAGCACCACCTTAACCTTTTTCATAAAATCCTGTGGCATAAAAGGACACGCTCGCTCACTGTATGAATGCACAGCACACAGTGGGCAGCAACTGTTCTGGATGCACCAATGACAGGTTTTGTCTTCTACTTTTCTCTGAGCAAGGAGTTTACCTTCATATGAGAATATCTATTTTATACAATATGCATGAACAATGAACATGACTACTACTAGTGACTAACACTACAGATTACAGTTGTTCTTTATGAAAATTCTGTTTGGTACTTATTCTTTTGAAATTTGATCCCGCTAAGTGGTATCAGAGTAATTATAGGCTACACTCAGGAGACATTAGCCACATAGGCACCATATCATCATCAGCACCATACTAACTTTTGAGTCAAACAGCATAACACGATCTATAATAACAAGATGAATCACTGTGTGTTTGCAAATCACTCTTGTTCTGTGATATAACATGCATAACTGCCCCGTTCAGTTGTCCTGTGGACTGACATATTATTTAGATCAGCCCCAAACTCCGGCTCTGCACTGGTTGCGTATACAGTATTGGAACTGTGTAAATTGGTACCAATTAAAAAGAATAATCTACTGTGACTAACTATATTGGGTACCAATTTGAAATTTGAGAATATTATTTTGCATAGCTTCCTGAGCTATCAGTGACTCATATATTACATATTCAAGCATATCATTTTTTGAAGTGAATCATTGTAATTTTAAATCTATGTTACATGTTACGTGTGTCATTGTGTGTGTTTATAGTATTTAATTTTATGAGCATACAAAAAAAAGTAAAATTTTAACAAACATAAGAGTGACCCCATAAAAGAGAGTTGCCTTTTCTACTTCTACGTACGTTACTTACACTCTCCGGGGAGCACCTCCACCTGGGGGATCATGAAGATACTCCTAATTTCAGTATAATACCCATGTGATATTGTGGACGAACTCACTGATTGTACAATACACAAAATATTTAAATCTACCTGTGCTCTGGTTTTCCTCATTTACCCTCCCCCAAATACAGAAAACCTATAGGTTGTCAGCAGTAAAGTCCAGTGGGTCCCTAGTGAATATCTGACCATCAGACACCATGCTTCTGGGTTATGCAATATTGGTTTGATGTTTGTAACTATTTCCTCCCATATCTTTAACCCCCTCCTCCATAATTTCACCTCCCAATTTACAGTACTTCAGTGTCTGCACCATTTCTCTTTAATCATCATCATTAACTTCTTTCATTAACCCCACTATACATCCGTCACTGCGTTATCTTACCATACATAGAAGTGGCATACTATTCTCACCTCATCTTGTAATTGTACAACATGAATTGTTTATATATATATATATATATATATATATATAATAAAATAAACTGCTAATAAAAAAATTTCATCCTCGTGGAATGTAATTGGTGACAACTCTGACCCCTCCCACTTGGATTAGCAATATTACTTCTATAGTTCTGGTAAAACACACAGACACAGAGATGCATAGAATCATACTGTGATATAGTGTATCACAAAAAAAATACACAGGATGATATAAATACAGTATACAGTAGCAGGATTTGACTCACATTCAGGGTCATATAGACTGAATCTGTGTACTGTAGCAGCTAAAACCCTCCCACATTGCCTGCAAAAGCAGGACTGCCCAGCCTCCTAATCAGGCTTCTACACTTATTTCTTTGACCTACTTACAGCTTTGCAGTTCTAACAACATCCACCAGAAAGGGAGGTGAGTGGTTGGGGCACATTCCCAATTTTCCCCATTCTCCCACCCAATCTGGCTCTGCAGTCTCCTGTAGATCCTATGTTGCCCATTAGGGAGCATGTCTGTTGTGAATGTGATTGAATTGTCTAATAGATTCTTGAAAACATTCTATTCTGAATCTTATTGTATACATAAAATGTAATAATTACATTACATCACTGAGGATTGCAGAGATAAAGGTGGGGTATATTTACTGAGAAATCACGTTTGCCCGAGGTTGCATTTTCAGGTATAATTTACCTATTTTTCAAAATCAGAGATTTACTAATTACAAATGGGAGAAAAATCATGATTTGAACTGCTAAACTAGGACAAACCAGCAATTAACTGGAAGTCTAAACTCTCCATGCTGTTCTATTTAAAATCAAGGAGCATTAAGATGTGCCTGTGGCTCACTCTTGTGGTCCAGCCTTCCATCCACCCCCAGCAATGAGACCCCTGTGCTGCACTGATCACCAAGCGCCATGCCCAGCAACCACTTGAGCTAATTGGAGTCCTCCGCTCCCTGCATCTGGCAGCACTGACTGAGACTTGCCACTGCTCATGGCTGCAACTTGGCAAAGCTCTGCACAATATAGTCAATATTGTCACAATTTGCAGGAGTGCACACCCTTTGGGTTGTTTCTTCCTGGATTCATAATGAAAAAAGATTCAGTTCTTCCAGCGAGTTTTCACCCAAAATCCCTGTTTCAAGAACAAAAATGGAGGGATACGTATGGTGAAGTACAGTTTTATTCATACAAAAATCTACTTTTATTCCACTACAATAAAAAATCCACCAAATTATTGGGGCAAGTGTGTGTACCAAAACTCGTGGGGTGACTGGTGATGTCTACCCTTAAGCGCATATGTGATGTTAGTACCGGTACCTCCTGGGATATCAGCACTGTCTCACCACTAGCTCGACAGATCTTGGTCACTCCCACTGACTCCTTGGTCTGCTACAGTCTGTTCCAAAATCACTGACACGTTTCTGCTCATAATGAGCCTTTATCAAGTTGTGTGGTGGATTAAGGTACTGGGGTTTTTAAACCCCAAGGTCTATTGTGATTGGCTCAGACTGTTCAGATTAGGAATAAACCCTGTAAACATTCTAAATACATCCATGATAATCTTATAGGTCCATACTGGATTCACAGTGCAATTATAGATAAATTAAGTAATAAAAACATCCATCTAAACCTTTAAAACAGACAAAATATTAAAAACATCACTGTGTTCCAGCTCCCTGGAATGCACAATTCATTTCTGTTTCCGCCCGCCAATGGTTTCCGTTGGCGGCGGTAGATGACTCACAGATGCTAAGGGGGAGAAACCGTTATGTAATGCAAGCGTCAGTGCATTCCAGCTCTCTGGAACACACATGTTATTTCCGCTACCACCTGATGCGGGCTCTTATTGGCGGCGGAGGATACCTTGCAGTGCGGAAGTACCAGATACTTTCGGTAACCACTGCCAGTCTCCGTGGAACGCATTGGTTTGTTTGCGTTCCACATATTCAGAGGGGCAGTGCTATGGATCCATAGACAGTTAGAAAATTGTAACATAATACCAATATGACACCGTACAGATACAATAATATCACCTTATAGAAACAGCATTAATAAAGTGACAGTGCATAGTCCAATGGCAGGAATCGCTTTCAATAATTAAAAAGAATGTCTGTGGAATGCATTAATTTGTTTGCGCGCCATGGATGGGAGGGGTCAAATTCTTCAAACATTTTTCTTCCTCATGAGAACACAAAATATTAAAATCATATCTGTCATAAAACTTTTACAAAATATTCCATATTAAAAACATATAAAATCTTCTAAAATTCTAAAATGGAATTCATTGTAAAAAAACACTTATTGTGGAAAAAATAAATAATCAACCTCTCTTTACAGAAAATATTAGAGAATAAGCAGTATGGAAATCATAGCGAGATATGATCTAATACAGACTAAAGAAACCATTTTAATTCAAAGTCTAAATATAACCCTTTTGGGGCTAATGTACCCATGTCATAGATCCATTTCATTTCAGTTTGTGCGAGAGCTTCTTCTATATTTCTATTTCAAAAATTATTTTGGTCTGCCTTAATACCTATCACTTTGTTCAAAGCATTACAGTTATTACCATGAATACCCTTAAAATGATTTGAAACAGAATGATTTTCGAAACCCTTCATGATATTCTGGATATGTTCTGCCCAACGTTCCTTTAGGGGTCGTGAGGTGCGACCAATATATTGCAATTTACAGCTGCATTCTATTAGATAAATACAGTTTTTTGTATTACAAGTAATAAAATCAGTAATACTATATGAATTCCCTGTGGTAGTAGATTTAAATTCCTCCGTTTTACTAGGTTTGCGTTGTATGGCTTCTATACATTTGACATAAGCCACACCTATGAAACCACTTTGTTTTTACACACCCAGATTTTTTAGGGGCAATGGCACTTTTTACCAACTTTTGTTTCAAGTTTGGGGCTTTCCTATAGACAAACTTTGGATCCTGTGTTATAATTCTCTCCAAAACTGGATCTCTAGTTAACAAATGCCAATGTTTTTTGACAATCTGTTCCACTTCCTTATATTGCCCATTATAAGATGTTATAAAAGGTAAAACACATGCTTCATCTTCTTTTCTAAATTTTTGGTTAAGAGATGTACTTTCTATTCACATCCTGTAATTCATCAATATATTCATCCACCTTTTTCCCATCATAACCTTTGCACAGACCACCATGCCCTGTACCAATGCCAGAAGCTGCCACCACATGGAGACTCCATCATGTGCCAGCTGTCAGGAGTCAATGTGACTAACCACCTGGCTGCCTGCTGCTTTCTCAGGGACTCTCTGCATTTTCTCTACCACATTGCCCTACTGCTTCTGCGAGAGCCGAGGCCACTAGCACAGCTAAGCTGCAACCCACCGCCTGCTTTTCCTGCCATAACCTACTGTAACCTGGTAGGAACAATCATAGCCGCTCTCCATATTACCTCCCGTTATACTACATGGCCATCTCCATTCTCCGGATCTAGGTCACCTACCTGGTCACTATTTCTGTACTGCCTCCAGCTGCCCACTTTGTTAGCTGCTCTGAAGGCATCTGAAGTCTCCCCTGTTGGATATGCCATCTTGTGGGGTCTTCCATTGCAGATTCAGTGCACATTCCATCCTGCTGCTTGCCTGTGAGTCACCTCCTCAGCTATATAAGTATCCATGGCTCTCACTTGGATCCGCTCTACTGGTGACCCCGCTGCTGGCTTAGCTGCATTGCCAGAGATGCTTCCATCAAACTCCCAGCCTTCATTTGACTACTAGCCTTCCATGTTTTCTGAATTTTACTGTTCATTTTGTATTCACTGTACTGACCATCCTTACTTTTTCCTGTCACCTACTATCACTCTGTCTACCATTATTTACAGCACGAGATACTGCTGTTGTCTGTTACCATGTATCCTGTACATTCATGCTATTCCTTCCCAATTTCCTGTATGGGGATTGATTCATAAAGGGTATATCAAACTACTACACACTTGTCAGTTATCTCACAAAGGCCTTGGGTCCTTGTATGGCTTATCTCCTACAGTGTAACCTTTGTAGAGCACCCAACATGGCTACCTCATCTGATATGCTTATGGATGGGATGAAAAATAAATGGATCTGATGGCTGTGTTGCGGCACTACTCTTAGCACTAGGGCGCTGAAACCACCCATTTTGTGTCAACTCTTCTAAATGTAACCTATTCCACCAGGGTAATCCTATGCAGTGCACCAAAGACGGCTGCCTCACCTGGTACCTTTTGTGGGTGGAATATACAACCCATGTTTTTTACACATAATATCTGCACCAACCCGAAAGTATGCTTATTGTACTCTGAAGGTTTTGTTGTGTTTAATTTTTTTTTCTGCGTGACACTTTTACTGGCTGTTCTACTAAATCCTTGTACTATGTACTATGTTTGATGTCTGTAAAGCAACTTTTAATCCTATGGGAGAAAATTGTTATATAAATACAATACTATTTTCAATAAAAAAGAATACAATATGGAAATTTAATAAGAATCATATCTTTAAGCATGAAGCTAACTCAGTTCAAAAGGCTTGCTAGGACAAGTAGTCACTAAGGACAATATTGATTTCATTTTTTCTGTTTTTTGTTTACTTTTACAAACAGAAGCACTGCACAGATCAAACTGATTTTGAAAGACTTGTGTATCCCAGCGATGAAAATCGTTTTTAAACTCAAGCTAAAAACAATTGTTGGTAAATTTACCCCACAGAGAGGAACAGAGAGAACCACAGACAGTACCATGGACAACAGCTAGTTTTTAAAATGTACTCATGTATTTGCATGTTGACTGTCTCTTACTTTAGAATGTGGGGCATCATACTCATAAATGATGATAATAATGATATTTCCCTATTTTTTTAAGAATGAGGTAAATGACTGGGGAAAAATGCAAAGTTAATAACATAGCTTACACATCCTAAACTTCTCCAGTCAAAATAATTTATTGGTTATTATTCTTAAAAAACCAAAGGACACACAATACAAAATAAAGTTTGATGAAAGCATAGTAAAAATGATATTGTTGTTAATTTATCCATTTATACCAGAGATACAGATATTTTTAGATAGTTTATACCTACTGTACCAATCAAGGAAATATTCTGGATTTGAAATGCAGTGTTTTTAAATGTTGTGGTACTTTACAATTACATGTCACACATAGGGGTAAATTTACTAAGGTGGTAGGTTTTTTTAGAACAGTGATGTTGCCCATAGCAACCAATCAGATTCTATTATCTTCTAGAAGCAGCTAAATAAATGTTAAGTAGAATCTGATTGGTTGCTATGGACAACATCATTAGTTCTAAAAAAAACTGACTAATCACTAATTGTCTTACTTCCCGATACGTTAAGAAGCTGAAATTATAATTTTAATAAAGCTCCCCTAAGGGGATGAAAAGGGGTTTGACATAATGATGTCATTACCGATGCGTGGGGAAATAGAAAAACTACAGAATTATAATTTTAATAAAGCTCCCCTAAGGGGATAAACAGGGGTTTGACATAATGTTGTCATTACCGATGCGTGGCTTGCATTGCATTACCAATAACTCCCAAACGGACAATTGGATCAACATTTGGATTGCACCTCCAGTGTGTAGAATTTAATAAACTCCAAAATTGTGAAAGTCTTCACTCAATCATCACGAATTCTCTTACTTCCTGATATGTTAGAAAGATTAAATTTAACATAGGTATTCTGCAGGTGTGAAATAGAAAAACTACCTAATTCGAATTTTAATAAACCTCCCCTATGGGAATGAAAAGGGGGTTGACATAATGACATCATAACTGATGTGTGGCTGGCATTGTGTTGCATGAACAATAACACCAAAACAGACAATCAGATCAAAATTTGGATTGCACCTCCAGTGGGTAGAATTTAATACAAAAACAAGAATGGTCCTGTCACTTTTTACCGGATCTGCTACAGGTGCTCCTCGGGTAGCGCCAAGAACCATGGATTAATATTTACTTACATTAAGACACCTTCAATTTACATCTCTATAGATTTACCATATTTTTGACACTCATTTATATTTACAACCGTGAAAATCAGAAATTCACATGCGAAGAACGGGTAGAACAGCTGTACACTATATACAGTATATGGGTATAGATTAGGTGGATTAATAAAATGGATATCTAAATTAAAAATGTTGCCAAAGTATAATGTCTTATCATTTATTCAATTGAAAGATTGACAATGTCTAGGTTGACACCACATGGTCGACATGCTTTAGGTCAAAATTGGCAAAAGGTCATCAGTAAAAAAAGGTCGACAGATGAAAGGTAAATGGTGCTTAAGGTGGACAGGTACAAAAGGTCAACAAATTCAACAAGTCGACATATATTGTAAATGGTCAACAAGTTTTATTTTCATGTTTTTTTAGCATTTTTAGGGCTAGGGATAGGCACTAGAAGGATGGTTAGGGTTAGGCCTATGGGAGGGAATGGTTAGTCTTAAAAACTAGGGGGGTGGTTAGGGTTAGGTACTAGGGGGTGATTATGGTTAGGTTGCTGGAGGGGATGGTTAGGGATAGGCTCCACTGGCAATGGTTAGGGTTTGGCTTTGGGAGGAAATGGTTAGTCTTAGAAACTAGGGAGATGGTTAAGGTTAGGTAATAGGTGGAAGGTTAGTATTAGATATTGGTAAAAATAGCAAAATATGTCAACCATAATCTATTGACCATTTCCATGTTGACCTTTTGAATGTATTGACCTTTTCTACCTGTCGACCTTAAGCACTGTCGACCATTCATTTGTCAATCTACTGTCATTGTTGACCTAACACATGTTTACCAGGTTGTCTAACTTATTGAAAATAGTAATGAATGACAGTCTCAAATGTTTTCTTTCTCATCCTAGTATTGTTAAGAAATATTTGACTATGACTGAAAGCTTAGCTTTAAAAACATTGCAAAGATAAAAGCCAGATATTAAACCATTTGATATAGGTTGGGTTATATTAGCCATGAACAAAACTCGAGTTTAATACAATTAGGGAATATAGAATCTTATTAATATTATCAAGATTTTTGCATTAAATATAAAAAGTGTATAGATTATTTGTTATGACATAGGTGGTCATTCCGAGTTGATCGCTCGCTAGCAGTTTTTAGCAGCCGTGCAAACGCTAAGCCGCCACCCTCTGGGAGTGTATTTTAGCTTAGCAGAAGTGCGAACGAAAGGATCGCAGAGCGGCTACAAATTTTTTTTGTGCAGTTTCAGAGTAGCTTTAGACCTACTCAGCGCTTGCGATCACTTCAGACTGTTCAGTTCCTGTTTTGACTTCACGAACACACCCAGCGTTCTCAAAGGCATGCCTGCATTTTTCCTGGCACGCCTGTGTTTTTCGGAACACTCCCCGAAAATGATCAGTTGACACCCAGAAACACCCACTACACGTCAATCACTCTGTGGCGAGCAGTGCGACTGAAATGCTTCGCTAGACCTTTTGTAAAACAGCATCGTCCGTTGTGAAAGTACTTCGTGCGTGAGCATTGCACCGCATACGCATGCGCAGAAGTGCCAGTTTATTGCTTCATCACTGCGCAGCGAACATTTTCAGCTAGCGATCAACTCGGAATGACCACCATAGTTCTGACAAATAAGTATAAGTAAATCAAAATATTTATTTTCAAAATGTATCTTTCCATATTAAAAAAGCTTTTACAGTGTCCCCAGCATTCATGAACTCTACTGTACTGAGAAGATACACTTGGTCAGATTTTGGTACATTACTAACTTCAGCAGAATAATACTGTATTTAGAGCAAAAGTTTTTCAACTAATTCTGTATACTAAGGATACGATTCATTTGTTAACTTTACTGAGAGACATACAAGTTCACAGACTACTTGGTTATGCATTGTATTCTACTATCATTTCTTTTGGCAGACTTCAGTGTAGATCCACATTAAAACATAGCAAAAAGAAAATTTGGCATTTTGAACAAATAAAGTACAAGATTGGGCCATCATTCTCTGTAAAATTTAGAGACAGTAGTTTGTAAAAACAATAAACAAAAACAAAGATCAGCAGTGTTTCAGATAAATCAAACACCCTATCAGGCAGCACTAAGAGTAATACCATGGTCAGTTCCACTTACATCACATTAAAATACCACCAGTTAGTGACTGGAGCTTCACCATCATTTTACAATTAATTACAGAAAGGGACTATCTGTGTAAGATGTATAAGGTTGTGAATTACCCCAGAATTATGTGGCCCCAGACCCCCATTCAGTCAGACCATGAATTCAACTGGACCTGCTCTCTAATTGCTTTGATTGCAATATCTAATTACTCACAATCCTATACCAACTCTCGTCAGGGCTGGGTTGAGCAACAAAGTCCAAAATTTAATTTGGGGATTCATGTGAAGACACATTGGGGGATATTCAATTGTTTGAAAAGTCAGTTGGTTGTCCGTTTTTTCCTATCTAATAGACAGGAAAAAATAAACACCCAACCTACTTTTCAAACAGTTGAATTCCCCCCATTGACTTCTTGCCTCTGCTCTGCCAATGCTAACCTTGGCTATCAAGGAATCTGCTGTAATATATACTATACTGTAAGTGACAAATTCACTTAAACATTGAAATATTGAAGTTTTAAATTATATTATTTATTAATTAACATTGCTTTTTACTAATGTACATATTGTGGATGACAGGGAATGCTGTCATGTTTAGTCCTACAAGCACCAACTTATTAGGCCTACTATGGCAGCCACTGACTACCATGAGCCTTTTGGTAAAATTCTACTTCTACAAGCACCAGCATGTCCAAGCAGTATGTGTATGAACATAACAATGATTAATCCATTTGGGACTATTTACTATTACCAGGATGAGCCCAAGTTCTATTCAGCATGGGGCTGGTTGTCCCTGAGGGTGCAAACATATTTGTTTGACGTTCTAATTCCCCTAGAGAATTACACCCAATGTTTATCAGGTTGAGGCTGGTTTCACATTAGAAGCATGTTGGACTCTTAATTTGACCAGCACAGCTTTAAGGGGGTAATTCCAAGTTGATCGCAGCAGGAAATTTTTTAGCAGTTGGGCAAAACCATGTGCACTGCAGGGGGGGGGGGCAGATATAACATTTGCAGAGAGAGTTATATTTGGGTGGGTTATTTTGTTTCTGTGCAGGGTAAATACTGGCTGCTTTATTTTTACACTGCAATTTAGATTGCAGATTGAACTCACCACACCCAAATCTAACTCTCTCTGCACATGTTATATCTGCCCCCCCCCCCCTGCAGTGCACATGGTTTTGCCCAACTGCTAAAAAATTTCCTGCTGCGATCAACTTGGAATTACCCCCTAAGCTTTCAATGTTTTAGTGGTAACCAAACCATGCTATGGCACTGGTGCTGGTTATATTGCTGGGATCACGTGATTTATTCAAATTATTATTTCAGCAGAGGCTTTTTTATGGTCAGATAAATGATGGTGGGGGAGATGTATTAAGCCTTAAAGAGAGATAAAATGGAGAAGTTGCTCAAATTAACCAATCAGCTTCAAGTTGACATTTCAAAGATGGTGCCAGATAAATGACATTTGGAAGCTGATTGGTTATCTTTGGGCTACTTCTCTACTTTATCTTTCCAAGGATTGATACATCTCCCTCTGTAAGTGGAGAGTCACATTATTTTAGATGTCACACTTGGGATGTGCAAGCTGTGGCTTCAGCACATAGATGGGAAGCCCCAGCTAGACAAAAGAAGGAACCATACCGTATTTCATATATACAGTATATAGGAATATGGGGATCCCCGTGAGCATTTTCCAGTCAGCGTTTTAGATGGATTAAGCAAATCACATCATTTTTGTAAATAGTTAATGAATAAAGTAAAATGAATTGAGAATATGTTCAAATGTTCATAAGAAAAATTCAAAATATATCTAAAAAGTGTAAGAAAAGCAACAGAGACACATGCTGGAGTGTACACATACACATTTTCTGGAGGTCTATTCATATATTTTCCAGGTAAACATACTGTAATACATTTATGCTCCTTTATAACTGATCACAAAATATAGAGGCAACAGCTTTTATGCTAAGAATGAATTCTTATTCGAAGAAATACGTAGAATAAAGTTGCCATTACGTAAAATGTAACCATTAGTGCACCAACATGCTACAGTATGTTTTACCATGATGATTATGTAAGGGATGAGGATTATTGACTCTAAATACCATCTATTCTATTCACTGGCAGCTAAAAAAAATGTAGGTTACAAATAGAAATCTAATGCCTGCTTATTTTTATAATCAATCAATTGATATTAGTTTTAAACTGCAATGATTTCCCTTTTAGTTTTCTCTTGCATACCGGGGGTTATTCAGAGTTGTTAGAGAACTAAACAAGTTACCAATTGCGCAAAACCACTGCAGGTAGGGCAGATTTAACATGTGCAGATGGATTTAGATTTGGGTGGGTTATATTTTTTCTGTGCATGGTAAATACTGGTTGCTTTATTTTTACACTGCAATTTACATTTCAGTTTGAACACACCCAGCCCAAACCCTACTCTCTCTGCACATGTTACATCTGCCCCCCTGCAGTGAAACATGGTTTTGCCCATTAGTGTGCTTTTTTTGTTTGCTAATAGCTGACTAACCCCCATTTCATGTGCCAATATATGTGTTGATTAGTGTCTAAGGCCTAATTCAGTGAGGATTGCAACTACAGAACTGCTTGCAGCAGCTTTGCAACTGCAATACTTTGTAATGCAAATGCAGGAGGAGGTGCATAGCACCTCTTTCCTGCATGTGCGATGCAATCACATCTGAGATGAACATCATGACCATCAGCTTTCTCAGGCTTACCGTCGCAGTGTTGTTTGCAAGGTATAGGAAATCTCACAATGAAGTCCTTGGCCTTCGCACTCCCAGAACATGGGGGCAACACGCCCCTGTTTCTGACAATGCCAGCCATCTCCACTCCTATCCCTCCCCTCATTGGCATTTCTATAAAGGATGCAAATATGGGTCCAGTGAGGCCCACACCGCACACACTGCACCCATATTTGAATACTTACCTTTTCCGGAATCCAGCATCGGGCGCTGCAATCATGGCAAAAATTCCTGCCAAAATGGCCACCACGTATGCGCAGTAGTTAAATTGGTCTCTGGAACGTGGTGGGCACCATGTTTTCAGAGACCTGTGCATTTGCAGTAGATGCCAACAACTGCTGGAAACTACTGCGCCGTGCAGAGGAGGGGGCCCAACCAGAAGTGCACACGGGCACCTCCGGGTCAATCAGGAAGAGGCATTTCCATCCCTGTGATGCGATCACCAGACCAGTTCTTTATATGCGCAGAATGGGTCTTGCATGTGTGCAGTTCCCCTACCTCAGGAAAATGCTGTAAGGATCGCTTATACGCTATACTGTATATGATGCACACTAGTTTTTGGACCATCCATTCCCCAGATCATAGCAAGCAAAATGTATTAAAAACAATTATGGAACCATTTGCTGAATAGGAATAAAGTGTCTATCAAGTGCAAGAGGTGTGGACATCTCCTTTTCCCACAAAAATGCCAGTACTGTATGTTTATTAAAGCCACTGCTGTTATGAGATGGTGTGTCTACCACATCTGTTTCACCCCTGTCTGTCTGCCCCGCCCCCTCCACCCCACCCCGCCCTTTCCTTTAAAATGTAAGATCTCATGAGCAGGTCCCTCTGCCCTCATGTGCTTTTCCTTCTCTTACTTTTACTATTATATACTCCATACACCCTACAACTGCCCCTAGCCCATGGTTTCTGCCATCCTGCTGCTGATTAGATTTTAATGATGCTGATGCCACATGGTTTCTAAATCATGTACTTGTCCTCTGATGTTGTTTTGTACTGTAAGGAACTGTCTTCTTGTCTTCCTCGTTTATTTATGTACTTAGGAGGTCATTCCGAGTTGTTCGCTCGCAAGGCGATTTTAGCAGAGTTGCTCACGCTAAGCCGCCGCCTACTGGGAGTGAATCTTAGCATCTTAAAATTGCGAACGAAGTAATCGCAATATTGCGATTACACACCTCGTAGCAGTTTCTGAGCAGCTTCAGACTTACTCGGCATCTGCGATCAGTTCAGTGCTTGTCGTTCCTGGTTTGACGTCACAAACACACCCAGCGTTCGCCCAGACACTCCTCCATTTTTCCGGCCACTCCTGCGTTTTTTCCGGAAACGGTAGCGTTTTTTCCCACACGCCCATAAAACGGCCTGTTTCCGCCCAGTAACACCCATTTCCTGTCAATCACATTACGATCGCCAGACCGATGAAAAAGCCGTGAGTAAAATTACTAAGTGCATAGCAAATTTACTTGGCGCAGTCGCAGTGCGGACATTGCGCATGCGCATTAAGCGGAAAATCGCTGCGATGCGAAGATTTTTACCGAGCGAACAACTCGGAATGAGGGCCTTAGTTTGTTGCTGCGTAACCCATGTGGCATCATATAAATAAAGGACTATAATGGAAAGTAAAAATTCCTTATGTATAACATTTTTAGTAAACAATCTATTATGTTGCTTTAGCCTGTCCTACTCATCAGATTGTAAAAGTTTAACTTTGAATTGCTAAACAGATTTTGTTTGGAAAAAGACAATAAAAAGTTGTCCATAATACATTTATACACCATAGTCCACATTTTGAACTTTGCTTTTTTTTTTTTCATGGCCACTGCAAATTAAAATATTTTAGAAAAGTGTTTTTAATGTACCAGACCAGTTCCCAAACTTGGTCCTCAAGGATCACTAATGGTCCAGGTTTTATGTATATGCATGCTTGGCCACAAGTGAGTTAATTGGTATGATTTAACCACCTATGCTGAGCCATGTATATGCTTAAATCATGGACCACTAATACACTTTGAGAATTAAGTTTGGGAACCACTGTACTAGACAAAGTGTCACTTTGGACCAGTATATTTCTAGGGACAAATACCCTTTTACCCTTGGAAGATTCTTAAAGGACTTCACAGTCAATCAACTTTGTTATAATTTGCTTGACTGCCAATCTAGGGCCTAATTCAGACCTGATCAATGGGCAGCGATTTTTGCAGCCCTGCAATTAGATAGTCGCCGCCTACTGTGGGAGTGTATTTTAGTTGTGCAAGTGTGCGAACGCATGTGTAGCAGAGCTGCACAAACTGATTTTGTGCAGTCTCTGCACAGCCCAGACTTAGCTGCTGCAATCACATCAGCTTGCCTGAGACCGGAATTGACGTCAGATACCCTCCCTTCCAACGCTTGGCAACGCGTGCGTTTTTCCAGACACTCCCTGAAAACGGTCATCTGCCACCCACAAATGCCCTCTTCCTGTCAGTCACTTTGCGATCGCCCGTGCATTCTAAAATTTCACACCATCTCATCGCTATGCACCGATCCCCGTTGCTGCGGTCCTTCGCGGCTGCGCAATGCGGTGCATACGCTTGTGCAGTCCAGACCTGATCGCAAGACTATGAGAAAATGCAGCCCAGCAATCAGGTCTGAATTACCCCCAGAGTGCCATTACAAAGTGCTTGGCTAAGGTCAAGATTTCAGAATACAATAGCTACTGTTCCAACTTTCAAATTAAGCCTATGAGGTGGCATTCCGTCAAAAGTAACATTGTTAAGAAAATCAACGGGGTAGTTGTTATTTTCTTCAAAATTTGCAGTCTTTCATTAGTACACTATTTCTTCCTGCTATAGTGAAGATACTTTCAGTACCTCTCTGTCATTTGAGTTTCTCATTTTAGTTTATCCTTATGTTTCCTTTACAGACTGTTTCTTCTGTTCAGATGGACTGAAATTTTTTTATCTGTTTTTTTTCTCACCCGCTTCTTGCCCCCAACCATAGCCCTTCACCATCCTTTGTGTTATCACTTTCTCTCCCTTTCTGATAGTAATTACTTTCTGCTTTAGTACAGTGTGTTTTGTGATTCAATTATTTATATTCTTTCTTTCTTTCTTTCTTTCTTTCTTTCTTTCTTTCTTTCTTTCTTTCTTTCTTTCTTTCTTTCTCTTTCTTTCTTTCTTTCTTTCTTTCTTTTTCTTTCTTCTCTCTATTAGATTCTATTTTTCTTTATACTCTATTAGCATTTTTGTAGCTGTACTTTTTTCTTTGAATGTGTGCCCAACTTACTGTGACTATGCACAATGAACATCATCATGGATGTAAACATACTGCATGCATGCAGAAGCATGTTTCACAAAGCAAGGATAAGGAGCCTAATTCTGCTTCAGCTGCAGTTTTGCTAAAATAGCAAAATGCAAGTGCTTATAATCGCATGCTGGGGGCTGCCCAGCACAGGGCAAGGCCATCCAGCATGCTATTTACTGCCCAGCTTTCAGATCTCAGTTCAATTGCGATCGCAGAATCGGTAATCAAAGATACAGTAGACCCAGAGATGTAGCATGTAGCCATGGCACCCAGAGCAAGCTCATGTCCTGGAACCCGCCTCCCCCCATATATGCTCAAACACATACCCATATACACATTACACCAGGTAGCTCCATATACACATTGTGGCAGGTAGCCCCATACACACATTGCCGCAGGTAGCCCCATATACACATTTCAGCAAGTAGCCCCATATATACATTATGCCAGGTAGCCCTATTTACTCATTGTGGCAGGAAGCCCTATATACATATTGTGCCAGGAAGCCCCATATACACATTGCGCCAGGTGGCCCCATATACACATTGCGCCAGGTAGACCCATATACACATTGCCGCAGGTAGCCACATATACACATTGCGGCAGGTAGTCCCATATACACATTGTGCCATGTAGCCCCATATACACATTGTGCCAGGTAGCCACATATACACATTGTGGCAGGAAGCCCTATATACATATTGCACCAGGTAGCCCCATATACACATTGCGCCAGGTAGACACATATACACATTGCACCAGGTAGACACATATACACATTGCACCAGGTAGCCCCATATACACATTGCCGCAGGTAGCCACATATACACATTGCAGCAGGTAGCCCCATAAACACATTGTGCCATGTAGCTCCATATACACATTGCGGCAGGTTGCCCCATATACACATTGTGCCAGGTAGCCCCATATACACATTGTGCCAGGTAGCCCCATATACACATTGCACCAGGTAGCCCCATATACACATTTCGGCAGGTAGCGCCATATACACATTGCTGCAGGTAGCCTCATATACACATTGTGGCAAGTAGACCCATATACACATTGCACCAGGTAGAATCATATACACATTGCACCAGGTAGCCCCATATACACATTGCGGCAGGTAGAACCATATACACATTGCGGCAGGTAGAACCATATACACATTGCGGCAGGTAGCCCCATATACACATTGCGGCAGGTAGCCCCATATACACATTGTGGAAGGTAGCTCCATATACACATTATGGCAGGCAGACCTTACCTACACATTTTGCTAGGTTGCCAGGAAAGAGTGAGAGTGTGTGTCTCTCACACTCCCTGCAGCTCTCTGAACCTCTACTCCCCGCATCTCAGGGACTCTCCACAGCCCTGAAACCCGCCGCTTTGCACCTCTGCTCCCCGCAGTGCTGGGACCCACTTTCCACTCCCTGCAGCTCTGTAACATGCCGCTCAGTTCCTTCGCTCCTTGCAGCTCCAGGACCCACAAGTGCCCTCTGATGGTTTTGGCACCTGGAGCTTGCGCTCCACCAGAACCACCCTTCCTACGCCCCTGAGTAGACCCAATGCAAATGCAGCATGGCTGTGTATGCAGATGCACTGGCACCATGTTTCACCTCGCAGAGGCCCTAAAATGGTTCAGTCACGCCTGCATTGTCCAAACTTTACCATCTAACACAACATCACTGCCCCCCACGATGGCTGCCGATGTCAATCACATATCGATTGCATCATTCCGGATGCAGTTGTTTGTTCAGAATTTTCTCATTTTAGCAATTAAATTTGGGCCTAGGTGTCCAAATACCAATTTGTGGGCAAATGACTGGGTATATATGTACTGTATATTTCTATTTCTTAAGATTTAATGAGTGATTTCAGCAATCACTTTTGGGTTAGATGCTAAGTAGGCTGCTAGTTAGCCATATGGTTTCACAAAGCATTCTTGAAAAATGCCTTCTGGATGGTCTCCATCTTAATGTTATGTATATTGGTGATAATGGGCATGTCAGGGACACAAAGACTAGTAGGAAAAAATATATATATATATATATATATATATATATATATATATATTTGTGCATCCATATGATGCATATTAGGCATTTACAAAAAAGTAAATGGCAATAAAGCAATCAGTGAAATATATATTACCAACAACATTTCACAAATGAATTTTGCAAATACAAGTATACTTTAATAAAGCATAAGCAATGGATGCATTAGGAACAGTGGGGGTTGTGGCACTACCTAACAGTAATACTTATATTAGAGATGAGCAGGTTCAGTTCTCAGAAAACAGAACTTCCATCCCTGAACATCACGCTCCGAGCCCAGATCCGAGTCCGGCTTGGGACTTCCCGCCAGACTCGGAAACCAGAGCGAGGAAAAATGTCATCATCCTGCTGTCAGATTCTTGCAGGTTTTGGATTCCATATAAGGAGCTGTGCATCACCGCCACTTTCACTCTGGAGTTGGAGAGTGAGGGAGACCAACCTCTGTCTCTCTGTGGGTGGTGGCATTGGGGGGAGTCTGTGTGTGCTCTGTAGGGGTGCTGCTCCTGTCACTGTGGTGTACCTGTGCTGTTAGGGGTGCTGTCCTGGCTGTACTGGCTGTCACTAGTGTTTCATGTGCTGTTAGGGGTGCTGCAACTGCACATGGGTATTGTTTCTGTCCTGGCTGTCACTGTGTTGTACAGGGGGCAGGGGCACTGTCCTCCTGTATGCTGTAAAAATTCAGGGGTGCTGTTGTTAAAATAAAGCACACTGGTCCTGTGTGCTGTGAATACAGGGGTGCTGGCCCAGTCTTGTATGCTGTAAAATGTCAGGGGTGCTGCTGTTAAAATATTACACTGGCCCTGTATGCTGTAAAAATTCAGGGGTGCTGTTGTTAAAATAAAAGCACACTGGTTCTGTATGAAATACAGAGGTGCAGGCCCAGTGTTGTATGCTGTAAAAATTAAGGGGTGCTGATGTTGTTAAAATAATAGCACACTGGTCCTGTATGCTGTGAAAATACAGGGGTGCTTGCCAAGTCTTGTATGCTCTAAAAATTAAGGGGTGCTGCTGTTAAAATAAAAGCACACTGGTCCTATATGCTGTAAAAAATTATGGGGAGCTGCTTCTAAGATATTACACTGACCCATTATGCTGTAAAAACTAAGGGGTGCAGTTGTTAAAATAAAAGCACACTGGTCATTTATGTTGAAAAAATACAGGGATCCTGCTGTTAAAATATTGCACTGGCCCTGTATGCTGTAAAAATACAGGGGTGCAGTGAAATTAAAGGTATACTGACCTTGTCTTGTGTGCTGTAAAATTACTGGGGTGTTGTGAAAATACAAGGGTTGTGATGTCTAGGCCTGACCGTCACAACATTGTATGGGAAGAGGAGGCTCTTACCACCATTTGCACACCCTATGCAAGTCCTGGGAGGAGCACCGCCAGTCTAGTTACTGATATTGAGATTGGGGATGTCACTGTAGAGGTATACCAGGATGAGGAGGTCATGGGTGTTGCTGGGGCTGAGGAGGAAGTTGACGATGAGGATTCTGATAATGATGTGGTTTATTTGAATACGGAACAAGCGGAGACAGATGATAGCCATGGGATGAAAAAGCCCATTGTCATGCCTAGGCAAAATACCAAAAAAGCTACCTCTTTGGTGTGAAATTATTTCTCCACAAATCCGGACAACAGGTGTCAAGCCATCTGTTGCCTTGGTCAATCAGTAATAAGTAGGGGTAAGGATGTTAACCACCTAGGAACATCCTACCTTATACATCACCAGCAGAGCATTCATCATAAGTCATTGTCAAGTTCAGAAACTTTGGGTAATAAAGTAAGCAGTCCACTGACACCTAAATGATGTGGCTTGTTTGAATATTATTTATCTGTGAGGATGAGGATGTAAATACTAAAGGGGGAATCTGAGGACGACATCTTGCCACTGTAGAGCCAGTTTGTGCAAGGGGAGATTTATTGCTTTTTTTTGGTGGGGGCCAAAACAAACCAATCATTTCAGCCACAGTCATCTGGCAGACCCTGTAGCTGAAATTATTGGTTTGTTAAAGTGTGCATGTCCTTTTTATACAAGTCCAGGAGTGCTGTTACCTGTCTGCTGTGCTGTGTAATTCTCCAGGGGTACTGACTATGCTGTATAAGTCCAGGGGTGCTGCCGTATAATTCCAGGGTTGCTGCTGTACTTAATCCTAGGTTTAAATGAAAGCCTAGAGCAGATATGAAACAGATTTGTGAAAACATAGCCGCAAAGGTGGAAATGGAAATTGCTATTTTGCCAAAGTGTTTTTAAATAAAGTGTGGAAAGAACACATTTGTGGCCAAAGTCAGTGTAACTCAGAAGAGACTGAATCATAATCCAGTGCAATTGCCGGACAGGTAAAAGTGATATTTTCTGCCAGAGCATTAGAGAGAGGTTCTTCTCAATTATTTCATGTTAGGGACTCACTTAATTTTGATTTATTTTTGAAGTTGCACATTTTGGGTTTCTTTATTTAGAAGATGCATACTTGTTGTAGATGGATCTTCTTTTCCTAAAGGCTGCATAGGGTTATCGCAAGACCTCAAGGTTTTAGAAGAACAGACATTCAGTGATTTTGCATTGCATCAGCTTTCCATTGCACTGTAGCACTAGATGGGCCAGGAGCTCCTGTGAGGCACAAACAATTACTGAATAAGACCCAGTATGGAGTATCATGGTGGCTTACAGCCAGTAAGATGTGTGGCTTGCCAGGCTGAGGCATGCTGTGAGAATTGCTTCCTCCTACAGTCCTACTTATAGTATGAAATTAGTTTTGACTGTAGAGTGGTAAGCTCCACTGGGGCAGGGGCTCAATAACAAAAGAAATCACTGCACGATCATGCTTAGTTCTTTACCAAACCCATCCAGACTCAACTTGCCTGATCCGGGGCTGCTGTGGGGGCTCATGAGGGGCTGCTAAAACATCTAAGGGGATGCTTTATTTAAAAACAAGTTATGAGTAAAATAAACAAGACACACAGGTATGCTCACAGGCATGTAACTGGCAAACACAGGTATGCTCATATGCGTGTAACTGGGAGCTGTGAAAAACAAAAAAAGGCATCTGTCACAAAATATGTAAATAAAAATGCAATAAAAATATGGAAAAAAAGAAACCCACAAGATTTTCACAAAATAAGTCTCCAGACTCTGTGGAGGGGAAAATATTTAATCTTGATCCTGTGGTATATACCAGTTTATTTGCATCCCAGCATTAAGTACAAGATTATCTTAATCACTGAACATGGAGAAGGGGGTACAAATTTGGAGGCTTTGGCCTCTAGTTTTTCAGTTTGTCCAGTAATGTGGTAATTAATAATTATATATTTGCTTTGTTGAAGTACTTTCTGTTCCACACCAATATAGGAGTGGAGTTGAAAGCCTGTGTGTTGTTCCTGATTGCGTGTGCTTCTCTAATATTTAATCACCTTCTTGACACTTTCCTCTTCCTCTTGCCTCTTCTCATAATGTGAAAAGTCATCAAAGAAGGAAGTGGTATGTTTGTAGCTAGCTATGATTCAAAGAACTTGGCAAGCTTTTTCCAGAGGTACCACCTGTCACTGAAATGACGGGTTTACTAAACTGTGCATGTCCTGTTTAAACAATATATGGGTAGGTGAGAAGTCCCGGGTGGGTGGGAGAGCCCAAGACAATTCCATCTTGCACCTCTTTTTTTTCTTTAGATTATGTGCTCTTTGGGGCCTAGTTTTAAAAACTGCCATCCTGTCTGCAACTGCAGTGCCACTCCTAGATGGGCCAGGTGTTTGTGCCGCACACTTGTGTCGATTAGCTTAGTCATCCAGCTACCTCGGTGCAACCTTTTGGCCTAAAAACAATATTGTGAGGTGTGAGGTGTTCAGAATAGACTGGAAGTGAGTAGAAATTAATGTTATGCAGGTTAATAATACATTAGGATCAAAAGTACCCCCAAATTCTGTGATTTTAGCTGTTTATATGGGTTTTTTTTTTCAAAAATCATCCAGATCCAAAACCAAAAAGGTGGTTTTGGCAAAACCAATCCAGATCCAAAACACGAGCGGGAATACAAAACCAAAACACAAAACACGAAAAGTGTCCGCCGCATATCTTTAACTTATATCAAACTTTTTGGAGAAATAAGGGTGTTCAGAATTGTGTACTGAAAATCAACAGTTTAAGTTATTGAAAAGAGGTATAATAAATTAGCTGATCATATGGACTCAGGTTTACATAATTCATGTTTCCTTGCAGTGACATTGGCAAGTTAAATTTACACTGCTCACAGAAAAACAATGTGGTGCTGCTCTTTTTTGACTATGCAGATATTTATACAATAATGTGTAGGAGAAAGGTAAGAATTTAAGGTAAATACAGGTTGAGTATCCCTTATCCAAAATGCTTGGGACCAGAGGTATTTTGGATATGGGATTTTTCCGTATTTTGGAATAATTGCATACCATAATGAGATATCATGGTGATGGGACCTAAATTTAAGCACAGAATGCATTTATGTTACATATACACCTTATACACACAGCCTGAAGGAAATTTTAGCCAATATTTTTTATAATTTTGTGCATTAAACAAAGTGTGTCTACATTCACACAATTCATTTATGTTTCATATACACCTTATACACACAGCCTGAAGGTCATTTAATACAATATTTTTAATAACTTTGTGTATTAAACAAAGATTGTGTACATTGAGCCATCAAAAAACAAAGGTTTCACTATCTCACTCTCACTCAAAAAAGTCCGTATTTCGGAATATTCCGTATTTCGGAATATTTGGATATGGGATACTCAACCTGTATAACAAAGCCAAAGGGATAGACAGTTCAAATGGCTATTCTTTATGTTAGCACCCGTCATAAAGATAACAAGGTGGGATTAGAGGCAGCTGCTTATCACACTGCCATTATCACCATAATTGTAGTCATCATCATCATAATTATCATCATGTCCATCCTTTATTCAATTATTTTTAGACTACTCATATAGACTTAGTAATCTGTCTGCCTGAAAGCCCACCTACAGAGTCCTAATTACTATATCACATTACTAAGCTGTAAAACAATTGATTGCAGCAACATTGCATTTGGTAAAATGAGCTAATATTATATTGCTTAAAATGTATTAAAATATAATAGCATAACTAATACACAACTAATACATAATTCCTCACACACATATCCATCAAAAAGGAAACTTATTGTAAATTAACTTACCCCTTTTCAAATAGTGATGAGTGATAACATTTTATTTGTGTGTTTAATGAATTATACTTTTCAATGTATAACAATGTATTACAATGGAAATGTATTTTATAATTTTAGTCAATCTGTTTTTTTGTATGGCAAATGAAATGTAATGTTCAGAGTAATTTTATTTGTTTTTAGACTCTTTTTTACACAGCTAGCTGAAAACATCCTTTGTTGTCTGTTTTTGACCTTGTAGCGTAAGAGAATTAGTACTTGATTTAGAGGTTTTGTTGGACTTATTTGTTTATTCACTGATATCATACTAAACCATTAAACAGTTTTCTTTATCTGCAGACCAGCAAAACAGTACATCATACTAATATACTATAATGCAGATATTCATCTGAAACAAAACTCACATAGGAGAAACGTACAGTAAGTCCTTTTATCTGGAAAATTGCAACAGATAATAAATTTAAATTACATAAATAAAAAACAAAGCTAAAACTGCCCCTGTTATAAATGTATATGTCTAGCTTCCTAGGTAATGGTCATGATACCGTAAAAGAGCTAAAATACATCGTTTAAGACAACAATATACCTTAAAAAAGAAACCTTAAACTAGTCCCATCATTAGCCATTGTGGACTGTTTATAATGTGGGGAATATTTAATTGATGGTCTGCAACTGATTTGTATTTTAGCTTAATATGATTAAAGGAAGTAGTGAGGAAATAAATTAACATGTACAGTTTCAAATTATCCCCCGTTGAAAACTTCTGGGGTGTAACTAGATCTGAGGTAGAGATGATCGAGTCCGCACCAGTGATTATATATTAATTCACAAACATTATATAAACTTAAAGTGGTATTTAAACCCTTTTACAATTTAATTTCAATTTGGGTATTTCAACCCTATGAATCACTATCATACAGTACTTGTGTACACACTTTTCCAGATCTCTGTTGGCTCTATTGACCAGAGTATTTGGTAAGTGTTACTCCAGAAATACAAACTTCCTGAAAAAAATAGAGTAACCTGATCAATTGAACTTATGATTAAACAAGGAAAAAAATTCAGTTAAACTGCATCACTACATTTTTCAAAGTATCTATGTGTCATCAGCATATACCCAGTTACATTGACAGCATTCTATGGTTCCAGTGATAATCAGCCTCTTTATAAAAAGAAAAAAAATACAGTTCAGTCTTTGACTTCCAGTGTGCTATATTTCCCATAGCAAAAGTTCAACTTCAAATATGGAACATCTATGAAACTACAGTGGCAGACAGTATGGCAGCTTAATAAACTAAACAACCCCTAAAAGTAACCAAGAATGTTTTCATTAATCAAGAAGTAACTCAGAGACCCAAGGGAAGTACAGAGAAATGGAGGTGGAATATAAAAGTGGAAGGCATGTAAACGAATGATAGATTATTACAAATAAAAACAATTGATACATCGACTTTATCAACCTTGTGTTTTGCAGCAAGCCAGGAGCAAAAAGGCCATAAAAGAACACAGGAATACATTAATGATTGATTGAATTATTAAAATGAAAATGTGTTAGGCTCCACATAATTTCTTGTTAAAAAATGTGTTGCAAATTAGAAATGCAAAGGCCATTCCTAATGCCCCCTAAAAATACAGCCCAATATGAAAACAAAATTATGCAAGATGGGATTGTCCTTGGGTCTTGTCACCCACTTTTATGAAGGACATGTACATTTTAACAAACCAAGCACTTCAGCAATAAAGACTGCCACTTTTGTGGCTGAAATGCTTGGATTGTTTGGGCCCCCACAAACATTTTTTTTTAAAGGACTACCTCCAATCATTAATGAGGAGGTTGATGATGAGGGTGTTAATTACAGCAAATTATTATAATTGTGTTAATGAATTTCATCAAATGACCACACATGAAGTAACATGGACGAAGTGCCTAGATTGTTTATGTCCCTACCTCTGCTAACTTTGGCCACATAAATGGAACAGATGCCTTCACAAACATTGACAGGATTTGGGTAAAAATAATCCCACACTCAAGAGTTGTCTTTTTTGGTATCATGCCCAAGCATCACAATGGCTTTCTTTTTATCACAGGCAAGAACTGCTGCCACTGGGGGCTGACTTACACAGACAACATCATCAACATCCTCATCATACTATCATCAGTAGTGAGAGACAGTACACAAATACAACCCTCTTCCTGTTCCACTCTCAATAGCATCCTCAATTTCTATTATGTAATCATTACCGTGTTTACTCCTATTGTTTATCCGCACATTTGCAGACGGTGCAGAAATGGTGGAAGGAGGCAAAGGAATCTTCTCTACAAGTACAGTCTGAGAATTGTTAGACTCACACATACAGTACAGTAGCTCCTCAGGGATTTCTAAACACACAGTTTGTTCATCAGCCTTAATGTCCTTTTTTAGGCCCGGATCTGTCAGTTTTTATGGTGACACCTCTACCCCTTTTTTAACAGTGGGAAAGTTTTTGATTGAAGGCTTCCGGGCAAATGGAAACCAACACCCCACCACCACCACCCACTGAATTTGCCTATACTTAATTCCATGGCAGACATTTATACAAATTTATGCATAACGGTAATTGCTAAAGTTGTAACTACCAACACACTATCTACTTAAGTTCAATGGTGTAGGCTGTGCAAAGCCGTTTGGCTGTGCATTTAATATCTAAGCGTGCATTTTTATCAAAGCGTGATAAAATTGTCACATAACAGCAGCGTTCCATCAGCGTTAATTTATCTTCAGCTGATATCGATTGTGAATTGACGTTTCTTCTCTTCTTGTCACCTACAGGTAATTACAATTGACTACAACCAACTACATATTCTGCTGTACTATATCTGTATATGCAAAGCTAATTCTGCTAGATAATTAAAATTGACTACAACCACCAACATATTCTGCTGTACTATATCTGTATATGCAAAACTAATTCTGCTAGGTAATTACAATTGACTACAACCACCAACATATTCTGCTGTACTATATCTGTATATGTATATGCAAAGCTAATTCTGCTAGGTAATAACAATTGACTACAACCACCAACATATTCTGCTGTACTATATCTGTATATGCAAAGCTAATTCTGCTAGGTAATTACAATTGACTACAACCACCAACATATTCTGCTGTACTATATCTGTATATGCAAAGCTAATTCTGCTAGGTAATTACAATTGACTACAACCACCAACATATTCTGCTGTACTATATCTGTATATGCAAAGCTAATTCTGCTAGGTAATTACAATTGACTACAACCACCAACATTCTGCTTTACTATATCTGTATATGCAAAGCTAATTCTGCTAGGTAACTAGAACTGAAACATTATTGCATAGTATGTGATTCTGAAGTATTTTTTTTTTGTTTAGTTGTTAGGGTCTCCTGCCCTGTGCTGCCACGTCATCATGGCAACCGGGAGACAAGTGCTAGCGGAGTAACCTGAGCGCAGCTGATACTCCGGTTCGGGTCTTTTGCTGTGCAGTGGTTACAGGCTCTGTGCACGGCAGGGGATCCGGTGCTGGTTTTTGTGCTCACAATCTGTGAGGTCTGAGTGGGGCGTGGACAGCACCTGCTATATAAGGCCTCTTCTCAGGTTAAGCAGATGCTGCTGAATCTTTGTTGGTTAGTTAGTTCCTGAAAGTTAGCCAGTACTGTGTAGCTTTGTATTTGTTGTTGCTTACTGCATATAGGCCTTGGGATTTGGTACTACACTCTGCCAATCCAGACCTAGCAGTAAGACTGGAGTCAGTAGTTTAACTTGCTGGAGTTCTTTTGCTACTCTGTGAACTTAGCAAGTTTGCGTCTGTATTCTCAGACTTGCCTGCCTAAATCCTGTCTCACTGTGCAAGGTGTTCAGGTGTCAGTTTAGTGGCAGTAAGCTGAACCTGTGCACTGCAAGTGAGGATTAGGATTGTGGAGACTCTCCTTGTGTCTATCATTCCATCTCTGACCAAGGAGTTTACTGCCACACCCGTTGGTAACCCTTTAGGGTTTTGCTGTTGCCCTTAGCAACAGCATTTCGTGTTCTCTACGTATTAAAACACAACATCTTGCTTTTTCCATCTGAGCATTCTTAATACTAGGGAGACACCCAGTTTCTTAGCCTCTGGGCTTCTCTGTTCACTTTGTGTTTATTTTGTTACCCTATCACCTTCTGTGTACGTAATGTCATATTCCCCAGTCTGTCTGTGAGTTCATTTGTTTTGCATCCCTATCTGTTCAGACACCAGTACATTCCTGCAGGCACTGGTGTGCATAACAGTTCAGACACCAGTACATTCCTGCAGGCACTGGTGTGCATAACAGTTCAGACACCAGTACATTTCTGCAGGCACTGGTGTGCATAACATTAGTTTTGAAGGATATAGACCCAGTTTAATATTTGTGGAATGCCTGGTTGTTTTTGTAAGGTAATTTATTGCTTGGCATTTGAGGGGGTGGGGTGTGGCTACAGATTTCAGTTATTGGTTTCACTTGTAGTAGTCTTCTTCTTCAGTTCAATGGTGTAGGCTGTGCAAAGCCGTTTGGCTGTGCATTTAATATGTAAGCGTGCATTTTTATCAAAGCGTGATAAAATTGTCACATAGCAGCGTTCAATCGAAGTGAAAAAGAAGGAAAACAGAAGCACACCAATCTAACAAAACAAAGAAAACTGAAGAACTAATAACAAATGTGAGTCACTTCTCAGACCACACACCTCCTGATTGTTGCATCTGATTAAATAGCACGGAACTACCTTACTTGGACAATTCAAAAACCATCCATTTCACCTACAAATGCTTGTATCTGTACTATTGTAATTTTGTTTTTTGAAGCACAGCTGCACCAATGCAATTTTACCTGCAAACACTTAAAACATCTAACACAATTACCATCGCTTCTTAAACCTCTCACAATCCTTTCATTTCTTACACTCCAAATACATTTCTGCACCCACTTTATCTACGCGTTTGACTCATTTCATACTAAATCTACACCCATTGAGCCTACACTGCTTTTCTCACCTGCATTTCTGCAATTCTTCTGCTCGGATTCCCTTACAGCCTCCACTCCTACTTCCACTTTCCCTATTTACCTACTTAACACTATGTCAAGGCTTTCTTATACTCCCCACATCACTCAGTGTATACCTAATAATGTATCTTTATCCTTCCCCCCTAGTCTCTTACACCTCCTCCTCTCGCCCCTCCTCTGTCTCCCCTCCATCCCTCTGTTTCCTTCCCACTCCTTTCCTGTTACCCCACTTTCATTCACCTCTGCCCCATGGTCCTGCTACCCCACAACTCAGCCCAGCTCCCTCTCTCCCTTCCCTGTCACCTCCCCACACCCCCATTCACATCACACTGACCTCCCTCCCTGCCCACCTCCTGCAGTTTCCCCTCCTAGCTCAGGCACCCGTACCATCACTACTCTCTCATCATCCCTGCCCTCAAAATTAATCACACCTCATCGCTACAGCAACCCTGATAATCTCATTCACATTTCTCCCACAAACTCATACCCCCTATGCTGTGCCCTCTGGAATGCCAGGTCTGTTTGTAACAAACTGGTCCCCACTCATGACCTTTTCATTTCCAACTCCCTACACCTACTGGCCATTACTGAAACTTGGATTACGCCCTCTGACACTACTTCTCCTGCTGCTCTCTCTGTTGGGGGCCTCACATTCACACACACACCCCGACCTGGGGGTCGCCATGGGGGTGGTGTTGGGGCCCTTTTACCTTTTAGTTACTCCTACCAACTCATACCACCAGAACCATCCCTTACATTCTCTACATTTGAGGTCCATGCCATACGCCTCTTCCAACCAGTCCATCTTAGAGTAGCTGTCATTTACCGCCCCCCTGGCACTGCTTCCAAATTCATCGACAACTTTGCTTCTTTGCTTCCTCACCTCCTCTCTTCTGACATTCCCTCCATTATCCTAGGCGATTTCAACATCCCTATTGACATCCCCACACAATCCCCGGCTTCTAAACTCCTTAACCTCACCTCTTCACTTGGTCTCTCCCAGTGGACCTCCTCACCCTCCCATGTGAATGGGAGCTCACTGGATCTGGTCTTCACTCACCGCTGTGATATTTCTGATTTTTCAAACTCCCCATTTCCCCTCTCTGACCACCACCTGCTTTCCTTTAACCTATCTCTCTTGACTTCCCCATCTCTACCTCCTAAGGCTACCATCACTAAGCGTAACATTGAAGCTATTGACACCACATTCCTTTCCTCCCTGTTTGACTCACTTCTCTCTCCTATTCTCTCTCACTCATGCCCTGAACAAGCCACTTCCACATACAATGCATCCCTTACTTCTGCTCTTGACTCTGTTGCTCCACCAACCACTATTCACCCTCGCAAATTAACACCTCAACCCTGGCACACCAAATGCACCAGATATCTGCAAAAATGCTCACGTACTGCTGAGCGACACTGGAGGAAATCACGCTCTAAGGCAGACTTCCTCCATTTCAAACTTATGCTCTCATCCTTCAGTGCTGCCCTTTCTCTTGCTAAATGGTCATACTTCAAGAACCTCATCTCCTCCCAGTCTTCCAACCCCTGGTGCCTCTTTGCCACTCTCAACTCACTCTTATGCCCACCTCCACCTCATCTCCCTTCCTCACTCTCTGCTCTTGACTTTGCCACGTACTTCACATCCAAAATTGACTCCATACGTCAGGACATCACATCACAACAGACCAGCAGTAACCAGCCTTCTCCCATCCCTTACCAACCCTCCCCATCCCTCGCACCAACTCTGACATCTTTCTCCCATGCATCTGGAGAGGAAGACATGACCCTCATTTGTTCCTGTCCCCTCACCACCTCCCCACTTGACCCTATCCCCTCTCGCCTCCTCTGCTACCTCTCTCCTTCTGCTTGTTCCCATCTTTCACACCTTCTCAATCTCTCCCTCTCATCAGGCACTTCCCCCTCTGCCTTCAAGCATGCACTCATCTCTCCTATTCTTAAAAACCTATCCTTGATCCAAACACTCTCTCCAACTGCCGACCCATCTCTCTCCTCCCTTTTGCCTCCAAACTCCTTGAGCGTATTGTCTACAACCGCCTTACTTCCTTTTTTTTCCTCACACTCACTGCTTGACCCATTCCAGTCTGGCTTCCATCCTCTCCACTCCACTGAATCTGCCCTTACAAAAGTATGCAATGACCTCCATGTTGCTAAATCTAAGGGACACTACTCTCTACTTATTCTACTTGATCTCTCTGCTGCTTTTGACACTGTGGACCATCCTCTCCTACTGCAAATCCTTCAATCCATTGGTCTGCGTGACACTGCCCTATCTTGGCTGTCTTCCTACCTTTCTGACCGTTCATTCTCTGTCTCCTCTCATGACTCCACCTCCCCCTCACTTCCACTAACTGTAGGGGTACCCCAAGGTTCTGTCCTTGGTCCTCTTCTCTTCTCTCTCTATATGTCCTCACTAGGTAAGCTCACTAGTTCTTTTGGTTTCCAATGTCATCTCTATGCTGATGACACTCAAATCTATCTTTCCTCTCCAGACCTCTCCCCTTCTCTCCTCACTCATATCTCCAACTGTCTCTCTGCTACCTCTTCCTGGATGTCCCAGCGCTTTCTTAAACTTAACATGTCTAAGACCGAGCTGATCATCTTCCCTCCCTCCCGCATAACCTCACCTCCTACAATCTCATTATCTATTGATGGCACTACTATCTCCTCTAGCCCCCAAGTGCGCTGTCTTGGAGTAATCCTTGACTCCTCCCTCTCCTTCAAACCACACATTCAGCACCTCTCACAAACCTGCCATTTTCGTCTAAAAAATATTTCCAGGATCAGACCCTTTCTGACCCAGGATGCTACTAAGACTCTTATCCACTCACTGATCATCTCCAGACTGGACTACTGTAATCTCCTCCTGACTGGCATTCCTGACAAATACCTCTCTCCACTCCAATCTATCCTCAATGCTGCTGCCTGGCTCATTTTCCTCACCAAACGCACTACGTCCTCCTCTCCTCTCTTACAAGACCTTAATTGGCTTCCCTTCCCTTTCAGAATCCATTTCAAGCTTCTCACACTTGCTTACAAAGCCCTCACCCACTCCTCTCCTATCTACATCTTTGACCTTATCTCCCTTTACACTCCCACACATCCTCTTCGCTCTGATAATGCACGCTGACTCTCCTGCCTACGGATTACTTCCTCCCACTCCTACCTCCAATATTTTTCACCTGCTGCACCACTTCTCTGGAATTCCCTACCTCTCCCCCTCAGACTCTCCACCTCTCTACAAAACTTCAAACGGGTTCTCAAGACCCACTTCTTCACCAAACCCAGCCAAATATCATCCTAAACCTCTGTTCCATGCTCTCTATGTACCCCATCTGTCTCACCTCTGTCTGTCTACCCCTCCCCTTAAGAATGTAAGCTCTCACGAGCAGGGCCCTCTTCCCTCATGTGCTTATCCTTTTATTACTCTAATAATATTCAACTGCACCAAATCCAGCAGTTTTCTGCCACCTGATACTTATTCCAGTGTCATCTGCTGATGTAGCTATGTTTATTTACCCTGTACTTGTCCTATATTGTCGTCAACTGTAAGTTGCTGTTTTCCTGCTTTCTTATTTGTTTATGTACTCTGTAATTGGGCGCTGCGGAACCCTTGTGGCGCCATATAAATAAAGGATAATAATAATAATAATACATTTTAAAAAGTAAAATAGTTCTATAAGTTTTTTATCCTGATACAATAATTAAGTTGGCAAATTTCCAATAAATTTAGAGAAAAGGAAGAAAATATTAATGGTGGGGCTGAGCACAGTTCTGTGAAGCAAAGAGATAGAAATTAACATGCTGTAATAACATTACAATTTGGTAAAAAGACAATCTTCCTATACGTTATCAAGACATACGGTATATTTATTATAATATCAATAAGCAGTTAAGGATCACCTGAATTTACCATTTATTCACATACAAGGACAGGGAATGTGATAGGAGACCATCCATGTAATGTTAGAAGCAAAGTGATTACTAACACAATCACTTTACTTCTAAATGCGGGAAACAGCCGTTACATTCAATGGATCCTAAGCATTTGCACCCAGCTTATTTAACCCATTAACCAACAATTCCGGAGATCCTCAGTGAATCCTATCCAAACACAGTTTATTCAGAAGCAGTTTAAGAGAGGATTGGACCTGTGTGTAGTCTCCATGCCTTACTTGCTATACTCTGGCACTACTCCTAATGCACAGGTCTTTAGGAAAATGACTATTGTGCCGCTATTTCAATGATTCCTGCCACTCTGGACTCTGAAGATGTAAAAATAATGTATGGGAACTGGGTGTTTAGTGTGGGAGTTCCTGGCTCCAGTGACCCATGTGCACCACACACCCTACACCCATTATAGATATATGCAAATGAGTTCAGATGAAATATCAGGCCCATACAATGCATTTTTCCAGAGGTTACTGAGAATCTGATGAACCTGTTATATTGCAGCTTGATCAACAATCACAGGAATTGCAAGCAGATGTGTCCTAACTAATTGTCAAATTAACTGTTTTTCTGAATTGCCTGAATGTATTAAAAGTCCTTAACAAGAATCAGTTAGTAGCTTTTCCAGAAAATTTTACAGGTGACTGTACATGCTCCTGGTCTTTCCTTACTTGCTATGATCTGGTGTTGCAAATGAAACCACAGTACAGTATGCCACAGACTCTCTCAAAATGGGATAAATTAAGAAGTACTCAAGGATGAAAACTAGACCTGTATACCTATATATAGAGAAGAGTGACCCAGTGTAGATATCCATGCCAAATTTTCTACCTGCCTTTGCTCCAACATATGGAGATCCTCACCACAGTTCCATGGCTGGCGTGTAGATAATCTGCCAATGCCAAGGAATGTAGTCCATATTGTACCTCAAAATTCCTTAACTGGATTGATGAGATGGAGTGGAATGAAGCTTCTCATTTTCACCACTGCCAAGACATTGAGGGCTATCATACAAAATTAATGATAAGTTGTCTTGTATTGACCCACTTACCATTACTTCATGGAGAAGTGTTTGGGAATACATCAGTGGCTGCCAGTGCACAATCTGCAATGCAAAAAGGAGCAAGTCATCCTGCTGTTTCAGTCTGTGTGTGAGTAAATCTGAAAATCTGGTCTTAATGGTACTGTAGGACGAGAAAAGGAACATATGCAAATTGGGTATATAGTATATGGTGTCACCTGATAGAGGAAGAACACAACAAAAAAAGCCTTTATTTGCAATGTGCTTGTTCAAACAATTTTATCCAGTAATGCAAAGTTCAGAAGTTTCCATCTGCTGGTACCAGGAAAAGTATTGTTCTCATAGCTCCCTTTAAAAAATAACCAGTGCTAGATATTGTTTACATAATAGCAGACAATATTCTGTTCATATTTTAGTTTTACTATTTCCTGCCTCCTCGGATAAGGTGCATCATTTTCCCCATAAAGTACCTACTGCATTTCAAGCTGAAGATATTGGTGTAAATGATTCTGCTCTGCTATCTAGATACATACCAAGATAAAGGCAATCTTAAATTCAGCTCCTGATCTTTCTAAGCCAGTTAAAGCAGTCTATTCAGAAGAGAAAAAGGCTTCAGCCACAAAACTGTACTCTGGAGTTTCAGACTGGTGAGACATACAGTATATAAGAAGTCTCCTACTCAATCTATTCTTGACTATTGCATCTCTAGGGTAGAGTTACAGTATAATATCTGGTCTTCTGGTAAAGTTTGCCAGAAAAGAAGAATACATGGGAACTAACTTGTGTTATTGATTGCATTACTTTTATAAAAAAATCAGGCAAATAGTATCTGGAATCTGCCTTTACAGAGGGGTGTAGTGTCACATTCACACAAGAAAATATGCTGATGCTCCCCACAGGAATTGATCTTTCGATTGTTCTATTATAAACCTGTGTTTTATTAGTTGAGCCACATCAGCTGTTACTAACTGGGGGTCAAGCTCATAAATACAGTACTTGGCCAAATGTGGGTAAATTTCCTAAACATTGCTTTTGTCAACTTGCTTTGTTTTCTACAATTTTCTGTTGATTTAGCAAACACAATACACCATTGGACCAAAACATTATATTCTTTGCATAGACAGAAATAGAAATGCCAGGTTTACTTAGAAACATGTTTGCAAAATCGCACCAAAACCACATCACTCTGTGAGAACTTAGACAACCAAATCACAGACGTAATTGGATGTGAGAAGCTTTTGTATTTACCCAGCCTTAATCATGATGCTTATAAAAGGATCCCAAACCACCTGCAGCCATGTGGCTGATTTAACATGACTGGGAGTGGATTTTAAGCTGTGTTGGGTTAATATTTGTACACATATGGATTCCACCACCTTACTGAAAGGACCAGTAGGCAGAAACAGAGCAGAATCACTAGCATAAAAAGGTACCACAGAGGCTACACAGGCCTAGGTTCTTCCATTGGCCGACAAACCTTCACTAATGGTGAAGTAATACAGATGTTATGGTACAACAGTATCAACATAATAAACCTGAATGACATTGTTAAAAACTCTGCTTGAGCCAAGCACTTTGTGGTCATGTGCCATATCAGACCTGCACAATCTGCTGGCTGTTCTGCCTTTTTCTAACAATTGGAATTTTTTTAGATAATCACAGGACATGTGGTTGGGATATACCAACCAACTTCTGGTAGCCTTAAAGTCTTTTCCTACACCGATATCTGCTCCCCATGCCAGAAGTCACACTGGTCAAGATAACTTTTTATAATATCTCACGCATAACTAATGTCCTGGTTGAGATAGACTGCAGACATAATGGGCTGAAACCACCTAGGAATAAAGTGGACATTTATTTGAATAAGTAGTATGCCTATTTTACCAATGTGCAGGTTGTGTGAAGTCATTAGTCAACTCTCTATGATAAATTTGAGATAAGACAAATGCTGGAAGGATGCCTGCTGGGTATGTAGACATTCCTGTGGTTCTCAGTGAGGTGCCATCTTTTGTGATGGATTGCCCCTGAATGAGGAGGTGGCAGCAGTGCTGGGGGGAAAGATGGTTAGAAGGTTGGAGGAGATGTAAAACTAGGTGCCTGGTTGGAGGGTTTAGCTAGAAACTGCGGGTCAAGCAGTGATAATAGTAAGGATGGAGGTAGTAAGCTGAATGTAGGTGAAGAAGGGGGGAGGGAAAGAGTAGCCGGAAAGTGTATTACCAAGGGTATTACCAAAACACAAATTAACTATGATTACGGATTATCAATAGCACATAAAGAAAATGTTCCTAGCACAAGAGGGAATACTTATCTTAATTGTATGCATGTAAATGCTAGAATTCAAATGGGTGAACAAGAAGTCCTTGCAGCAAAAAAACAGTATGATATTATAGGTATTACTGAAATGGTGGGATGAAACACATGACTGGACAGTTAATCTGGAGGGTTATATGATGTTCAGGAGATACAGAATAAACAAATGGGGTGGAGGGGTATGTCTTTATGCAAAGCATTTTTTAAAACCTGATATAAAAGATGGCATTCATGATGGGACTGTTAATACTGTGGAGTCTTTATGGGTAGAAATTGCATGCAGGAGTAAGGGAACTAAAAAGCTACTAATAGGGATATGCTACAAGGAATTGTTACTGAAGCAAATCAAAAAAGCGGCAGGATTAGGAGACATAACAGTGTTGGGTGATTTTAAATATCCAGAGATTAAGTGTACAAATGATTCATGTGATACTGCCAGAGGCAATAGGATCTTAAACACACTAAATTATCGCTACTTACTTAAATTAATTGAGGAACCAACTAGGTACAATACAAGCTTAGACCTGGTACTAACAAACAATGGGGAATTTATATTGAAAATTAAAGTAGCGGAATCCATGGGAAACAGTGACCACAATATGGTCTTTTCAATATCAGTTTTTACAAACAGCCCTATATAGGATCAAGTAAGACTCTAAACTTTAGCAAAGCCAACTTTGACATGATGAAGGAAGCTTTAAGGGACATTGAATGGGATACTTTGTTTCATGGCAAGAATGGCACAGAGAAATGGGATGTATTAAAAATGTTGCTCGATAATTATTCTTGTAAATTAATTCCCATGGGCCGCAAACGAAGGAGTAATAATTCCAAACCAATGTGGCTTAACAAAAAGATTAAGGAACTAATGGTCAAAAAGAGGCAAGCATTCAATAAGTATAAATAAGACGGGAAGGCGGAGTCATTCCAGTACTATAAGGATTGTAACAAAATATGCAAAAAAGAAATCAGAGCATCTAAAATAGAAACGGAAAAGCTAATAGCAAAGACAACATTGACATAGTGGAAGAATTAAACAAGTTTTTCTCATCAGTATTCACAAGAGAGGACCAGATGGCGGGATTGATGTATAACCTTAGCAATGAGAGTGTCCCACTGCAAAGTGCTTATTTAAGTGAGGAAGAAGTCTGTGACATAGTAAACAAAATTAAGATTAATAAATCAGCTGGTCCTGATGGAATTTACTCAAGGGTTCTCATGAAGGTACACTCCGAATTAGCAAGAACCCTATATTTTATTTTCATGGACTCACTTACATCAGGCATGGTTCCCAAAGACTGGAGTTTAGCAGAAGTAGTGCCAATATTTAAAAAGGAAATTAAATCTGAACCGGGTAATTATAGACCAGTAAGTCTTACATCTACAGTATAGTGGGGGAATATACTGAAAGGTATTTTAAGGGATAGAATACAGGAGTTCCTTGTAACCAATAAGGTTATTTTTTAGAACCAACATGGATTTGTGAAGGATAGATTATATCAAACTTACTTAATAGGCTTTTATGAAAGAGTTATTGCAACCCTAGATCATGGTACAGAGGTGGATGTAATCTTATTAGACTTTTGATACAGTACCTCACAAGACTAATCTACAAGTTAAGAGAACTTTGGCTAGGGAGCACATTATGCTGTTGGGTGAGTAATTGGTTGTATAAAAGGGAGCAGTGAGTGGTGGTAAATTAATTTAGTGGTGTGCCACAAGGGTATGTACTTGAACCACTATTGTTCAACATTTTCATAAAAGATCAAGAAGTAGGTCTAGAGAGCATATTGTCAATTTTTGTATATGATACCAAATTGTGTAAGGTTATAATTTCAGTGGAGGATGCTGAGTCTCTTCAGAATGACTTATTTCAACTGGAAGCATGGGCTTCAAAATGGAGAATGATGTTCAATATAGACAAATGTAAGGTAATGCACTTCGGTAGCAAGAACAAGACTAAATGGGGAGAAACTAGGGTATTCTGTACTGGATAAAGATTTAGGTGTTCACATAGATAACAAACTTAACAGTAGTACCCAAAGTAGGACTGCAGCAAAAAAGGTAAACAAGGCATTAGCATGCATTAAGCAGAGAATTGATGCAAGGGATGAGAGTGTTATACTCCCATTATATAAATCACTAGTGAGGCCACATCTCGAATACTGCACACAATTATGGTCACCATACTACAAAAATTATATCCTGGAACTATAAAAGGTTAAGAGACGTGCAACCAAATTGATAAAGAAGATGGAGACTGTAGAATAAGAGTAAAGACTTGCTAGGGTAGACATGTTTACACTGGAAAAAAAGGAGTTTAAGCATGGATATGATTAACATTTATAAATATATATGGGGTCAATACACAGAGCTAGCGGGGATCTTTTTTTGGTAAGATCATCAAAAAGGACACATGGACACCCGCTTAGGTTAGAGGAGAGGAGATTGCACACTCAGAGATGGAAAGCTTTCTTCAGAGTACGGACAATACGTATTTGGAATTCCCTGCCTGAGAGAGTAGTAATGGCTGACTTGGTCATTATTTTTAGAAGGGGCTTAATAAATTCCTAATGGATAAGGATATTCAGGGTTATGATGGGTAAATCATGTACTATAGTAACAAAAAGCAGAGTACACTGTATTTTAGTTTGCGGCTAAACATTCACTACAGTTAAAATTAGTCTTAATAATATTTCAGTGTAGGAGACCACTAACAGGTTGAATTTGATGGACAAATTGTCTTTTTTCAACCTCAGAAACTATGTTACTATGTTAACATTTGCCTACACAATGTTTGTGCCATAATGAATCCTGTTTATACAGTTGTTTATCATGATGTAATAACCAAAAGTAAACCCTCATTATAATGTCCATTATTTACATAATTGGTTACCAGAATGCAGACAGTGCAACAAACTGTACTTTAACACACAAAAAGAGGCAAAAATTGTGAACTGCAACTTTTTTTATTATTTCACACCTTCTTCTAATGAGGGTTGATGCAGAAGCTTAGTAGCATGTATTACAATTGAAAAAAGGCATAAATGGCTAAACTATCATATTAAAAAAAGATTTCTAATGTTGTTAACAAACTCTTTAGATATTTTATCTGCACACAGGTGTATTACCAACTAACCCCTTTAAAAAATGTTGTATTATCTTAGTAAGACTAATCAAGTTTTGAACCCCCATAACCTCATACGCACAGAGGTGAACTGTCATAAGTCCAATTGAGGACCAATAATATAATACCCACATTCCCGCTATCACTGCCACATATTTTTCTATACTGATATTCATCAGTTAATTTTTAATATACTTCTACAGGAGACTATATTTTAAACCAATTGAATAAAAGGTAATTTTTTATATTTTCACAATATTACAGACTCATACAAGTCTAGTACTGTATGTCTCTTTTTTTCATGAGTGCGCCAAACAAAAAGTCTTCTCTCTTCTCTTTGTTTGTACCTCAAGTTAAATATTGACTTTTTGGTGCACCACCAGCAGGGTTAATAAGGACAGCCTAGTCTTATAATTTTACGAATGCAGGTTCTCTTCTGATGTACTTAGTCATTTTATGACTCACCTTTATGCTGACTGGTGCGGAGTCACACCTGTTTTTTCTAACATTCAAAAATGCACAAGTGATCTGGTAAATATGAACTGTTTGGGGTCCTGATGGCTGAGTTTGAGTACCACTGTTACATCTACTGCCATTTGCTGATTAATATAAGCACACTCTTTTTTGTGCCTTTTATATGATCTGGCGAAAAATCAAAGACCTTTCTCAATATAATCATCATTTTCCATGTTCTTGTCATTTTAGTTTATTTAAACTTACATCAGAAATAGATGCTGCAGTATATTTTCTTGAAAGATGTCTGCTCATTTTATGTGAACTTAAAATGGACAGCTGTAGGAACGTGTAGGAATAACTAAGAATTATTTTAAGACTTTAAAACTTTAGTGATTTAGAAATTTGGCAGTTAACATGCATAATAATATTCCGAATCAAACTGTATTTGCATACAAGTCAAAAATACGTTTTCTGAAAAGATTGTTTTAGTGGTATTCAGAAAAAAACTTAAGATGTAATGCTTTAGTAGTTGGATTCCATTAGCCTGGAGGTCGCTACTGTTTTGGTCTTGATTCTTCATTCAGGGCCTAATTCAGGTCCCGGTGCTAGTGCGGCACATGCCACAAAGTACCGATATTGGCCAAGATGGGCCAAATGAATCTTCTCCGCCGTCAAATTCAATATTTCTATGTAGTTTCAAGTAGTCCCTAAGGCTAAGCACTAACATTTTTCAATCTTTTTCAGTTGTACAAATAAGTGACTGATAAATAATATCACTGTAAATATGCTGACCCTTGCAATACAAGAAGATTTCACTTTTTCTCTATAAATTTATTTCTTCCCTTTCTTAATATTTACAGAGTACATATTGTTTAAGTGGTATGAACTATACATTAAAATAAAGAATCTCCCAATTAGTATAAGACATTTTGCATGTAACTTTGCATATTTTGAAAGATTGATATCCCATATAACTAGGTATGAAACCCTCAATGCTATGCTCATTATTTGGAATGGATATTCCACACTGTATCTGAGTATTCTGAATTGTGCCGAATTTAGAGTCCAAGAATAAAGATTTTATGACAGTGTTAATTCATTCTGCTCTATGGTGTGGCTAATGGTGATACTGTACACAGCACAGAAGACAATGAAAAGGTTGTACAATTCAGTAAGATGAAGTGAATAATTCATGGAGCCGTTTTGGACATTTTGCTCATTGCTACACAGATTTACCTGCCTAAATATTGATCATCAAGAATGTCTTATTTAAATTGGCAACAATGTGGGTAAAATTATTTCACTGCTAAATTTCTAGGAAACATAAGTAGATCTTAGCATGCAGCCTAACAAATTAACAATTTTACCAAGAAAAGTCTCTTGTAAGCCTATGCTCTTGCAGGTCCCTTTTTTCCCTCTGTTGTATAAGTATAGTTTTGCAAGTCTCTATTCTATTGTACTCATTTTACAGGTATTGATGCACAATTACTATCCTTTGTTATGTACACACATTTGTTACTGTATGTTTTACTTGATGTTAAGGAATGTTAAAGATAGTAACAGTAGATATTTAGATGTTTATAGCTAAAACAATGGCTATCAAAATTATATTCCATTTATAAAAGACTTCACCTTTCATAAAATGCTAGAAATTGTTTTATGAAGCTAAGAAGAACAACTTATGTAATATGTGCACAAGAAACCCTTTTCAAAGTGATACCATTCTCAGACAAATTAATTCAACATAAATTTCTAGCCTTTGATGTTAGAAATACATACATCTGGGTTCATCTGTTGATCAAGAAAAAAGCTCTACCAAGCACTGTCAAAATGCAGACATGATAAGGATGTTATATTATACTTGCCTGAGACATTAACAATATAGTTTATACTCTAGTTAATTATGCTGTAAACAAATTAAGCTTTTCAGAAATGTGTTTGTTAAAACTATTGAAGTTAAAAATGTTCTAGCTTCTGTATAGTAGACTTCAATTATAAAATTCATAATACATTTTGTAACAATTCTAGTTGTGGATCAGGGTCACAGATGCTGTCTCCTTTAGCAAACATACTTCTTACATTTTCATTATAAGATGAGTGGAGAATACTGCACAGAGGCAGAAAAAAATGAAAGAAAGAAACATTTTGCAGTACTGTAAGTTCTTTCTTACTGAGAAATGGATGCTAAAACAACCAAATAAATATTAAATAAAGCGCTGCATAACCGGAATCACTTCGTGTTTTTTTATTCACACAATAATAAGACAAATGACATACATATAACACACACACATAGACCCGGCCAGTATTAAAATTACCTTAAATTATTTAATAATACTCATTAACCCATCAATACCCAACTTCACAACATACCCTTCATTCCAATGAAGACTTATCAATGATGCATCACTGGTATGTTAATCAATTGATAACATGCATATAATTTAACTGAGGGGCCCCTTATGGCTATAACTTAACCCTCAATTGGTTTGCAGTATAAAATGCAACTTGACTATAATCGTCCACAATATGTGACATCCAATGTTCAGTCACAGTTGTGTCCATATAAACAGATGAAAAGACTTTAAGCACATGTGCATCCAGATATTTGGGTTAGTTGATTAGTTGATTAGTGTAGCAGCAATGTTCATAACCTAGGTTAATCCACGTTTGGTAAATAAGTCACTATAATCCACCACAATCAACATGGGCATGCAACCATATTTATATACTGCCCTCTAGCTAGGGCTCTCATGATCTGTCCTGGACACTGGTTACTGAGCGGGCTTGTTTAATAGGAATTCTCACCAACCAGCTGATTGTATACTGGATCAGAGTCTCCGCAGCCGACTCCTTCTTTGAATCCCGCCACACCTCAGGTCCGTTTGGTATATGTGTCCAGAAATACAGCCAGGTCCATATGCTGTGGACCTCTCTCAACGCGTTTCTCCGCCTGTGAAATCAGCGGCTTCCTCAGGAGAAAATATGCTAAAACAAGTTAGGAGGGACCTTGCATTGGAACTTCAATCAGTTATTGCATACTATAGAATGAAGGTGATAGTATGCCAACAATAAATGTTACATAAAAGATTAATGTAATCCCAGAGTGGGTTGTGCTTCCATGAGTCAGCAGTAAATAGACTTAATGTATGACAAAAGAAAAGAGACAAAATCACTTTTTTTGTTGGGGCATAAATAATAAGAGTGGCCCAAAAAAATGGTCTCCTTCTCATCCTTCTTTGAGAAATTTCATAAGAATGTATATAGCAATTAAAATACTTACTCCTAGCTTCCCAGTATTACTGTATAAACAAAATACAAAATGCAATCCAAAATTACCCCTACCTCTATCCCAGAAATTTCCTGTTTAATGGTTTGGTGTATTTAAAAGGAAAATATACTATTTGTTATAAGCTAATCTTTTATTAGTCAAGCTTATTAGCAACAAATGCCTACATAAATAACCAAAATAAAGGAAAAGCTGCACAAACTATTTTTTTTATAAAAACTGTTTTCCATACATTAAATTTAAGATATTAGGGGAGTGGCTTGCCTGGCCAAAAGGTCACACGCACTTTGCTTTTTATCATGAGATCAACACATATCATACCTGCCCCAATTTAGAGCTCCATGCCAAACATCTTTTTAGGGTGGACACTGAGTAGTGTCCAAGCTACCTATTGAACCATTCTACCTGGCTCTGGGCTCCACTGCTCCTACTGTCTGCTGCCAACACTATCTTGTATCTTCACACGAGCCATCACTGAGACCCCCAATCTGTTCCCTGCTTACACTCATTCAGGTGCAATGGGCTCCCGGGATGGCTGGCACCATAGTTCAAAAGATTCCTCATTCAGTCACATGTCAGAAAGCATGAGACTGCTGCTCATACCTCACATGCCTGCAGGATAATTCAAGGAAAAAAGAAAGAGGGGGGAAGAAAAAATGCAATGTGTCAGGCGCTAGTGTTATAATATCGGTATTTAATATACAGACAATTAATTGACTGCATTCACAATGTGGACCTGGGGATCCACCCAAAATGGTAAAAGACAAAACAAATATATATATAGCAAAGGCGCACAAGAAAAAATTGTCAGCTGCTGATTTGATACAAATGCATAATTAGCAGTTTATTAAGATTTAAAACAAATGAAAGTGTCTAGAAATGACCACATTAAAAATCATGTAACACATGCACAACAGGGAACAGCATAGGTATTAATGGCTCCGCATGGAGGGTAACAGGTTGCTTGTTAGTTAAGCTGATTAATATGCACATGCAACAGAAATTAATGGGGATGAAAAAAGTTCAGTTCTCAATCAAAGCAGTGTGAGGTATTTTGTGGTGTTATACTTCACCCTTCCATTTAAAGCGTGTCTGTAAGGAACGCTCCTATTGGAGTCCCGTGTGTCCTCCTATGTGTTCTCTTTGCAGCTTAAAAAGTCCCAGCAATGGGTGCACTAGATGGAGGGCTCTGGCTGTAGCCATGGGATGAGTTCTTGGCAATGGCTGTAAGAGACTAGGGGACACTTGCTACAATCATGTATCACAACTTCCAGGTTCGGGCTTCCGGTCTTTGCATTCCACCTGCGGTCCACCTGTCGTGCAGTCTACTGATGCATTTCTCCACCTACAAGAATGGAAGTTTCATCAGAGGGTGGGTCACTGGTTGCCATAGCTTCTTTTTATCCCCATAGGGGGATCCTGATTGGATAATTAATTTTAACTCATAATAGTCTATATTGTAAGCGTATTCTCATTGGAACTTAGCAACCTTGTTTAAAAATCAACAGCATGTGTTCTAGATTTCCAAATTAACCTATAAAATTAACTAAAAAGATACTAAAAGTAGTGAATTATATCTTAAAATAAATAACAATAATAAAACATACAAATTATACAAGAATTCAATGTCACCTTGAGGTGCCTTTTATTCTAAGTTATAAAGAGCATATTTTATTCAATTTAAGAATGAGAGGACATAACACTTTCTTTTTCCACACTTATGGACAGGAGGGATATTTAAGATAGAGAGCATTTTATAAAAATTAAATATAGACACAAAAAAGCACATAAATAGAACATGAATGACACTAAGAAATTAAACAAAAGAACACTAGAAAATAGTTGGTTTTTACCTACATTCACCAACAGAAAATAATTGTGCACATTTAATTGGTAAACATCTAGATCTCCTCCAATGACTGTGCAATCAAAGTCATACACACTAATAGGATTTGTATGCAATAGAGAATATTCTTTTAAATAGTCGTTAAATATTATTTAATTCAATATTCTCATTAAGCCCTAGGGGTTCTAGTGTTTTTAAACAAAATATCCAGTAGGCTTCTCTTCTGCATAGCAAATTAAACCTATCCCCTCCCATTTCTGTTACTTTGACTTGCTTAAGTATACAGATTTTTATATCTGTTAGATTACCCTGTTCACATTGACTTGTGTGTCTGGATAAACTATGTAATAAACTATGTTTTAAAACATTCCTTCTATGTTCCAGGAAGCGTATTTAAACTTCCGCATGGTGCATCCAACATATTGTTGGCCGCAATCACAAGCAATAAGATATACCACATAAGAGGATTCACAATTGACAAAGTCTTCTATAGGAAACATTTCTCCTGTAATTGTAGATTTGAAACTTTTCATTTTTAAACCAACATATTTGCAAGTAAGACATTTATTTTTTGCACACTTAAAGAAACCCTTTGGCTTTTCCGTTATCCAGTCTGAAGGGCCTATATTTTTCTTTACAGCTTTCTGTGTTGTATGTTTACTACCAAACATACTAGGGGCAAGTTTATGTCGTAAAGTATCAGACTTCCTGTATATAACTTTGAGATTAGTGCCAGATTCCAGATTGAATAAAGGATCTATTTTAAGAATGGAAAAATATTTGAAAATTATTCATCTTATGTCTCAGGCATCAGTATTGTATTGTGTCACAAATGTTAGTGTATCATCTAATGGGCCTTCTCTAATTGTAGTGTTTTTATTTTTAATCATATTCAGAAGTGTATGTCTATCTTTCTTATTGGTATCTTCTAGCGCATTCTCTAAAATATGTGTTGGATATCCTTGTTCTTCAAAAGCCAAATATACTTTCCTGACCTGTTCCTGATAAACATCTTGCCTGGAACAATTTATTTTAATTCTAAGAAATTGGCTTTTGGGTATATTATCATGCTAGGCCCGCAAATGGCTACTTTCATATTTTAAAAAATTATTAGTGTCCACCGGTTAAAAGAAAGTCTTGGTTTCTATGGTCTCCTCCCTTGACAGAAGCACAACATCCAAAAAATTAATGTGATAAGGATGAACTAAATGGGTAACTTTTAAAACATATGTGTTCAAATTAAGATGTGTAATAAAAGAAGTGATAGAAGTGACATCTCCATCCCAAATAAAAAACAAATCATCTATATACCGCCCATAAAGGACAAAGTTCTCCATGAAGCCACTCCCCCAAATGAGCGCATCCTCAAGTGCACCTATATAGAGGTTAGCATAACTCAGGGTGAACCTGGGCCCCATGGTGGTCCCTCTTGTCTGTAAGTAAAAGTGTTTTAACGTAAAATAATTATGTTCCAGAATACATTTTATTGATGCTACTAGGAAAATGTTTAGTTTGTCTACTATAGATGGATTTTTTTCTAAGACCTGAGCTATCACTTCTAATCCCTTCTCGTGCAGTATGTTCGAATATAACGATTCTACATCGCACAAGAGGAAGTGATAGGACTTTTTCCATTTGATTTCCTTTATCATATTTAAGAATTGCGTTGTATCCTTAATATAAGATTTTAACTTAACAACATCATTTTGTAGGTGTGCATCAACAAAATGTGAAAGTTTGGAAGTGAAAGACCCGATACCTGAAATTATAGGACATCCTGGGGGTGAAATAAGTGATTTATGTATTTTTGGTAAGTGATAATAAATTAGAGTGATGGGGTGAGAAGTGTATAAAAAGTGCCAGGTGTCTTTAGAGATTGCACCCCTGTATAGGACATCATCCAAAAAGGATTTTAATTTTTTTCTGAAAAGTTACTGTTGGGTTGGAGAGTAAAGTTTTATAGAATAATGTATTACCCAGCTGAAGTGAAGCTTCCTTTAGGTATTCACAGGTATCCTGAACTACAAGACCACTACCTTTGTCTGCCTTTTTGATAGTGATGCTCTCATATGCCATGAGGACTTTTAATGCTCTTCTCTCATCATTTGTCATGTTAGCTTTGAGTGGAATTTTTTCAACTTTATCAGCGGACCTCTATATTATGAGGGGTAATAATCTGATTTCTTTTTAAAGACTTTACTGTCTTTTTTATGATCATCTATATTATAGACCTTAGTAAAAGTGTCAGCCTCTTTGATATTTTCTAGTCTCAGTTCTTCCAAAATAGCAAGTGCCCCCTGTCCTCTTCATCCAATAAGATGGGTAATAATGTCTCCTTATCATTCTCAGTTTTATGTTTTAATTTCTTCATAGCAAAATATATTTTTCTACTTAAATTTCTGGTGAACCATTTTAGATCAACAAATAAAGTAAAAAAATTAAGCTTTTTTGCAGGGGCATATTTAAGGCATTTGCTTAAAAGTTGTGTTTCTGGAGTGCTTAAGGTTCTAATGGACAGATTAAAAATTACCTTAAAGTTTATATTTTTCTTTTACTCTTTTCTCTTCTTTCTCCTTCCTCCTCTACATCCTCTATATCTTTGTCTCAGCCTCTTTTGGTGTAACTTGTGTGAGTTCTGATGGTATAATTTATTCTTAGTAGACTTTTTTCTAAAAAATTAGTCTGTTCTTTCACTGTCTGCTCCTCATGAGAATAAGTTTGCTCTAGCACCTCCCCTTTCTATCGTATCTGGTGAGAAATCCTCCCGGGAGAGGGTTTAATATCTGTTCTTATGAACAAAGCCCCGTGTTTCTTTAATGGGTGTGGTTTAATTTGGATTACCTCTTCTAGGGGCACTCTTTTTGTCCATTTTACTTTTAGACCTGTTCCTTGAATGGCTAGTGTTCCTAATGTAATAGCCCCTTTTTTAAGTTCTATTCAATGAACTAGATGGATCCCTTCTGCTTCTGTTAAACATTCTAACTGTATCTGTCTCATAATCCTCTCTGTCTCTATTCAGTTTCTTATCTTTCATATGTAAGATAGATTGCTCATATTCCTCTATTTGATTATTTGCTTTAAAATCTCTCTCTTGGAAGTCTGCACTTTTTTCAAAAGGCTTCAATTGTTCTTGTATTTTTTCTATTTCCATTTGTATTTTGACAACTTTTGTTTTTCTATATTCAATTAATAGTTCCATTAGTTTGAAGCAACAATAATCTAACAATAAATTCAAATTTTTCAAGAATTCTGGATCATCTTTAAAAGAAGCTGACTTGAAAATGTGCAGACCTCTCGGGATAAACCCTTTATCCATATATTTTGTAAAGTTATTTGGTCCCACCAGTGCCTGGTTTCTGCCATACAAAGAGTTTCTAATTTATTAAATAATTAATTTATATCATCAAATTCATTATGTGCAGTATTAGTATACTTATTAACTGGATTTTGTATATATATATATATATATATATATATATATATATACTTCTTTCTAATCTTTCAGCTAGGCACCTCAAAGTAGACATTTTTGTTTGAAACAAGCAGCCGCACAACCAGATATCAATCAAGAAAAAAGAAAGAGAGGGGAAGCAAAAATGCAATGTGTCAGGCGCTAGTGTTATAATATAGATATAAATATTAAATTTAATATACAATTAATTGGCTGCCTTCACAATGTGGACCTGCGGATCCACCCAAAATGGTAAAAGACAAAACAAATATATATAGCAAAGGCGCACAAGAAAAAATTGTCAGCTGCTGATTTGATACAAATGCATAATTAGCAATTTATTTAGATTTAAAACAAATTAAAGTGGATAAAAATGACCAAATTAAAAAAAACATGTAACACATGCACAACAGGGAACAGCATAGGTATTAATGGCTCTGCATGGAGGCTAACAGGTTGCTTGTTAGTTAAGCTGATTAATATGCACATGCAACAGAAATGAAAGGGGTGAAAAAAGTTCAGTTCTCAATCACAGCAGTGTTAGGTGTCATATCACCGCCACGGCCGCCGGGCTTGTCCCTCCGAGGCTGCTGGCTGCCCGGGCGGTCGTCCCCGCTGGCGGCCTCTGCCTTCCGGCGCTCCGTCCGGCGCCCGTAGTGAGGAAGTCGTGGGTGCGCCCGACGCTCACTGGGGACGGGTGATGTCATCAGCGCCTCTCCAATCGGGTGCTGGCGGGAAGTACAAATTCAGACGCCGGGCAGAGCTCCGGCGCCTGAGTATCATCGCTACTACTGCTGTACCTGTGATCTCCAGACCTCCGTGCCTCAGCATTTTCGTGCCTCAGTATCTCCGTGCCTCCAGCACCTCCGTGCCTCAGCACCTCCTGTTACGATCCTGATGCTCAGGACAGGGGAGATCTTATGTAGTGAGTCCTGAGCACCAAGACGGAATGCTGGGATTGGGAAATGGGAAGGAAATAGCCCCTAGCACCCTACCTCCGTTGTCTTACCCGTGTTATCAATTCACGCCTGAACGACTATGGTTTCTTGGGCCCATGGCAGCCGCGTTTGAAGGGCGGATTAGGTCTGCCCAACTCCGATGCCCCCTCAGGTCTTAAAGAGAGACAAGGCGTGAACTGAGACAGGGTAATAACAAGGGGACCTCTAACTGAAACAACCACGCTAGGGGCTATAAACTACCTAAAAACTAAACGTATGTGCGGCACGCCGCCAAAGGAAAAAGAACTACAAAGAAACCACTGTCCACTCCCCTACACGGCACCGCCGAGTTCCGGGGAGGACAGTGAAAGCGGAAAACTCCGCAAATGCACCAATTCACAGTAAAGTAAACACTAAGCGGCATAGGCCGCAACACGCGGCAGAATCCGCTACTCACGAAACCGGGCGAGAACCCCAGATGACAAACAGGTTCGCAAGGACTAGAAGGATTCCCAGGACCGGCTTCGGACCTCCAAAGTACCAAAGGGCAGGGAGCAAGATCCACCAAACACGGCTGACAGGAAAAGAGTTCTGCAAGGCAGGAACAGCATACAAGAAGCTATCACCGGCGAGGCTGCAGTGTGCTGGCTCACATAAAAAGGCCCTGCTGGCCAATAACAGGAGGGCCAGCAGGACCAGCCCCCAGACCATAATTACTAGTTGCCGTGCAGCTGCCCTGCAGCACGAGCAACCTAATTAACTATTCTTAGCAACGGGGAACGCGGTCCACCTGTGGCATCCCCGTTGCTATGCACCAGGCGGCCCTGCACGCACGGCGTCCTGCGTTGCCAGGGACCCGGCGGCTATCATGCGCACGGCGTCCTGGCGTTGCTAGGCACCGTGCGGGGGACAGAGAAGGAGAGAGGCGCGGCGGCCGTGACCGCTGCTCAGTCAGGGCATGGCCGAAGACCGCCGCGCCTAACACCTCCGTGCTTCAGCATCTTCGTGCCTCAGCACCTCCGTGCCTCAGTATCTCCGTGTCTCCAGCAACTCCGTGCCTCAGTATCTCCGTGCCTCCCGCACCTCCGTGCCTCAGCACCTCCGTGCCTCAGCATATCCGTGCCTTAAGCACCTCCGTGCCTCAGCACCACAGTGTCTCAGCACCTCCATGCCTCCAGCACCTCCTTGCCTCAGTACCTCCGTGCATCAGCACTTCCGTGCCTCAGCACCTCTGTGCCTCCAAGCACCTCAGCGTCTCTAAGCGCCTCAGCGCCTTCAAAACACCTCAGTACCTCTGGCATTTCAGTGCCTCTAGCACCACAACACCGCTCACAGCGAGCTTTTGGTACTCTCCACCAATTCCTCAGCACCTTTACAAGTCTTGTCTTTCAGGAGTCCTTCAAGCGCCCACCCGTACCTTCTGCCTACCGTCCGAATCCTGCATGAGGAAGACCTACATCCGGCCTTCTCTTCTGCGACCCAGTAGTGGTTCCTCTTCCCGGTCACCGGAAGAAACCCCGAGTCCACAACACTTCCAAACCAGGTCAGTGATAGTATACTCAAGCCCCATGGACCCGGGGGATTGGAACACAGAGTCGAGCGCCATCCAAAGTTTGGCTTCCCGAGTTCAGACTCAAGAGGCGACACAGGGCCAGGTGATGCAATATCTCCAGGAATTGTCCGGCCGATTGGATCAAATTCAAGCATCCCTAGCTTCCGTAATTCCGGTTCCAGTTCCCGTAACTGCTCCAGTTGCTGTTTCCAGTAATGCTCAACCTCCGGCTGGTACCAGGTCTCATCTTCAGCTGCATACTCCTTCCCGCTATAATGGAAACCCAAAGAATTGCCGTGGTTTTCTAAATCAGTGCGAGGAGCTTCTCTCTCACAATTTCCCTACGGATCGCTCTAAAGTAGCATATATCATTTCCCTGCTTGAAGGGTCAACGTTGGATTGGGTGTCTCCGTTATGGGAACGATCTGATCCCGTGGTTTCCAACTACACCAACTTCATCACGTCCTTTTGAAGAATCTTCGACAAGCCCGGCAGGATGACTACTGCTTCTTCCGACTTGCTCCGTGTTCGTCAGGGCTCCCGCCCCGTGGGTCAGTACGTGGTTCATTTCCAGACCATTGCCTCTGAACTTCACTGGAATAATGACGCTCTGAGGGCTGCCTTCTGGAACGGTCTTTCTGACCGTCTGAAAGATGAGTTGGTTACTAGGGATCTGCCTGATCCGTTAGAAGAGTTGATCTCCCTTTGCGTCAAGGTGGATCTTCGTATGCAGGAGCGTGGAAGAGAACGTAGCCTTTCAGATCGTCCCAGGTTCCGGCATTCTACTCCTAGACCGGCGGCTGTGCCCAGCTCGGACGAACCCATGCAAGTTAACCGATCCCGACTGTCTCCGGAGGAACGACAGCGTCGTCGTGAGGATAAACTCTGCCTTTACTGTGGAGATCATTTCCTCAAGATTTGTAAATCCCGTCCGGGAAACAGGCAGGCCTAGCTTGTTCCGGAGGAGTCAAGTTGGGGGTCACGACTAAATCTTCTCCTATTTTGGATTGTTTGCTTCCTGTGTCTTTAATCACCAATTTAGTTTCCAAATCTTGCGTGGCCCTGTTGGATTCCGGAGCTGCGGGGAATTTCGTTTCTTCCTCCTGTATCCAAAGCATGGATTTAAAGGTACGAGCGGCCTATTTCGTTGATGGCTATCAACGGTACTAGAATTTCCAAGGGTCTCATAACGTGGCGCACGGAGCCAGTTAAGCTGCAGGTCGGGGCTCTACATCAAGAATGTCTGGAACTCTTGGTGATTACGGAAATGCATCACGATCTGGTCCTTGGAATGCCTTGGCTCAAAATTCATAATCCCTACATTGACTGGAAGTTTTCTCAAATTCTGTCTTGGAGTCCTTTTTGTCATGCTAACTGTCTCACTCCCGTTTGTCCGCTCCGTGTCTCTTCTAAGTTGGATGAAGAGCATATTTCGAAGGCATATCAAGGGTTCAAGGATGTGTTTTCGGAACAGGCGGCTGATCAGTTACCACCTCATAGGCCTTGGGACTGCCCTATTGACCTTATCCCAGGGAAGATGCCACCCCATGGCCGCACATATCCTCTGTCACTTCCCGAGACTCAAGCTATGTCGGACTATATTAAGTCCAATCTGCTCAAGGGATTAATTCGCCCCTCTTCCTCCCGTGCTAGAGCGGGCTTCTTTTTCGTGAAGAAGAAGGACGGGGGGTTGAGACCATGTATCGACTACCGCGGTTTAAACGATATCACCATCAAGAATAAATACCCCTTGCCACTAATCACAGAATTATTTGATAGGGTTCGTGGCGCCCGCGTTTTCTCCAAACTCGACTTGAGGGGAGCTTATAATCTTATACGCATCCGAGAAGGGGATGAATGGAAGACCGCCTTCAATACCCGGGATGGGCATTACGAATACCTGGTGATGCCGTTTGGCCTTAGTAATGCTCCTGCTGTCTTCCAGGGATTCATCAACGAAATCTTCCGAGACATGTTATATCAAAGTGTTGTGGTATATTTAGACGACATACTGATTTTTTCCAAAGATCTTGTTGAACACAGGACTCAAGTCAAAGAAGTGCTCCACCGTTTACGAGAGAATCATCTCTATGCTAAGTTCTCCAAATGTACCTTTGAAGTAAAATCAATTCCGTTCCTCGGTTATATCATCTCGGGGACGGAGCTCCGCATGGATCTGGAGAAGCTCTCTGCCATTCGTGACTGGACTCAGCCTCTCTCTTTAAAAGCAATACAAAGATTCCTGGGCTTTGCGAATTACTACAGGAAATTCGTTAGGGGTTTCTCCACCATTGTTGCGCCCATTACTGCCTTGATGAGAAAGGGCTCTAATCCAAGTTTGTGGCCTTCCGAAGCCATTGAGGCTTTTTCCCACTTGAAGTCAGCTTTCATGTCCGCTCCAGTTCTCCAACAACCAAATTTCGATGAACCTTTCTTCCTAGAAGTTGACGCATCTTCGGTGGGAGTTGGGGCCGTTCTCTCTCAGTACTCCTCAGATAAGAAATGACATCCGTGTGGCTTCCACTCTCGTAAATTCTCTCCGGCCGAACTAAATTACACTATTGGAGACCAGGAACTTTTGGCAATTAAATCTGCCTTGGAAGAGTGGAGATATCTCTTGGAAGGGGCCAAACATGTGATTACCATTTACACGGATCACAAAAATGTGTTGTATATCAAATCCGCACAATGCTTGAATCCTCGCCAAGCGAGTTGGGCACTTTTCTTTACTCGATTTTCTTTTGTTATCAAGTACCGGGCCGGGACTCTCAATATTAAAGCGGATGCGCTGTCCCGTTCTCAAATTTCCACAGACGAGGATGATTCCTTCGAGCGGAGTTTAATTCTAAATCCAATTTCTGTCTCTGCTGCTTCAACTACTCCAGCTCCTTCTCCTGGAAGAATGTCCGTACCAGCTAGATTCCGGTCGAGAATACTACAGTGGGCCCATATCTCCAAGTTTTCCGGTCATCCCGGCGCCCAGAAGATGTACAAGTTTCTGCAAAGATCTTACTGGTGGGACACCATGAGGACGGATGTACAGGATTACGTTAATTCTTGTCCACAGTGTACACAACATAAATCTCCTCGTCTGCCTCCAGCTGGGTTGCTTCGTCCTCTGCCCATTCCTATGAAATCCTGGACTCACATTTCCATGGACTTCATCACTGACTTGCCCTGTTCCAAAGGTTGCAACACCGTCTGGGTGATCGTCGACCGTTTCTCGAAGATGGCGCACTTCGTTCCATTGACTGGTCTGCCGACAGCTCCTAAACTAGCTCTACTATTCATCCGCTAACATTTCCGTTTACATGGGTTACCTCAGGAAATAGTCTCTGATCGAGGGGTACAGTTCACCGCAAGGTTTTGGAAAGCCCTCTGCTCGGCCTTACAGATTAAACTTAAGTTTTCATCCGCTTATCATCCCCAAACGAATGGACAAACGGAACGAGTCAATCAAGATCTAGAGACTTTCCTTAACCTTTATCTCTCCCCTTCACAGGACAACTGGGTGGAGTTGTTACCTTGGGCGGAGTTTGCCCATAACCATTCATTTCATTCTTCCACTGGTAAGTCTCCATTCTTCGTCAACTATGGGTTCCATCCACGAGTTCCAGAGTTACCAAGTCTTCCAACAGAAGAGGTTCCAGCTGTAACATCCACTCTACTACACTTCAGACAAATTTGGTGTAGGATTCATGCTAGTCTTAAAAAGGTTTCTGTCCGATACAAGTTCTTCGCTGATAAGAAACGACGAGCCGCTCCTCAATACAAGGTTGGTGATAGGGTATGGCTGTGCACACGTAATCTCCTGTTGAAGGTACCCACTATGAAGTTTGCTCCAAGATTCATCGGTCCTTACCCTGTGCTACAAATCCTGAATCCTGTGGTCTGTAAGTTGGGTTTACCTTCTCACCTACGTATTCCAAATGCCTTCCATGTTTCTCTTCTTCTTCCTCCCGTCCTTAATCAGTTTCATTCAAAGTCCTCTAGCCCCATCTCAGTGGAAGCTGAAACAGGAACAGACTTCGAGATCAAAACAATTCTAGACTCTCGTTACCTTCACAAGAATCTGCAATATCTGGTGGAATGGAAAGGGTACGGTCCTGAGGAGAGAAGTTGGATAAAGGCTTCTGAGGTTTCGGCTCCTCGACTAATCCGGATTTTCCATTCTAGACATCCTACGAAACCAGGAAAGTGTCCAGGGGTCACTCCTAGAGGAGGGGGTACTGTCACATCACCGCCGCGGCCGCTGGGCTTGTCCTTCCGAGGCTGCTGGCTGCCCGGGTGGTCGTTCCCGCTGGCGGCCTCTGCCTTCCGGTGCTCCGTCCGGCGCCCGTAGCGAGGACGTCGCGGGTGCGCCCGACGCTCACTGGGGACGGGTGACATCATCAGCGCCTCTCCAATCGGGTGCTGGCGGGAAGTACAAATTCAGACGCCGGGCAGAGCTCCGGCGCCTGAGTATCATCGCTACTACTGCTGTACCTGTGATCTCCAGACCTCCGTGCCTCAGCATTTTCATGCCTCAGTATCGCCGTGCCTCCAGCACCTCCATGCCTCAGCACCTCAGTGCTTCAGCATCTCCGCGCCTCAGCACCTCCGTGCCTCAGCATCTCCGTGCCTCCAGCACCTCCGTGCCTCAGCACCTCCATGATTCAGTATCTCCGTGCCTCCAGCACCTCCATGCCTCAGCACCTCCGTGCCTCAGCATCTCCGTGCCTCAGCATCTCCGTGCCTCAGCACCTCTGTGCCTCCAAGCACCTCAGCGTCTCTAAGCGCCTCAGCGCCTTCAAAACACCTCAGTACCTCTTGCATTTCAGTGCCTCTAGCACCTCAGTGCCTCTAGCACCACAACACCACTCACAGCGAGCTTTTGGTACTTTCCACCAATTCCTCAGCACCTTTACAAGTCTTGTTTTTCAGGAGTCCTTCATGCGCCCACCCGTACCTTCTGCCTACTGTCCGAATCCTGCATGAGGAAGACCTACATCCGGCCTTCTCTTCTGCGACCCAGTAGTGATTCCTCTTCCCGGTCACCGGAAGAAACCCCGAGTCCACAACACTTCCAAACCAGGTCAGTGATATTAGGTATTTTGTGGTGTTATACTTCACCCTTCCATTTAAAGCGTGTCTGTAAGGAGTGCTCCTATTGGAATACACAGTCCCGTGTGTCCTCCTATGTGTTCTCTTTGCAGCTTAAAAAGTCCCAGCAATGGGTGCAGGAGATGGAGGGCTCTGGCTGTAGACACCAGATGTGTGCTTGGCAGCGGCTGTAAGAGACCAGGAGATGCTTGCTACGATCGCATATTGTGACTTCCGGGTTCAGGCTTCCAGCTTCCCGTCTTTGCGTTCCACCTGTGGTCCACCTGTCGTGCAGTCAACTGACGCGTTTCTCCATCTACAAGAATGGCAGTTTCATCAGAGGGTGGGTCACTGGTTGCCACAGCTTCTTTTTATCCCAATAGGGGGCTCCTGATTGGATAATTAATTTGAACTCATAGTCCATGTTGTAAGAGTATTCTCATTGGAACATTGCAACCTGGTTTAAAAATCAAGAGCATGTGTTCTAGATTTCCAATTTACTTAATTCAAGGCCCTTCCATAAGAGACACTTTTCTCCCAGTGGTGGATGTGCATAGGTACTGTACCTGATATACATTTGCACCAACTCATTCTGGGAGACCCCATTGATCCCTGGGGATTCTATAACCAATCATTATTACACTGGTGATTCTGATTCTCCCACTCTGCCTTTACCATCTGTCACAGTGCTCCTGCTACTTACCGAAATCAACTGTAATCCACTCTTACTGAGGAATTCTCCTTTTTATGAGTTAACTAATATGTATTGGCATCTGCTGGCTCCTTTAGTTCTCTGCTTGCATGATACAGTGGACATCTCTGTCAACTATGCGATACAGATACATTACCAGAATCTATGCCATAGTATACTTTGGGCCAGATGTACTAAGCCTGAAAAGTGATAAATATCACAGTGATAAAGTACCAGCCAATCGGCTCCTAACTGTCATTTTTCAAACACAGCCTGTGACATGACAGTTAGGAGCCGATTGGCTGGTGCTTTATCACAGTGATATTTATCACTTTTCAGGCTTAGTACATCTCCCCCTATATGACTTATGCTACCTTAAGTTGCCTTGTGAAAATTACCTTCAGGCCACACTGGGGCTGTATAACATATAAGACAATACTGCTATTTACTTTTGCAAATTTGAATTACACTTTGATACCACAAAATGAAGGCTACCTTTATAGTTTCCTTATCACCTGGATTAGTGTACTACAGATTTCATTTTTTGAGGTCTGAATAATGAACCACTCCCTCACCATGTTCTGGTATCCTCAAAATAGGGGGACATTACTGAAAGCTAGGCCTGTATTTATTTTGATTGATATTTTCTTAGATCTCCTGTTCTTCTTAGGAGTTTGGTACAAGATTCAATGGTTCCTAAAGGGACCAAGCAAATTCATAAGATGCAATCATGACCCCATACCCGCACTAATTCCTTAAGTCAATAGATAACTCTAACATCTACAGAGGGACAAAGTTCTGGTCACAGCTCTGGATGTCCCACAGGTTCTTAAAGCAAATATGGCGAGCTACTCCAAAAACTTAAATCACAGCCTTCTCTGGATTGTTTCCTTAAAATAGAGCAAAAATGTCTTCTTGACACAGTCACTGCTACAGTGGAGGCTCTGCAGTTGGATAGCTCTCATATTGTTATGTCTTGTGATTTTATCCAACCTATTTCTATGGTGTCTATTTGCTGCACCTGTTTTGCCTGACCATGGGTGGGCTTACTCACCCACGTTGCGCAGGGTGGTCATTTTGTGGCAATCTGCAGATTCCCCTTTATTGGTACTTTCCTTAGAGAGCCCATGCCATTATGACTTCCCCCTCAAGTAAAAGTCCAGGGGCCTGACAGCTTTTCCATTGTTTATTATAAAGTTTTTCATGATAAATTGGTACCCCTTCCTATTGAAGGCCTTATATAAAATTTCTGATACGTGCCCCTGGTACCACCAATCTCCCGAAGCACATGTTTTAGTCATCAGAAAAGAAGGTAAGAACCCAATAAAGTGCTCCAGCTATCTGAAAACATCTGTTTTAAACAGTGGTGTGAAACTGTTGGCAAAAAATGATTGCCACTAGGCTCCAACCATTTATACTGTACCTGACATTGTTCACAAGGATCAGGCAGGATTTGTTCTGGACAATGATGTGAGGGACAATACCACCAAGGTTAATAATCTCATTCACCTTTTCTCTCACTCTTCTAGTCCCATGATCCACAGATGCAGAGCAAACATGTGATAGGGTAGATTGGTAATTCATGTCCAAGGAGTTGCATTAAATTGTCCTAGCTCCAACCTGTTTTTCCAAAATTTGGCTCTTCCAACAGCCAAATGCCAGGATAGAGTGAATGGGACTCTCTCTCATTCTTTTAATATTTCAAATAGCATCAGACAGGGTTGTCCCTTCTGATATTTGTACAGTGTATTGAAGCCTTGACTAGAGTGATTAAGATGAACCCTAGCATTGGTGGTGTATAGGTCATCTCCCATGTACATACACTTGTGCTTTATGGCGATGAATTCCTGGCTTTGATTACCAACCACACTGTGTCTCTCCCCTGTCTTTACAAGGAATTTCAAAGGTTCACCTTATTGTCCATTTCAAAATTATTCTAAATTAAATGAACTAAACATGAATGTCCCTCCATCCACAGTCACTCTGGGTTGCAGCAAGCCTACCCCTAGTGTGGCACCATACTCACATTAAATACTTAGGTATCTTTCTTACTCGTGTTAATTCTGACTTTGTTATGGATGTGTCCTCATACATCTTTGCTGCAACCATGTCAAACAGCCCCTCTTGGTATGCCAGGTCTGCGAGACTCTGCTAGCATTGGCCGTCTTCTTGCATTTTTTTTCCATTGTGCTTTGTATACAGACTCTGTTGAACACAAATGCACAAGTGTTGCATATCAAATTAATCAACACAGTATCCTTGTGCATGAAGATCTTTAAAAAAGGAGGATGGAATATGTATGGCCAGTGTCTGAAATAAATAAAGATCTTCATAAGTTGGTTCAAGACTTTGTGTGGAATAACAAAATACCTATATTTAAACATTCTATCCTTTACAGAGGCAAACCTCAAAGGAGTGTACAGCTTCCTAATTTTCTGTGCTACTGTAACACCCCTTGGGTCAGATAAGGAGGTATCACAGATGTTGGGGCGCTATATGACAGAACTTTCCCCTGAAATGGTTTTCCCTGTACCTTGTTCTATAGTACCTTGCTCAGAGAGGTAGGATTGATTGATCCAAAACAGAAGTAAGACATCAATTCCAACAGGATGTATTTTATTATGCCGCAATGAACTCTGGATTGAGGATGTTGATTAGTTAATTGACACAAAACATTAAATATTCACAAGAAGAATTGGACATAAAAAAGAAGATAAAGAAATAATTGGCTGCAGTTCACATCACAATGTATTCAAAAATGCAAAAGCCAATCAATTGAATCACAGATATTGAATTTTTTTTATCACAATCTATAATGTGGTAATGAGAAGAGTAATGAAAAACACACTTTTTCAATAATAGTTACTATATTTCTATCTTTCCCTAATCAAGGTAAGATGATCTTCACCGGCAAATAACGTTGGAGTTCTTTTAGAATCCTGTGGTGCCACAGCATTGCAATGGGAGACATAGCACATGGATATATAAGTAATTCTGGGTTGTACAAATGTCATTGTATCTTAGTCTTACTTCAAAAGAAGATGTAGCTAGTGAAGGCATGGTAGTGTCTCTGCACAAATGTCGCTTACTTGGTAATAAGGGTTGCATGGGCAAATAAACTCAGTCTCTGTCTCCGTATAAAGTAACTCACTTTCACTTGCAAAAATAACTCAGTCTCTTATATCCTAACAGTGATTTATTCACCTTTGCTATTTTCCAACAAGGTCTGACTGGTAAAGTGTGGCATTATGCTGTCCGCTCCCTTTGTAGTGAACAGCATATGACAAAATAGATACTGGGGCTGGGTGTTTGTTTCACCTGTGGTTTGTTTCAATATCAGTCTAAAAGTACTCACTCAGGAATCTGCATTAGAGGTGTTCATGATCTTGCAGAAAAAAGAAGGAATAATCCAATATTTCAAAGACTGGCGCTAAAATGGGCACTGTTCGCCAAGCTGCTGTGTCAAACACAGGGATAGTCAATCCCAAAATTGAAACAATATACAAGAAAAGGACACTGAACTTCTTTGAGGAAAGTATTTCAATACAGGTGAAGTGAAAGTGAATAGATGAATTTATTTATAAAACATTAAAAATTAAAATTGATTAATTACTTCCAGTATAGTAATTACAATGCACAATTGGTTGAAGATTAAGGCATATGAGTATATCTAAAATAGGCAGCCAAAAATGTATAAATTAAAATAACAACAAAAATGAATAGCATGAGGCAAAGTATAGTCACCCCTTGATAATCTTTGTGGATTCTGTGTCCATGTTGGAGTGGTGATTTTTAATGGATGTGTCCTGTTCCTTTAATTCCGACCTTAAGATTGAGCTTCAGTCCTGAACTTTGGATGATGGGTCCTAGCTGTTTCTTACTGTCCAGGCTCGAAAATTGGGGTCCTATATTTGCAGTTGGCACTGCTGAGGCAGCAGGAGTCCCTTGTGGCCCGATTTGAAGCTGAATTGATAATGGACCAATTAGTTTGCATCCATGTTCAGCATCGTGATCAGGTCTGGTTCAGGTCACATAAGTCCAAATCGGTAGAATAGATAACAGAATCCAATTTGTATCCTTGGGTGTAGCTGGTCTGACGCGTTTCGCTGGGGGGTTCCCAGTTTTTCAACATGGACACAGAATCCACAAAGATTATCAAGGGTTGACTATAAATTGCCTCATGCTATTCATTTTTATCTTTATTTTCATTTGTACATTTTTGGCTGCCTGTTTTAGATATACTCATATGCCTTAATCTTCAACCAATTGTACATTGTAATTACTCTACAGGAAGTAATTCATCAATTTTAATATTTAATGTTTTATAAATAAATTAATCTATTCACTTTCACTTCACCTTTGTTCATGATCTTGACCTGTTTCAGTGGTTCATCCCAGTACAAGATGTCCGCAGCATCTGCACGTTTCGCCAGGCCTGGCAGTGTCTGGTCTCCAGCTGCAATGTTTCATGCTCACTCACATTGCTCTCTGATTCCCAGTAGCACCCTGCTGCTTTTATTCTGCAGCGCTGCTCTCATCACCCAGCGTGACTATGCGATTTGCATTCATTTCTCGTCTCCCACTCTGCTCCCCACTTAGCGTGTCAAGCTCCCCTCAACACTTATTAACTACTCCTTCTTCCCATAAGGCTCCACTACTTCCAGATTGCCTTGTCCAATCCACCATCAGCATCAGGCCCATGTGATCAGACCAGGGTCCATGCTTAACACCTGCTGGGCCAGTGTTTTACTGTCACTGCTGCGGACACTCTAAGCAACATTAAAAGTGCACACAAACACCATTTTCCAGGGTGCCACACTGCTATCATGCCATCCACATTAGCCATATGGTGGAATGGGTGGGAGGTGCGATATTCAATAGTTTTCTACCTATCCCCATTGATGTAACCTCTTGGGTAGTGACTATTGTGCATTGAACACTCTGATTTCTAATGGGCTTAACTACTTTTTTTGAATTAAAGTGACTTATACAGTATGATTTTTTTTCTACTATTATGAATTATTCTTTTTTTCCCTATTATTAAATTTTTATTGTACTTGTCTTTATCTCATATTTTGACAAATTTATGTTGCTTTATGAAGAGTGACATTCATTCAAATATTTGGATTTTTTTCTTTATTTTTGGCTAATTCTGAGAATTAAACTGTTGTTTTTTCAATATAACTTTTTGTGTGTATAATTAAGGTAGATGTCTAAGACTGCATTTTTTCAAATATAATTTTACTGTGTATACAGCAGATAGATGGACCTTATGAGATGTCCACAGAGATGGCATGATGATGTAGTCAATTGTATGAATTTCCTTTTGCGTAATAATGTAATTACAAATCTTTATTGAGTTTAATAATACATCTTGATCAGAATATTGACAGTGTACAAAAAAGAACAGAGTAGATCTATTAGTGTTTGGACCAAATATTTTGATTATGATTTATTTGGATTCTTCCAGTATTCAGGAAGCTTTCTAGTACTAACACTTGCAACTAAAAATATGGTAAACATCAAAACGTGAGTTGCATATTACTTGCTACATATGACCATGTCTAAAGGTCCATATTTCCTTAGTATAATGAGAAAGAGTGCCATCTAGAGGACACGCTATATGTAGATGATTTTCCATCTAAATGTACTTGCTATACAAGTGAATTCCAATTGGTACTTGTAAGCATAATTCATAGAGGTGTGAAGGTTCTTATTACATACAAGGGGTGGATTCCTTCTTTCAATCTATTGCGTGAAAGACTTTGGAGCTGGGAGTTTCTATACTTTCTCACTTTAATAGCCTATGGGATTGTATATCTGATGATTTGATTTTTTTTCCATATGCTGCATTGAAAAACTTGAGCATTAGAAGAACAATCCTTTATGAGATGTTGAAAGCTTTGATTGGGGGACACAGCATTTTTTTCAATCATGGCATTCTTTTTTGAATGTTTATTGGGTATTGGATGGAGTGTCTGGTTTTAAACTTATTTTTTAATGTACATATGTTATTTGAAGTAGGGTTGAGTCTAAATTCTACAAGGCTGAAGGACCTCTGACATTATAACCATGTGATCCACAACAAGAGGGGAAGGAGCAAGGTCATAACATGGGACCCAAACTGTATCCTCGCAGGCTCACTTTGCTCACCACGCTTTGGGTTTGGTTGCTAAAGGGAATTAATGTTGGTGTGGATAGTGAAAGTGGTATCCCACCGACCTATCTCATCCACATGATGCAACCTTGCTCCTCCTCATGACATCAGAAGTACTTTAGGTCACTTGAATCTAGCATTTACCTTTAAAGTAGGGTTGCTTACTTTTTAGATTAAGATGGCATCACTAGCGGCTGTGTTTTGGGACATACAGTAGTAATGTTGTTTAAAAGAAGAGCACCTGCAGATGCATGAGGAAGCTCCACACCAAGCTATTCAGGCCTAGATATTTTAGGAGCTAGATCTGATTGTGACATCATACACAAGTTCTGCCTTAATCACACCAATTTGATGATTCTTCATGACCTCACCACAAAATATGTTAAACCAGACCTGTGGCAGCATCACTGCAATACATGTTTTGTTTGTCCTTACCAGCTACATCCACTTAAGCGCTTAATCTTGTGGTGCTTTTGATGTTTTGCATGCTTGCACTGGGAATTGAACTGGAAAACCTTATTAATACATTGATGTTAGTGTATTTTACCATACCACGAGCAGATATGTAAGTTAGGAGAACATAAATATAGTTTGATGTGTTTTTGTGAAATAATTCTTTGCTAATATATGTGAGAAAACATTTAACATAATTTTCAAGAATAGTAAGGTCCACTTACCATGCACTGATAGGGAGGCACAGAAGAGTCATGCACATTAATGCCTTCTAGAGTTTCTTGTGGAAAGAATTCCCCGGTCCTCAAAGTTAATATATTCCACCACTGGTTGTTGTTGCAACTTTTCTCTTGTTGTCCACTTTCTCCTATGCCTTCCTTTTAAAATCTGAAAATATTTTACAACAATGGGCTCCAGATCTATTAAATTCTCCCACTGCAATAACACCTTGTACCACAGTAGCCCATAACCGACCTCTCCAACTGATTGTTATTTTGGCTCTTGGCTCCCTAATATGAGTTTGTTGGATAGCACTATTATGGAGACTAGTGAACTTTTTCATCATAAAGAAAGTAATTTTTTAAATTTTAATTTAGAATGCAGGCCCTCATCTGCCTCATGCTCAACCTCCTGCAACCTCCTCCTTAGGGCCTTCAGGCTCCATCTCCTTATCATTATCTCCCTGACCCCATCTATAGATACACAATTCAAACATACAGATAGGACAAGCAAACAGAATAAAATATACCTCCAAAAACACTTGGCTTTCAACCTAGTACACCACATTCACACAAAAACAAACAAACACAGACAAGACTATACGTAAAAAGAAAAAAAAATGTACAGACAATAAAAATGATAAGACTACAGGAAATTCAACAAGACTCACCAACACTCACCATTCATTATAAAATGTATTTTATCACAAATACTCTTCCACCACACTCCAACACCAGTGACAAGCAGCCTTACTTCACCCTTTCTAATTAATTTGGCTGGTATGGGGCATTTTGAAAGGCTAGTGTGATGTCAAAAGAGCACTTGGGATGTTAAAATTAACATAAAGCCACCAGGAAGTTTCCACCAATTTCCATCATTTTTTTTGTGCTTGTATTGCTTTTGCTGCTTCCTTTGGAAATAATTAAACCAACAGGAATGTGTTGCGTTAGAAACTAATGAGCAAAAACAGCCAATTTCAAAACACTGTCAAAACCGATTTTCAGTATATACTGTACTTGGCCACCCCAAATTACTGACAGTGCCCTTTGCTTTGTAAGCTATGACAAATCTGCAGCTGTGCAAATGTAATTATTTTAATGAATTATCTTATTTCTGTCCAGTCTTCATCATACAGAACCTCCAGCACTACTATAAGTGTATCTCTTGGAGACAACCTGACATTTTCAATTCAGCAAATACTAAGGACACAAGGCCCCTTGTTGATGCATGTCACATGTGAATTATGCATGGTAAATAAGGTGCAAAAGCTGTAATGTATGATATTGAGCATGTGTTTTATGGCATATGACAGACATGGTTCAATGTTTGTAGACTCTTATCAGAAGTGATTCCTGGATCATCCAAAAGCGGGTTGATGTGGGAAGGTGAATGGGCCAGACCCTGGAAAATATTGGGCCAGACCCATGTTGAATGAAGTGGCCATGGGAGTCAAAAAAGGGAAGAAAGAAGAATACCAACTATCACCACTAGGCATGATTAGTAGATTTTAGACTTCAGAGTAAGTTATGTAATAAAATAAAACTAGAGTACAATAAAATAAAGTTTATATTTCAAGATATCAAGGAGTATGCAAGAAAAATCATTTTTGTTTGCCATATTGGAGGATCTTGGGGTGCTTCTAATTGAGTTAGCTCTCAATTTAGAAATATATAAATGGTTATCTAAGTGGTTTGTGTCTTAGCCATAGAGTATGTTTGCAAATATATGTATCTGAGATCTCTGCATTACTAATATCATATAGTATGTAAATATCATTAATGTTCCATTATAGTGTGCTGATAAAATCTTTTGTTTTTTTTATTGTTTAAAGTAGCCTATTCCTTGCATGCACCTGTATTGGACCAATAAATTGATTTGAGCAACTTGCCATTTTTGTGTATCACTGTACTTAGAGGCATGTATCGGATCAGTAGTTTGAGAGTTTATTGTTCCTTGTAGTTCCAGTTGGAGGATCTTGGGATGCCTCTAGGTGTATTATCACTCAATTTAGAAATATATAAATGTCCATTATATATATCCATCATGTAGCATAAGAAAATACACGTAGCATAAGATGTATGTAGCATAAGAAAATACAAAATTGTATGACCAAAAGTGGGTAGTATTATCATGTGGTGTTAGGGCCATGTGGCGTTAGAGACACAACCAGCTGGATTAAACCTGAATTATAATTAACCTTTGAATTAACTAATTTAGACCCATGTTTGAAATCTAAACACTGCTACGTTTGAACACTGTCCACCAAATTTTTCTTATATATCAACAACAAACATGGTTACCAATAAGTATTGGTCAATAGCACAGTAATTTGAAGGTATGTACCTTGACTTTTGAACCATACAAGCTAAGTTTAACATTCGTCCCTCAGACTTTTTAAAATACTGGAGCTGTAGATTTGTCATTGCCTTGCAGTTGTTAAACGTAAGGAAATGAGAAGTAAAATGTATTTTAAGACAGAGTGCTTATCAGGCAGTACCATAATCATAAAATCACCTTTTACTCTCAAATGGAAATTGGATGTATATATAACTTTGTCTTCTCAGCATTGGCAGCTGGTTTTAAAGAATTTCCTCAGAATCACAAACTGCAGAAATGACACGGAAAATCATTGTAAACTGGTCTGCAAGGCATTTGGTTTTGATGTGTAGAGAAACTTAAAATGTGTTTATGTGGACAGAATAACCTTTCAGTCCAGCATATTTAACTTGTTTAGGAGTAGCATCACAGAAGGCGGTGAGAGACAAAAAAAAGTATCTTATGGCTTTACACTTACAGTATAATCACTTTTTACATTGATATTGTAATAACTAATCTAGAGCTTGCTGCCTTTTTTTTCTTGATCTTATGGCTGATGCCTATTATATGGCTGATGCCTATAATATCAGATCAGAAAACAGAAATTTAAAGTATTGTTATTCATTGCAACTTCTATTATTGTCAATGTCATTTGTGAAATATAATCACACCACAATACACATGTACGTATGTCCTCTATTCTATGTATGTATGCAGGGCCGGTTCTACACCTTGTGGTGCCAGGTGCGAAAGTTTCCACTGGCGCCCCCCCGCAGCAAAACAGAGGCGTGGCTTCATAGGGGAGGGTCGTGATCACAGATATGCCCCCAGTAGCTGTGCCCCCAGATTTGCCCCAAGTAGTTGTGCCTCCCAGTAGATTTGCCCCCTGTAGCTGGCTATGCCCCCAGTAGTTGTGCCTCCCTGTAGATTTGCCCCCAGCAGCTGTGTCCCCAGTTAATTTGCCCCCAGTAGCTGTTCCCCTGTAGCAGTGCCCCCTGTAGTTGCTCCCCTAGTAGTTGTGCCCCTTGTAGCAGTGCCCCCAGTAGCTGTGCCCCCAGTTGATTTGCCCCCAGTTGATTTGCCCCCTGTAGATTTGCCCTCAGTAGCTGTTTCCCCTGTAGCAGTGCCCCTATAGTTGTTCCTCTTAGTAGTTGTGCCCCCTGTAGCTGTGCCCCTTGTAGCAGTGCCCCTGTAGTAGTGCCCCCTGTAGTACTGCCCCCAGTAGCTGTGCCCCCAGTTGATTTGCCCCCAATTGATTTGCCCCCAGTATGTGCCCCTTGTAGCAGTGCCCCCAGTAGTTGTGCCCCCTGTAGATGTGCCCCAGTATGTGCCCCCTGTAGCCGCTTTGAAACCTAAAAGAAAAATCACAATACTTACCAGCCTCACTCCTGCTTCCGGATCAATGCTGCCGCTGCTTCTGCTGTCTCCGGGCGCAGGCTCCTCTCTATGGGAGAGACGTCATGACGTCTCTCCGATAGCAGCGCCGCATTGACACTAGAGGTCAATATTGACCTCTATCCAGAGTCAGCGACGCCAGCTGCAGCGGGTGCAGGGAGCCAGGGAGCGGGGAGGGAGGTTATTAGTAGCGGCTCTTGCCACGGCGGCGCCCTCAGGGAAGCGGTGCCCCGGGAAAAAAGCCTGCATGCCCGTGACAAGAGCCACTACTGTATGTATGTATCTATCTATTAATAAGATAAAGCTATTGGAGTAGATGGAGTAAAAAAAATAAACTCCAGAAAGTGATAGATAAAATATAAAAGGACATTGTGACAACAATAGAGGGGTGACGTTCCTATGCTATTCTGGTACTGTATTTCACGATACTTAACCCCAACCAGAAATGTAAGCAGCAAGTCTAAAGAAAATTGGTTTTGTTTTCAAGATTGTAATGATGATCAACCAGAGAAAATTGTTGTCAACGATTAGGAATAAAAGGAACACTAGTACACAAAGACACAGAGGGGGTCATTCACTGCTGTGCATTTTTGCACAGCGGTTGATCAGATCCAAACTGCGCATGCGTCTGAGCCACAAAGCGCAGGAGCATCTGATGGCTACAATGGGCATCAGCGGTCAGCGACGGGATGGTGCGAAGGGTCCATTCACAAAGGCATTCGCAAGGTGATTGAGAAGAAGAGGCCATTTGTCGGTGGCAACTAACCGTTTTCAGGTAGTGTCAGGAAAAACACAGTCGGGTTCAAGTGTTTTCAGGGCAAGTGTCTGACGTCAGCTCCAGCCCCGATCAGCAAGATTTAATCGCACTTGAAGAGTAAGTCCTGGGCTGTGCAGAGACTGCACATACTGATTTTGAGCAGCTCTGCTACACATAGGAACGCACACTTGCACAGCGAAAATACACTCCCCCTGTATGTGGCGACTATCTAATTGCAGGACAGAAAAATTAGCAGCCCAGCGATCAGATCTGAATTATGCTCAGAGTTGCATGTGTGATTTTCAGACACAAATGCAAACAGCAGGTTGAATTGGTGGATTTGAAGTAGCCATAAAAAAAATAGTAAAAGTGGCCTTGTGTGGTCAGAGCAAAATAACCTGTAGGCAGAGAACAGCATGAATCATGTACCTAAAACGTATAACATCCCAGGGACCACCAAACAATACAGAGAGCATCCAATTGACTGCATTAAAGTACAGAGAGCACCCCAGTAAGTTCAATAAAATACAAAGAGCAACACATTGATTGCCAAACAATACACAGAACATCCCAGTGACTATCATACAATACAGGAAGAACTTTAGTGACTGATGTACAACAGCGATAATATTTTTGTGACCACAAATTACAGATCATCCTAGGTGCTGCTGCTACACAATACAGGAAGCATCCCAGTGATCACTTTACAACACACAGATCATCTTAGTGACAACAGAAAGAAAAATATACAAGTGTGACATCATCTCACTGTTTTTCTCCACAAGGTAATCACTGCCAGATCATATCTTATTGGTTTTAATCCAGATATTGGCTGACCCCATTGATGAATCATATAACCACGGTTATCTTCAACATGAATTGATTTCCAAACATTCTCTGTGCTCTTGATGATGTGGCTACTGATCACAGCAGTATATGCTGCCAGAAGCCCAGTGACTACACATTAGACTTTACTACTTACCTGCTTCACTGTTGCTGAAAGCTGTAGAGGTGCAGTCATCTTGGCTTAGGCAAAGGGATTACCTGTGCTGTCCTATTATGTGTATGGCTGCTTCTCAGGTATGGAAAGAGGGTACTTCTGCCTCCCTAAGCATTGTGGCACCCATTTATAATTGCATATTTGTGGCATAATCCCTGAAACACTGTTTTCAGCGGTTAACTGCATATATTAAGTATCACCAGAATGAATGAATGAGGGATCGCAGCACATATCTCCAATACTTGCTGCGATCCCTCTATTCCAGCAGGCAGCAGCATCCCCCTATAAGTTTCTAAGTGGTATGCAATGATGCCAGATTTACCAATATCTGGAAAGTGATCCATTCCCGATATTGGCCCCCACAGCTACAGCCATCTTCAGATAGCAGTAGCCAATTGTAGCCTATGGGCTACAGATTGGGGCTATAGTTCCAGCAGAATTTTTCAGGAACCCTCCGCTGGAAATGGCTGCTGTGCATGGTGTTATGGGGAATTGTGCATGCTCAGAAGCCCTGACAGCACTTACAGCACATGGAATGGAAGGGCTCCTTTCTGAGCCCATGTCACTGCAGGTGCTGAATCATGCATTCAGCCAGAGATGCAAAGCTCTAATATTGCACCCAGATCACATTGCATATGCAATCTATGATATATGGGCCCCTCTATCTGGCCACATGCTCCTGGCCATGGCTCTAATATATGATAATGCTAGCAGTGATTCACAGCAGGGCTACAGTTCTCATTGCAATTGGACTACATGGAGTGGTCCTTGTGAGTTCCCACTGTGAGTCAGCAGGAGCAGTGTTCCCACTGCACTGTCACTGTGCAGTTACCACTGAACATTGAACCAGGTCCTCTTTCTTTTAAAAAGTAGACAGTCCAGTGGCTGGAGTATCCAGGGCACACCACAATACACAGATTGGAGAGATGCTGAGAACGTACTGCATTTTCACTACATAAACCATGAGGAGGACTGAAGGTCCCGGTACAAGGGCAAAAATAATCCCATCTGTCATTACCTGTATTTTCATCTACTATTGGCCTCTGTGGGAAGTATTTACCTGTGGAAAAATTTGTTCGCTCCGGTCATTCAACTTTTTGGTACATTGCCTATACAGTTTACTGTCTCCGGTTCAATTTGTTGGATATTACACACTGCAACACACTAACTGGGTATTTATAAATAAGCAGTTGCTTGATATTAAGGATGGCTATGTTAGTTTTACCTATGGACTACATTATTCTATCCCATAGATGATGAGCAAAGTCATATGATATATTCATTATGGGAAGACTTTTATATGTTCATATAACGGCTGGGACTCATAATTGTGCCTTTATTATTGGTTGTATAGTTAATGTATATTAATCTATGTGAATCTATAAATTTTTATGTGTTAATATACGTTACCACTGTAGCCCTAACTCTCGGGAGTGACAATTTTAGAACATTTACGAAAGTCATTGCTATGTATTTTAATTTACTTTTTTCATTTAGTTGCTACTTGTTTTAGCCTATGTTTAGCAGTTGTTTTAGCCACAACCTTTTTTCTAGACTTTCACATTGTTTTAGAGAAGTGACATTTCTCTCAAGAGGTTTGCAGCAGCTTTCACAATTAGCCTTATTGGATTATTCATGCTTGCTGGCAGCAGGATTGTTTTGTCAAGTAATTGACGTGGTTTAAAATTCAAAAGTTCATAATCATTGCACTGCTCATTCTTGATATATGTTTATGGATGGGTACATGTAATGCCTTCTTGATGAAGATGATGTGTGTAAAAATAATGTTTGCACGAAGAGCCTAATTCAGACCAGATCGCTAGGCTGCATTTTCGTACAGCCTGCAATCAGATCTGAACTGTGCATGCATTGCGCACAGGCGCGTCGGTCCGCAGCGATGGGGAGCGCCGAGCAGCAACAGGGTGGTGCGAGAAAAGCAATCGAACAGGTAATCACAAGGTGACTGACAGGAAGAGGCCATTTGTGGTTGGCAAATGACCGTTTTAGAGGAGTGTCTGGAAAAATGCAGGAGGGACCAGACGTTTGAAGGGAGGGTATCTGACGTCAGTTCCGGCCCCGATCATCGCACTGGAAGAGTAAGTCCTGGTCTGTGCAGGGACTGCAAAAAACTTCTGCACATGCGATCGCACCCCTGCACTGCGATTTCCCCCTCCCCCTGTAGGCGGCAACTACCTGATCGTAGGGATGCAAAAAATGCCCCTTAGAGATCAGGTCTGAATTAGGACCTAAGGGCCTATTTCAGATCAGATCACAGCAGCAAATTTGTTAGCAGTTGGGCAAAACCATGTGCACTGCAGGGGGAGGGGGGGGGCAGATAGAACATGTGCAGAGATTTTTAGATGTGGGTGTGGTGTGTATAATCTAAAATATAAACTGCAGTGTAAAAATAAGGCAGTTAGTATTTACCCTGTATAGAATCAAAATAACCCACCCAAATCTAACTCTCTCTACAAATGTTATATCTGCCCCTCCCCCCGCAGTGCACATGGTTTTGCCCAACTGCTAACAAATTTGCTGCTACTATCAGATCTGAATTACCCCCTACATTTTTTCACTTCAATGTGGTTGCAGCATTGTGCCGCTTACTCAGAGTATGGATTGTTCTGAATCTAACTTCTAACTTCTAACTTGACTCTGTCGGGATTGAGTTGTAGATCCAGCAAATGTTTTAGCTACCTTGGCTTTATGGGTACAATATTCCTGAGACAAAGGGGTCTATGTACTAAGCCTTGGAGAGAGAAAGTGGATGAAGATAAAGTACTAGCCGATCAGCTCCTAAATGCAATATTAGAGTCTGTATTTGAAAAACGAGTTAGGAGCTAATCAATTGGTACTTCGTCTTTGCTCACTTTATCTATCCAAGGCTTAGTACATAGACCCCTAAGAGAGGTCTGCCAGCCACTCTGATCATCTGGCTGTCTGTCTCCCACAAGTCAAGACTGGGACCATTCTCTTTAAGGTGGGGCCAGTCCCCGGTTAAAATGGACAGCAAAGTCAGCCCTAGTCATGTCCCATTCCACCACCCACTCCCACAATGCACCACAAAAAATACAATTAAAAAAACTGAAATAAATCACCCAGTGCCAGAAGCTCCATCAGGTCAGTGGCCTACCAGGAAAAGACCAAGTAAGGATTTTGGACAATACACTCATACAGTACATGCTCAATCACTGGCAAAGTATAACACATTTGTAGACTTAGGGGTACATTTACTAAGCAGTGATAAGAGCAGAGAAGTGAGCCATTGGAGAAGTTGCCCCATCAACCAATCAGCAGCTCTGTATAATTTTATAGTATGCAAATTATTGATGTTACGTCAGTGCTGAATGGTTGCCATGGGCACTTCTCCACTGGCTCACTTCTCCGCTCTTATCACTGCTTGGTAAATGTCCCCCTGACAATCATAACAAAAGCCATAACATCCAGATACTAGCTTTAATTACATTGCTATATGGAACTGATTAGAAGCATTTCCTCTTTCAAGGATAGTGATGAGATGCATTAATATTTATTACATGTCTGTTACAGCACAATGATTAGTCTTGGTGACTGTGCTGTTATACCTCTCAGACACAGTACTCGTACACCACACCTTAAGGAACTATGGTAGACCATTAACTTACAAACCCGCTTCATCCTCATCGTAATTGTGCTTGTTATAGGCCATATGTTATACGAGTAAGATCAAATGTTGCCATGTAGGTATCTAGGACAATGGTCAACAGTAACCATGTTGAATTGAATAGGGTTGATACCACAATGTCAACAGCAGAACATTTTCATGGTTCAAACTGACGACATTCATCATGTATACCCTAATGATATGTCAACATGCTGAACAGGTCAACATCCTTAAGTGTCAGCATGTTCACAATGTTGACTTCTGAAATGTCACCATGTGAAATGTCGATATTCTGAGGGGTTAGGAGGAGGGTTAGACTGTGGGTGAAGGGGTTATAGTTAGGGACATAGGGAAGGTTAGGGGTAGGCTGCAGGAGGTGGATAGGGTTAGGCTGCAGGTGGGGGGGGGATAGGGATTAGGTTGGGGAGGAATTCTCAATAAATTGCTATAGCATCACAGGTCGACACTGGAAGTGACTGCCACAGCACCGCCAGTATCTGGAAAAAGATTGTGGTGCTGCCTTAGCTACCAGGAGAAGGACAGAGGCAGTTTGTCGACAGTTCATCATGTCACACATTTGCGCAAATATGTGTAACGAAGATCTCTGAATTCTATTATCATGTGGAATTTATATCTGGTTGCGGTTATCATTCAGGGTGCTGGGGGAAACAAATGCCTTTTTTTCTTGCTTAGAAATACCCCTCCCTTTTGAGCACCTGAATGATATCACTAAGCTAATTGAGCATCTACCAATATATACATCATGTCAACATACCATCTGGGTAAACATGATGAATGTCAGCATGGTCACTGAGAACATGCTTCATGTCACCCTGTCAACATTCAAGTCATACCACAGCCTCCATGTCACTTAAAGACTCAGCTTGAGCAGCTAGAACTCCCTTGTGGCTGACATGTTGGCGTTCTTGGGAAAACCAATACCAAGTGGTCACTTTCAAAGTTTTAAAAGTTTGTTAATAAAAATACTTATATTAACATCTATGTATTGCATCACACATTAATCCTGTATTTTGGGGTATGGCATAAATGTATAGTAATTGTAAAAAAAATAAAGTGCTCTTCAAGTGTGCAAAGCTTTACAGGAGTGTGCAAATTCTCCTCTGCTGCTTATAAAGTCATAAAAACTCATCTGCAAAGGTGTTCATACATCACCATAGACTTGACTGCTTGCTTAACACTGTGCAATGTCATGCTAATAATACTGGTAAGGCTGTATGAAGAGCAGATAGTTAACACAAATTTTGCCAGTGATTATGAAGTATTAGAATTATTCACACAGATATCAAGCCATGGCCATCTGCATATATTAAGCATCACATGGATGTGTGTACTGGAGAACACAGCACATATCAGATATACCTGCTGTGAACCCTCTATTTTGACTGGGTGCACTCTCAGGGTGCTGCAAAAATACCAAATTTACCAAGCTTTGGTACATTTTATTATAGTCAAAACTTACCAAATGTACAGCGCTCCACTGGAAAGGGACTGCCAGCAAGAGACTAGAGGTGTGGCAGTTATAAGCTCAGCCTCCCCTCTCTCATAGTCAGAAACTTCATGGAGCTGGGCAAGGGGCCACAGCTAAAGCCCAAGGGGAGATGGCCTCCAGGTCTGCCTCCATGAGAGGGGTGTGGCTAGACATTGGCGTTTCTATAATGGGGGCAATGTGTGCGGTCCAGGGTGGGCCCACACTGCACACATTGCACCCATATTTTAACACTTACCTCTCTGGAGTTCAGCATTGGGCGCTGCAGCCACAGCAAAAATCACAGCCAAAACGTCTGACACGCATGTGCAGTAGTGATTTTGGTCTCCAGAATATGGCGGGCGATCAATGTGATTACACTTTGTTACTATGTAGATATATATAGTAGCAAGTGTATGTACTGCTGCACCTTTGTATACTGACTATATGAACAATCAAGTTCATAGTGTATATATCAGTGACGTACGGTTGGGTGAGGCAGAGCCTTTCCTGTCATAATAACATTTTTGCTAGAGTTTTGATTGTATAAAGTATATGAAAAATACAAAGAATATGTTAGAAATATCTTCTATTATTCTAATAATTTGTATAATCAAGACTCTGCAGTGTAAAGTCTATGGCAGGTGAGGCAGTGCCTCACCTGTCTATCTTTTCCGCACATCTCTTATCAAATCCCACCAAATTTTCAGGAGTTTATACTGCTGCACCTGTGTATAATGCCCACATGGAACTTTTTGCGTAATATATTGAGTGTAAATCTGGCTCTGATACTAGCCTGTGCCTCCCCAGCCATTAACCTCACCACGTCACTGATATAGGCATGTCAAGAGGTAAATTCCTTGCACAATCTATATTCTGAAAGTCTAGTGCAACAACAATTGCTGATGGCAATAACTAGCAACACTAACTAGATGTTTCAGATTGGATGATTGAGGATCCATCTCTACAGCTGATAGCATACCTACATTATGTGAATGAACGGATGCTAGTTAGTGTGGAAACTTCCACATTTTTGTCATATTGTGCAAACCCATTAAAGAAGGTCTAAAATAATGGTTAATTTTCTGCTTAAAACAGTTATTACAATTTATGTTTGGCTAGACTTATGCAATTATGTGTCATTACTGTATTGCAATTGACACATTTACAAACATTGCTATAAACACATCACACTGTCTTAAAAAAAGTAAGATCTTTTGTACTTTAGCAGGAAGCATGCCAGGTTCCAACAAATTGTATTTGTTTTCAATTTACCTTGTAAACATTACAGTATTTATAAATGTATCACAAGTGTTTTGGATAAAGAAACTTATGTATAACTTTTACATAACATTAAAACCTGCTACATACAGTAGCAGGAACAACCACCACCAGAGCCCATGGTGAATGTACAGGTCATGTGATCATCAATGACACAAAATTGGAAAATTGTGTTATGGTGCATTTCTGTGCATCTAGCACATTCCAGGCTATAGTAGCTGTGGTTGCTAGAATGTCATAAAGAGGCTCACCCAGTTTATACATTTGCCAATGGATAAGGATAGCTATTGCTGATGGAATCATTTTACTTCATTGCTCAATTTCCATCTGTCGTAGGGGCAGTGGATGCTATTTATGAAGCCCTACTGCCATCGGAAAGAAATTAATTAATTCTTTAGAACAGGGAACATTTTCATTCAATCAATGTCAACGTTATGTATAATGCATCTCTATTCTTCTGTAGATTTGTAGCCAAACTTCCATGACTCCTTCATTATAAGGATAGACTATCAAAGAGGCATAGAAAATGTGTCAGCCACTTTTGTGATTATAGTAAATTATATATATATTTTATTCTAATCACAAAAAAGCAAGTAACTTTGTGTTTAGAGCAAACCATGTTGCAATGCAAGGGGAGCAAATATATTTATATTATTTTCTGTGCAGGGAAAATACTAGCTGCTTTTGTATGTATGCCACAAATATTAGACAACTTTTTTTTATTACACTACAGTTTAGATTTCAGTGTGGACACACCCTACCCAAATCTAAATCTCTCTGCACATTTTACATCTGCCCACCCTACAGTGCAACATGGTTTTGCCCAGGTGTACAGTTACTTACTTTTTTGCTTTACTTATAAATCAGAATCAGACCCATTGTGCTTATTTTCATTAGGAGATGTCTAAAGCTAAAAAAAAGAGTGTTCTTTTGGATTTGTTGATTTAAGGGTTTCCACCCGTATGACATTTATACAGTCATACTGAAGAAGCATATTCAACATTGGGTACCTTTCAGATGCAAGAGTTTTAGTACTGTGGAGACTAGAAGCTGAAAGTATGTGGCAGTGTTATTTGGTATGTGAATAATTAGAAATGAGTTTCATTTATTTGTTCTATTTTATATAGTCGTGGTCTGCTCAAACTATCGTGTTATGACCACATTGATCCTCAGTGTCTTTATATATCTATGGGACAATAATTATTGCTAGGGGATTTTCCTTCAGCTTCCAACTATTCTATTACATTAATATGTATTGTTAATACTGTAATAGAATGTAAATATATGCATACTGTATGCTATTCTGCATATTTACAATATATCTCTAGATATAAAACACTAAAATCTTCAACATGGACACAGTTCTCTGTGATCAATGTATGTTATACGTAAATTGAATTTTGCATTGCTATTGTGTGTTTTGTAATAAGGTTTACATATATATATATATATATATATATATATATATATATATATATAAAAACATGGAAAGAAGCAGCGGCACTCCGCTAAAAGTTAAACAAGTCACTTTATTAAAAATAAAATAAAAGTGGTCATGTAGGGCCAACGTTTCGGGGCTCATAGCCTCTTTGTCACGCCTTATATATATATATAATAATTTCTTTTAATTATTGTCTTCAGTGGTGGTCTCATGAATCTATCTTGGTTTACACAAATACAGTATATATCATATGTATTTTTTTCATTGAATATAGTATGTCTATAAATAATAAGCAAACTTTAGAAAAACTAACAGATATTATTGCAATATACTTTTTCTCCTTTAACTGTTTTAATAAAAATATTGTTATTAGATTTATATTAAACTAAGCCATATAAATAGAAACAATTCTCAAATACTACTGTTTAGTTATGCCTGAGCCAAGTTCAGAATTGGCAGGGATCCACTGGTAGTTACCCTGGAGTGTAGCAGCTGGCAAGGCAATAGTTAATGCAGGTAGACTGGATACAGGAATGATAACTGCAGACACACTTGGCAAGATATGGTGACTGAAAACTTCAGGACTGCACTAGTAACAGAACAATGATGAGTGAAGAAATAAAGTGTTTTATTGCAGGTGAACGAAGCCACGCGATGGTTAACTGCTGGGAAATAAACATGTGCTGGGTGTGTACTGTGCTTGAAAGCAGAGGGCTGGCAGCATGAATAAAGTTGCAGGGAGACTTGCTAGAAGATCTGTATGACCTGACTGCAGATTATAGCAACACACTGTAGCTAAGCTGTAACTACAGCATAAGTTCAGGTGTACTGGAACTGTAGCTAGCTGCAGACTTGGACCTACAGGCACAGCTGGAGTGAATGTACTTTACTATTGGCAACCATGGATACACAGGCTGGATGAACACAGGACCAAAGCTGGCAGGATATACTGTATTCACAGCGACTTGGCAGGAGTCTGATCACAGGGGGAAGAGGGTACAAATTACCCGGGCCCAGGTCTGGTGGAGGGGCCTGTGAGGGTCCAATAGGGGCCCATCCCCCCCCTCTTACCTGGCAGCGGCATCTGCAGCTCTTCTTCTCAGCCCAGCACATGCTGCTGTGTACTGGGCTGCAGTGTGGCAATAGAGGTGCTCAAAATACTTTTTTTTCAGTTTTGCATTTCTAAGGGTACATGACCACACCTCCTGTGATTAGGCCATGCCCCTTGAAAAGTACCTGGGCCCAGCCCAGCTCTTGACTGCCCTGCACAAGAGTAACTGGGGGGCCATGGCAAGACAATGATACGGAGCAGGAACAGACACAGGATAGCAAGTAGTGGGCAGAATCCAACAGGGCACGGGTCACAGGACTGGCAAAGACAACACACTGAGGACTGAGGCAGAGTACAAGGATACAGGTATACAAAGGCATGGAGCCAGGACTCAGGAAGAAACAATCAGACTGGGAACTGTACTGGGTACAGTGACTATGTGATGAGCTCACTAGGTGCTGGAACTAAGGAATATCACTGGCAACAGGAACTGGTCAGAATCCCTAATGAAAGGAAGCCAGACCAATCACAATTGACATAATGTTGGAGTCAGGTAATGAGGCATTCCAAACGGAGGTGCTGCTGCACGTTGCAGCCAGCATTCAGGTTGCTAGAAGACGGCTGGAATACACACAGAAATGAGCCGCATCGGCTCCTTATAGCAACTACTTTCTCCTGAAAACAATTCTTATCATATAATGTAACAAAATCACTTATTGCCAACAAGGATTGACCATAAAGTTGCTTTATAAAGAAAACCACAAAATGGGTGGAATTCAAATGTAATCTGGCAGCCAGCAGATGGCGCCCAACAGAGCTATTCAATTGTATGTCTGTTTGGGCATGAACGGCTGCCGTCACAGACATTTCAGCTTGCATCCCTGGTGGTGCGAGCTGAACTATGTGAAAACTAATCTGTATTGGCACCCAAACAGCACTTTACGGGACCACGCCTTTTTGTTTAGTCGAGTTTAGCTGCTTTAAGTGGCTATACCTGACACTAATGTGCGCTATCAGCGTAATAACTGGGATCAATTGAATATCACCACTGCAATCTCCCTTCACTTTAGACAGGAGATTGGGGTGTGCTAACAATTTGTACCATCTTCCCCCTGTGATCAGACTTTTTTCATCAGTAAACTAAAGATGTCTTGCACTGTGCACATATGACAACACACAGGATGCCAAATGTTGTCTGACATGTAAGCCCAATCATGAAGTGATTCATAAACTGGTACTAAAAATTCTCCAAGCAAATCATCTTCATCTTATTGTAGACCTTGTATTTCTCTTCTCCTATATACAGTAGCTCTACATTACCAGTGCATGTACACATATATCCTTGTTGGGTACTATGCAATATGGTTTCCATTCTGTCGGCAAACGTTATATTGTATAGTGCATTTTTTTTGTGAGTATGAGCACAAAAGATTTGTCTGTGAGCAGTATTGTTTACAGACATATCAGATTGGCCCTGCTGCATAGCTGATTAGGATATATCTAGCAGATACAGTATATTGTTTCATCTGCATGCGTATGCTGGCGACCCGCCAATCAGCCCATTAGGTGGCTGAAGTAGCTGCTGACAGTGACATCAACTGGGTGAGCAAATGTAAATGAAAAACACAAGAATACAAAGTCACAATTGCGCACACGTGGCTGCCACTCTCAGTGAAGGAATGAAGTTCCACCAACACTCCACAAAATCAAACAAAAGAGAAAAGAAACCTCCACACAAATGGCGCACACAGATAATACTTATATGAATTTGTTGAATCAATTTTGGAATTTAAGCTTTTCAATGGGCTTTAGAACCTCAAAAAGAGATAAAATAAAACACAATAGGAAGTTTCATGCCTTTCTGGTCCCCAGATGTGCATTTGGTCTATCACTAACCTGGTAGACAAATTAACGGGTACGAGTTTCCCCATAAAATTTCATGGAGAATGTTGTGATGATAATACACTATTGTGTTTTATTTTATCTCTTTTTGAGGTTCTAAAGCCCATTGAAAAGCTTAAATTCCGAAATTGATTCAACAAATTCATTTAAGTATTATCTGTGTGGGCCATTTGTGTGGAGGTTTCTTCTCTCTTTTGGGCAAATGTAAATGCCTGCCCATTTGTGATGTCTACCCAGATATATCAAGTGGCCGATTGGTAAGTGTGTATAGCTTACAGTATCAATTTGTCTGCTTGGTCAGTGCGATGAACTGACTACACATACATCTTTCAGATGTGTACCCTGCACTAAAGGCAATGCCAGGGAAAGATAGTTTTGTACGTCCTCATTTTAGCTTTTTTCATATCGCTTAGAATATTTTTGGCATTGCAGCTGCACACAAGCAGATTTGTTGTACACAGAAGGCTTTTTGCTCAATCAGGGCAACGTAGATTTACACAGTGTTATGTGGTGAGATGCATGGCATGGCTCAGTCACTTCAGTCCCTGGTCACTGGCATTTTTTCTCAGATTAGCATCCTTGTAGAATTACTATCCACTAGTGGTGTACAGGATAGACATGTCTTTATAACATTAGTTGAGTGAAATAGATGTAAATTCTGTAAAAAAAAATATTATGCGAGGGGGAAACATGCCTTGGTGTAGTCACATTTTTCATGGCACCCCAAGTGGGGTTTTTTGGCAGAATTTCAGGATAGGATAGTGAGGACTATATTTGAAGTGCAGAAGCAAGATTAAAATTAAATAGGGGTCATTATGGTACAAATCTATCCTGAATACAGTCTGGATTAAAACTAATTAATTTAAATGCATCAGAAGTTTAATTCTACAGAAGAATGATAGTCTGAACATTGCAGAGCTTCCTCAGATTCTTTATGCACCAGTATCAACACCAATCTGGTCGGAGCAATTGATACACCATAAGAGAAAGCACTATTATTTTTTATGCTAGTTGCATTATATATGAGGGTATTGTTGATTTTAAAATGAAATACATTTTATTATAGTAATTGCCCAGTTTTATTTTCCTTTTGCTTGCTGCTCGGCTCCAAATCCAAGCATTAAAGTTTTAGCATTATATAGGAGTAAAGAAATGCAAAGTCTATGGGAAGATGAAGAAGAGTTATACAATGAATTTATCCCAATTGGGAATATTAGGGGTAATTCTGAGTTGATCGCAGCGGCAAGTTTGTTAGCAATTGAGCAAAACCATGTGCACTGCAGGGGGGTCAGACATAACATTTGCAGAGAGAGTTAGATTTGGGTGGGTTATTTTGTTTCTGTGCAGGGTAAATACTGGCTGCTTTATTCTTACACTGCAATCTAGATTCCAGTTTGAACACACCCCACCCAAATCTAACTCTCCCTGCACATGTTATATCTGCTCCTCCTGCAGTGCGCATGGGGGGGTCATTCCGAGTTGTTCGCTCGTTGCCGATTTTTGCAACGGAGCAATTAAGGCAAAAATGCACATGCTCATGGTTCGCAGTGCGCATGCGGTTGGTATTTTAACACAAAACTTAGTAGATTTACTCACGCCCGAACAATGATTTTTCCTCGTTGAAGTGATCGTAGTGTGATTGACAGGAAGCGGGTGTTTCTGGGCGGAAACTGGCCGTTTTCTGGGAGTGTGTGGAAAAACGCAGGCGTGCCAGGGAAAAACGCGGGAGTGTCTGGAGAAATGGGGGAGTGGCCTGACACTGGGCGTGTGTGTGACGTCAAACCAGGAACGAAACTGACTGAACTGATCGCTATTTGTGAGTAAGTCTCGAGCTACTCAGAAACTGCTAAGAAATTTATTTTTGCTTTTCTGCGAATCTTTTGTTCGTAATTCTGGTAAGCTAAGATACACTCCCAGAGGGCGGTGGCTTAGCGTGTGCAATGCTGCTAAAAGCAGCTAGCGAGCGAACAACTCGGAATCACCCCCATGGTTTTGCCCAACTGCTAACAAAATTGCTGCTGCGATCAACTCGGAATAACCACCGTTGCCGCATATACTGTACAAGTGTAATTACGGACCACTGTTTTGTCACCCTGTGAGTATAATCATATAAGAGTCTAGTTGGAGCACATTTTTGGTTTGTTGATAAGGCAAAGTTATATATTGTAGTCACTATGTATACCTACCCTATCAATTCAGAAATACTACATACTGTATATATTTATCTTTTATGTTTTTCTTTACATTTCAACTATATCAAGTTCAATCTTTGTTGAAAATGCTCTGAAAAAAGGCAATGCTTGAGATATTTGCCGTTCTAAAGGCAGCAGGACTTCTGGACGGAGCATCATTTTGATGCCAGATAGTGCAGTGAAGTGAGCAAGCCTACGGGTGAAAACGCGTTTTGGCACAGCTGGAATCAGCATGGCAATGTCGCCTTGTGAAAGTTAGAATCACTGGTCCTACAACCAACATACGCTGCTCCGTCCAGAAGTCCTGCTGCCTTTAGAACGGTAATCTTCCTATTTTCAGCTAGCTCTCATCCACGGATTGTGGTGCAGCGTCCTTGCTCTGTCCTATGATATCAAGGCGCTGCAACCGCTCTAACGTGGAAAGCAGCACAGCTACTAATCTTTTTTCCGGCCAGTAATACCCGAAGCGCTGCTGTTTTCATATTTGCCGTCCGCTGCACCGGTCCTAGTGACCAGAGTACATGACGAAAAGAGATCTCAGCGGCTGGACTGGGTTTGCGGTCATAAAAACTTTTCATTCTAGCTGGGTTTGCTGCTACTTTTTAGCCCAACACATATTGTTCAGTGACCTATGGTCAAATGTTAGAGAAAATAATGAATTATGTTAAGTGAGCCTAACAATATTAGTATACCGATAAAGTATACCTGAAAATAAATTTGGCAAAGTACTTTGCTAATAGCCTGTGTGGAGAACGGCTTTTTTGATAAATGCATTTCTATGTGAGAATGTGCACGGCACTGGTTTAACATTGAACCACTCCCTATCATCTCCCTGCAATTACCTGAAAATTAAACAGGCAGGAATTGTACTCAATTTCGGTTAACACTCATCCCTGGATTGCGGTGCAGTGTCCTGCAATGTCCTAGGATATCGAGACATTCCATCCGCTCTAACAGGGAAAGCAGTACAGCCACTTATCCTCTTTCTGGTCAGAAATTTCAAGGTCGCTGCCCTCTCATCCACCGGCCGCTGAGCTAACAAAAACCTTGAGCTCATGACGGTGAGACAGTAGAAGCAATGTACCATGGCATACTGATCATCTTTTTTACTCTTTCCTTTTTTCTCTCTATACCAACTATAAATGTCGGGCTACTAATGAGCGCATAAGATACCATATAAATATGATGGGCATTCTGCTTCTCTCAACACTGTGTATATACCATTTGGGCAAATTTTGAATCTTTATAATTATACATGTGTTTGAGAATATAGGAGCTGACGTTCGGTAAATCAATACCTATTCATGATATGGTTGTTTAAACAGTGAGAGATCATAATTGGTTATAAAAAAATCTGAATAAAAATAATTAAAACAAGCTCCTCGGTGAGCAATCAGTGTTCTCTGAGCCAATAAGCTCCATAGTGAGCAATCAGTGTTCTTTGAACTCCTTGTGATAGACAAGTGGTCCCAAGGTGTATATGAATAAACCTGTGTGTGTGTTTATATATTTTTCCTTTTCAAATTCCTATTAATTTTAAAGATACAATTAAAGGTTATATTTTAATGATACCTAAGGGTATATCTGGCCCTATTTATATTTCAAAGAGTGCCCCCAAGATAGAGTCTTCTTTTCTCTTTCTAGAACATTCATTTTCCCTCATTTCCAGTCTATTCTGAACTAGAGATGACCGGGTTCGGTTCTCTGAGATCCGAACCCCCCCGAACTTCACGTATTTTACAGGGTTCTAAGGCAGCCTCGGATCTTCCCGCCTTGCTCGGTTAACCCGAACGTGGCCGAACGTCATCATCCCGCTGTCGGATTCTCGCCAGATTCGTATTCTATATAAAGAGCCGTGCGTCGCCGACATTTTCACTCGTGCATTGGAGATTGAACGGAGAGGACGTAGCTGCGTTCTCTCCCTGAAAAGCTCCATATCTGTGCTCAGTGTGCTGCAAATATCTGTGCTCAGTGTGCTGCAAATATCTGTGCTCAGTGTGCTAAAAAATATCTACGTTCTCTGCCTGAAAATGCTCCATATCTGTGCTCAGTGTGCTGCAAATATCTGTGCTCAGTGTGCTGCATTGTGGCGATTGGGGACCACCAGTATATAATTATAGTAGTACAGTACAGTAGGCCATTCCTGTATCTTGCCGCTCTCTGTCAAGTATACTATCTCTGTGCTGCATTATTGTGAGCAGTATATAGTAGGACAGTGCAGCATTTTGTTGACCAGCAGTATACATATAGTATAGTACAGTAGGCCATTGCTGTATCTTGCAGCTCTGTGTCAAGTATACTATCTCTGTGCCGCATTATTGTGAGCAGTATATAGTAGGACAGTGCAGCATTTTGGTGACCAGCAGTATACATATAGTACAGTACAGTAGGCCATTGCTGTATCTTGCAGCTCTGTGTCAAGTATACTATCTCTGTGCTGCATTATTGTGAGCAGTATATAGTAGGACAGTGCAGCATTTTGGAGACCAGCAGTATACATATAGTACAGTATAGTAGGCCAATGCTGTATCTTACAGCTCTGTGTCAAGTATACTATCTCTGTGCTCCATTATTGTGAGCAGTATATAGTAGGACAGTGCAGCATTTTGGTGACCAGCAGTATACATATAGTACAGTACTGTACAGTAGGCCATTGCAGTATCTTGCAGCTCTGTGTCAAGTATACTATCTCTGTTCTGCATTATTGTGAGCAGTATATAGTAGGACAATGCAGCATTTTGGGGACCATAAGTATACATATAGTACAGTAGGCCATTGCTGTATCTTGCAGCTCTGTGTCAAGTATACTATCTCTGTGCCGCATTATTGTGAGCAGTATATAGCAGGACAGTGCATCATTTTAATGACCAGCAGTATACATATAGTATAGCACAGTATAGTACAGTAGGTCATTGCTGTATCTTGCAGCTCTGTGTCAAGTATACTATCTCTGTGCCGCATTACTGTGAGCAGTATATAGTGGGACAGTGCAGCATTTTGGTGACCAGCAGTATACATATAGTACAGTATAGTAGGCCAATGCTGTATCTTGAAGCTCTGTGTCAAGTATACTATCTCTGTGCTGCATTATTGTGAGCAGTATATAGTAGGACAGTGCAGCATTTTGGTGACCAGCAGTATACATATAGTACAGTATAGTAGGCCATTGCTGTATCTTGCAGCTCTGTGTCAAGTATACTATCTCTGTGCTGCATTATTGTGAGCAGTATATAGTAGGACAGTGCAGCAATTTGTTGACCAGCAGTATAAATATAGTACAGTACAGTAGGCCATTGCTGTAGCTTGCAGCTCTGTGTCAAGTATACTATATCTGTGCTGCATTATTGTGAGCAGTATATATTAGGACAGAGCAGCATTTTGGTGACCAGCAGTATACATATAGTACAGTACAGTAGGCCATTGCTGTATCTTGCAGCTCTGTGTTAAGTATACTATATCTGTGCCACACTACTGTGAGCAGTATATAGTGGGACAGTGCAGCATTTTGGAGACCAGCAGTATACATATAGTACAGTATAGTAGGCCAATGCTGTATCTTGCAGCTCTGTGTCAAGTATACTATGTCTGTGCTGCATTATTGTGAGCAGTATATAGTAGGACAGTACAGCATTTTGGTGACCAGCAGTATACATATAGTACAGTACTGTACAGTAGGCCATTGCTGTATCTTGCATCTCTGTGTCAAGTATACTATCTCTGTTCTGCATTATTGTGAGCAGTATATAGTAGGACAATGCAGCATTTTGGGGACCAGAAGTATACATATAGTACAGTACAGTAGGCCATTGCTGTATCTTGCAGCTCTGTGTCAAGTATACTATCTCTGTGCCGCATTATTGTGAGCAGTATATAGCAGGACAGTGCAGCATTTTGATGACCAGCAGTATACATATAGTATAGCACAGTATAGTACAGTAGGTCATTGCTGTATCTTGCAGCTCTGTGTCAAGTATACTATCTCTGTGCCGCATTACTGTGAGCAGTATATAGTAGGACAGTGCAGCATTTTGGTGACCAGCAGTATACATATAGTACAGTATAGTAGGCCATTGCTGTATCTTGCAGCTCTGTGTCAAGTATACTATCTCTGTGCTGCATTATTGTGAGCAGTTATAGTAGGACAGTGCAGCATTTTGTTGACCAGCAGTATACATATAGTACAGTACAGTAGGCCATTGCTGTATCTTGCAGCTCTGTGTCAAGTATACTATCTCTGTGCTGCATTATTGTGAGCAGTATATAGTAGGACAGTGCAGCATTTTGGTGACCAGCAGTATACATATAGTACAGTACAGTAGGCCATTGCTGTATCTTGCATCTCTGTGTCAAGTATACTATCTCTGTGCTGCATTATTGTGAGCAGTATATATTAGGACAGTGCAGCATTTTGGTAACCAGCAGTATACATATAGTACAGTACAGTAGGCCATTGCTGTATCTTGCAGCTCTGTGTCAAGTATACTATCTCTGTGCTGCATTATTGTGACCAGTATATAGTAGGACAGTGCAGCATTTTGGTGACCAGCAGTATTCACATAGTACAGTACAGCAGGGCATTGCTATTGATATATTACTGACATATAATTCCACACATTAAAAAATGGAGAACAAAAATGTGAAGGGTAAAATAGGGAAAGATCAAGATCCACTTCCACCTCGTGCTGAAGCTGCTGCCACTACTCATGGCTGAGATGATAAAATGCCATCAACGTCGTCTGCCAAGGCCGATGCAAAATGTCATAGTAGAGAACATGTGAAATCCAAAAAACCAAAGTTCTGTAAAATGACCCAAAGATCTAAATTAAAAGCATCTGAGGAGAAGCGTAAACTTGCCAATATGCCATTGATGACATGGAGTGGCAAGGAACGGCTGAGGCCCTGGCCTATGTTCATGGCTAGTGGTTCAGCTTCACATGAGGATGTAAGCACTCATCCTCCTGCTAGAAAACCGAAAAGAGTTAAGATGGCAAAAGCACAGCAAAGAACTGTGCGTTCTTCTAAATCACAAATCCCCAAGGAGAGTCCAATTGTGTCGGTTGCGATGCCTGACCTTCCCAACACTGGACAGGAAGAGGTGGTGCCTTCCACCATTTGCACACCCCCTGGAAGTGCTGGAAGGAGCACTCACAGTCCAGTTCCTGATAGTCAAATTGAAGATGTCACTGTTGAAGTACACCAGGATGAGGATATGGGTGTTGCTGGTGCTGAGGAGGAAATTGACAAGGAGGATTCTGATGGTGAGGTGGTTTAAGTCAGGCACCCGGGGAGACATCTGTTGTCCGTGGGATTAATATGGCCATTGACATGCCTGGTCAAATTACAAAAAAAAATCACCTCTTCGGTGTGGAATTATTTTAACAGAAATGCGGACAACATGTGTCAAGCCGTATGTTGCCTTTGTCAAGCTGTAATAAGTAGGGGTAAGGATGTTAACCACCTAGGAACATCCTCCCTTATACGTCACCTGGAGCGCATTCATCAGAAGTCATTGACAAGTTCAAAAACTTTGGGTGACAGCGGAAGCAGTACACTGACAACTAAATCCCTTTCTCTTGTACCCATGCTCCTGCAAACCACACCACCAACTCCCTCAGTGTCAATTTCCTCCTTAGACAGGAACGCTAATAGTCCAGCAGGCCATGTCACTGGCAAGTCTGACGAGTCCTCTCCTAACTGGGATTCCTCCGATGGATCCTTGAGTGTAACGCCTACTGCTGCTGGCGCTGCTGTTGTTGCTGCTGGGAGTCGATTGTCATCCCAGAGGGGAAGTCGGAAGACCACTTGTACTACTTCCAGTAAGCAATTGACTGTCCAACAGTCCTTTGCGAGGAAGATGAAATATCACAGCAGTCATCCTGCTGCAAAGCGGATAACTCAGGCCTTGGCAGCTGTGTTGGTATTAAACGTGTGTCCGGTATTCACAGGGAATTAGAGAATTGCTTGAGGTAGTGTGTCCCCGGTACCAAATGCAATCTAGGTTCCACTTCTCTAGGCAGGCGATACCGAGAATGTACACAGACATCAGAAAAAGAGTCACCAGTGTCCTAAAAAATGCAGTTGTACCCAATGTCCACTTAACCACGGGCATGTGGACAAGTGGAGCAGGGCAGACTCAGGACTATATGACAGTGACAGCCCACTGGGTAGATGTATTGCCTCCCGCAGCAAGAACAGCAGCGGCGGCACCAGTAGCAGCATCTCACAAACGCCAACTCATTCCTAGACAGGCTACGCTTTGTATCACCGCTTTCCATAAGAGGCACACAGCTGACAACCTCTTACGGAAACTGAGGAACATTATCGCAGAATGGCTTACCCCAATTGGACTCTCCTGGGGATTTGTGACATCGGACAACGCCACCAATATTGTGCGTGCATTACATGTGGGCAAATTCCAGCATGTCCCATGTTTTGCACATACATTGAATTTGGTGGTGCAGAATTATTTAAAAAACGACATGGGCGTGCAAGAGATGCTGTCAGTGGCCCGAAGAATTGTGGGCCACTTTCGGCATTTAGCCACTGTGTGCCGAAGACTGGAGCACCAGCAAACACTACTGAAGCTGCCCCGCCTTCATCTGAAGCAAGAGGTGGTAACGAGGTGGAATTCAACCCTCTATATGCTTCAGAGGATGGAGGAGCAGCAAAAGGCCATTCAAGCCTATACATCTGCCTATGATATAGTCAAAGGTGGGGGAATGCACCTGACTCAAGTGCAGTGGAGAATGATTTCAATGTTGTGCAAGGTTCTGCAACCCTTTGAACTTGCCACATGTGAAGTCAGTTCAGACACTGCCAGCCTGAGTCAGGTCATTCCCCTCATCAGGCTTTTGCAGAAGCAGCTGGAGAGATTGAAGTTGGAGCTAAAATGGAGCGATTCCGCTAGGCATGTGGGACTTGTGGATGGAGCCCTTAATTCGCTTAACCAGGATTCACGGGTGGTCAATCTGTTGAAATCAGAGCACTACATTTTGGCCACCATGCTCGATCCTAGGATTAAAGCCTACGTTGGATCTCTCTTTCCGGGAGACACAAGTCTGCACATGTTCAAAGACCTGCTGGTGAGACACTTGTCAACTCAAGCGGAACGTGACCCGTCAACAGCTCATCCTTCACATTCTCCCGCAGCTGGGGCTGCAAGGAAAAGGCTAAGAATTCCGAGCACACCCGCTGGCGGTGATGCAGGGCAGTCTAGAGCGAGTGCTGACATCTGGTCTGGACTGAAGGACCTGCCAACGATTACTGACATGTCGTCTACTGTCACTGCATATTATTCTGTCACCATTGAAAGAATGGTGGAGGATTATATGAGTGACAGCATCCAAGTAGGCATGTCAGACAGTCCGTACGTATACTGGCAGGAAAAAGAGGCAATTTGGAGGCCCTTGCACAAACTGGCTTTATTTTACCTAAATAGCCCCCCCTCCAGTGTGTACTCCGAAAGAGTGTTTAGTGCAGCCGGTCACCTTATCAGCAATCGGCGTATGAGGTTACTTCCAGAAAATGTGGAGAAGATGATGTTCATCAAAATGAATTATAATCTATTCCTCCGTGGAGACATTCACCAGCAATTGCCTCCAGAAAGTACACAGGGACCTGAGATGGTGGATTCCAGTGGGGATGAATTAATACTCTGTGAGGAGGGGGATGTATACAGTGAAAGGGGTGATGAATTGGACGATGAGGAGGAGGTGGACATCTTGCCTCTGTAGAGCCAGTTTGTGCAAGGAGAGATTGATTGCTTCTTTTTTGGTGGGGGCCCAAACCAAACAGTCATTTCAGCCACAGTCATGTGGCAGACCCTGTGGCTGAAATGATGGGTTTGTTAAAGTGTGCATGTCCTGTTTATACAAAATAAGGGTGGGTGGAAGTGCCCAAGGACAATTTCATCTTGCACCTCTTTTTTATTTTTTATTTATCTCTGCATCATGTGATGTTTGGGGCTAATTTTTTTAAGTGCCATCCTGTTTGACACTGCAGTGCCACTCCTAGATTTGCAAGGTGTTTGTGCCGCCCACTTGGGTCGCTTAGCTTAGTCATCCAGCGACCTCAGTGCAAATTTTAGGACTAAAAATAATATTGTGAGGTGTTCAGAATAGACTGGAAATGAGTGTAAATTATGGTTATTGAGGTTAATAATACTATGGGATCAAAATTACCATCAAATTCTATGATTTGAACTGTTTTTGAGGGTTTAAAAAAAAAAAAAACCGAATCCAAAACACACCCGAATCCGACAAAAAAATTTCAGGGAGGTTTTGGCAAAACGCGTCCGAATCAAAAACATGGCAGCGGAACCGAATCCAAAACCAAAACACAAAACCCGAAAAATGTCCGGTGCACATCTCTATTCTGAACACCTCACACTTCAAAATATTGTTTTTAGGCCAAAAGGTTGCACAGAGTTAGCTGGATGACTAAGCTAAAGGACACAAGTGGGCAGCACAAACACATGGCCCATCTAGGAGTGGCACTGAAGTAGCAGACAGGATGGCAGTTTTAAAAACTAGGCCCCAAAGAGCACATAATGCAAAGAAAAAAAAGAGGTGCATCGAGGTTGCTGGATGACTAAGTTAAGCGACACAAGTGGGCGGCACAAACACCTGGCCCATCTAGGAGTGGCACTGAAGTAGCAGACAGGATGGCAGTTTTAAAAACTAGGCCCCAAAGAGCACATAATGCAAAGAAAAAAAGAGGTGCACCGAGGTTGCTGGATGACTAAGTTAAGCGACACAAGTGGGCGGCACAAACACCTGGCCCATCTAGGAGTGGCACTGCAGTGTCAGACAGCATGGCAGTTTTAAAAAACTAGGCCCTAAGGAGCACATAATGCAAAGAAAAAAAGAGGTGCAATGAGGTAGCTGGATGACTAAGCTAAGTGACACAAGTGGGCGGCACAAAGATTTGGCCCATCTAGGAGTGGCACTGCAGTGGCAAACAGGATGGCAGTTTTAAAAACTAGGCCCCAAACAGCACATCATGCAAAGAAAAAAAGAGGTGCAAGATGGAATTATCCCTAGGCCCTCCCACCCACCCTTATGTGTATAAACAGGACATGCACAATTTAACAAACCAATAATTTTAGCGACAGGGTCTGCCACAAGACTGTGGCTGAAATGATTGCTTTGTTTGGGCCCCCACCCATAAAGAAGCAATTCATCTTTCCTTGCACAAACTGGCTCTACAGTGGTAAGATGTTGTTGTCATCCTCAGATTCCCCCCCTTCAGTGTTTACATCCTCATCCTCACAGAGAAATAATGGCCCTCATTCCGAGTTGTTCGCTCGTTATTTTCCTTCGCATCGGTGCGATTTTCCGCTAAGTGCGCATGCGCAATGTTCGCACTGTGGCTGCGCCAAGTAAATTTGCTAAGAAGTTTGGTATTTTACTCACGGCTTTACAAGGTTTTTTCTTCGTTCTGCTGATCGTAGTGTGATTGACAGGAAGTGGGTGTTTCTGGGCGGAAACTGGCCGTTTTATGGGAGTGTGTGAAAAAACGCTGCCATTTCTGGGAAAAACGCGGGAGTGGCTGGAGAAACGGGGGAGTGGCTGGACGAACGCTGGGTGTGTTTGTGACGTCAAACCAGGAACGACAAGCACTGAACTGATCGCACTGGAAGAGTAAGTCTCGAGCTACTCAGAAACTGCAAAGAAAAATCTTTTCGCTATATTGCGAATACTTCGTTCGCAATTCTGCTAAGCTAAGATTCACTCCCAGAGGGCGGTGGCTTAGCGTGTGCACTGCTGCGAAAAACGGCTAGCGAGCGAACAACTCGGAATGAGGGCCAATATTCAAACAAATCCACATCATTTAGGTGTCAGTGAACGGCTTACGCTATTACCCAAAGTTTCTGAAATTGACAATGACTTATAATGAATCCACTGCAGGTGACCTATAAGGGAGTATGTTCCTAGGTGGTTAACGTCCTTACCCCTACTTATTATGAATTGGCAAAGGCAACAGATGGCTTGACACCTGTTATCTGGATTTGTGGAGAAATGATTCCAAACCGAAGAGGTGGCTTTTTTGGTATTTTGCCCTGGCATGACAATGGTCTTTTTTATCCCATGGCCAACAACTGTCTCCACTGGTGCCTCATTCAAACAAACCACATCACCATCAGAATCCTCATCGTCAACTTCCTCCACAGCACCAGCTACACCTATATCCCACTCATTCTGGTGAACTTCTACAGTGACATCCTCAATCTCAATATCAGCAACTGGACTGGCGGTGATCCTACTACCACTTGTAGGGGGTGTGCAAATGGTGGTACGAGCCTCCTATTCCCGTACAGTGTTGTGAAGGTCAGGCCTAGACATCGCAACCGCAGACAGTGCCAGCACCCCTGTATTTTCACAACACCCCAGTAATTTTACAGTGTACATTGATTTTCAATGCACTCTGGAATAATTACAGCATACAAGACAGGGCCAGTGTACATTGATTTTCACTACACCCTAGAATAATTACAGCATAAAAGACAGGGCCGTGTACATTGATTTTCAAATTTCATTGTTACAACATACAAGGCTAGTGTAATGTTATTTGAATAGCAACACTCCTATATTTTACAGCATACAGTAGTGTGCTTTTAATTTTTAACAAATGCACCTCTGAATTTTTACAACATATAGGGCCAGCAGCACCCCTATATTTTACAGCATACAGCAGTGTGTTTTTAATATTTAACAACTGCACCCCTGCATTTTTAAAACATACAGGACCAGTGTAATGTTATTTGAACAGCAACTCCTCTATATTTTACAGCTTACAAGAGGAGTTTGCTTTTAATTTTTAACAACTGCACATTTGAATTTTGTCAGCATATAGAACCTGTAGCACCCTTATAATTTAAAGTATACAGGAGCAGTGTGCTTTTAATTTTTAACAACTGCACCCCTGAATGTTTATAACATACAGGGCCAGTGTAATGTTACTTGAACAGCAACATCACTATATTTTACAGCATACAGTAGTGTGCTTTTAATTTTTAACTGCACCCCTGTATTTTTACAACATACAGGGCCAGCAGCACCACAACATTTTACAGCATACAGGAGCAGTGTTCTTTTAATTTTTAACAACTGCACCTCTAAATTTTTACAACATACAGGGCCAGCAGCACCACTATATTTTAAAGCATACAGTAGCAGTGTGCTTTTATTTTTTAACAGTTGCACCCTTGAATTTTTACAACATACAGGGCCAGCAGCACCAATATATTTTCCAGCATACAGGAAGACAGTGTACAACACAGTGACAGCCAGGACAGCAACACCCATGTACAGCTGTAGCACATGAAACACCAGTGACAGCACCCCTGACACAGCACAGTTACACCACAGTGACTGCAGCAGCAGCCCTACAGCGCACACACTAACCCCACCTGACACCACCACCCACAGAGAGAGACAGGGGTCTGTCTCCCTCACTCTACAAGTCTGAAGTGAAAATGTCGGCGATGCACGGCTGTTTATATGGAATCCAAAACCCGCGAGAATCAGACAGCAGGATGATGAAGTTTTGCCTCTTTCTGGTTTCCGAGTCTGGCAGGAAGTCCCGAGTCAGACTCGGATCCGTGGCTCGGAGCATGAGGTTCTGGGTTTTCGGTTCTCAAGGTACCAAACCCGTTCATCTCTACCTGTAATATTGATCATGTATACACATAACAGTGGGGTGCTGGATGATTCGCACTGCATTCCAGTATAGTCCTGTACCACAGTGTTACCAGTCAGACCTGATTGTAGCACCAAACTTGTTAGCAGTTGGGCAAAACCATGGGGGTCATTCAAAGTTGATCATAGCTGTGCTAAATTTAGCACAGCTACGGTCTCCTTTCCTGACATGCGGGGGGATGCTCAGCACAGGGCTAGCCTGCCCTGCATGTCAGTCCGTCCCCCCCTCACAGAAGTGCAAAGGCATTGCACAGCGGCGATGCCTTTGCACTACAAGAGTAGCTCCTGGCCAGCGCAGCTTTAGCGTGCTGGCCGGGAGCTAGTCATCGCTCCCCGGCCAGCAGCGGCTGCGTGTGATGTCACGCAGCCACTGCGGCCCACCCCCCATTCGGTCCGGACACGCATGCGTTGGCCAGACCAAACACACGAAACGGTGGCCAAACGCCACTGTTCCGCACCCTTCCACCCAACGATCTCCTCTGCCTGTCAATCAGGCAGAGGCAACCACATCCCTGCTATGGCCTTCGGCCGTCTGGCATGCACCGGCGCACTACGGCGCCGGCGCATGCGCAGCAGGGACCCGTTTGCTCTGCTGCATTAAAACGCAGCAAGCAAACGGGTCAGAATGACCCTCCATGTGCACTGCAGGTGTGGGAGATATAACATTTGCAGAGAGAGTTAGATTTGGGTGGGTTATTTTGTTTCTGTGAAGGGTAAATACTGGCTGCTTTATTTTCACACTGCAAGTTAGATTTCAGTTTGAGCACACCACACCCAAATCTAACTCTCTCTGCACGTCATATCTGCCCCCCCCCTGCAGTGCACATTGTTTTTCCCAACTGCCTTCAAATTTGCTGTTACGATTAGGTCTGAATTACCCCCCCATGTCCCTACACAAACTTTCTTACTGTATTTTAGATCCATTTGGCCTCCCCACCCCCAATATGTATGTCCCCAGGTAATGCAACACTGCTATATTTATAACCCCCAGTGTCCAAGCATTACATTCCTGAACAGCCCCTAGCATCCCAGCTCCCTATACTACAAGCATATACTGTCCAACAAATTAGTGCAACTCATGGGCCTCCAATACTTCCAAATAACCAGTCTATTCCATGCCTGAGCACACATTCACATTCCTGCACATTCAAGTGACTCAGAGGCCCCTAGTTATCAAGGTCTCACTAACAGCTGGTATATACTGTCTAACTAAGCCTAATGTGATCAGCGGCCACAGCACCTTACTTCAGCAGCCTACTCCATGCCTCCACACACATTCACATTTCTGCACAGTAGCCCCTAGCACCACAGTTCCTACCTATAACCAGCACATCATTGTCCAACAAAATGTAGTATGTGGCCCCTGGGGCCCCAGCACCTCTGAATTCCTGGTGCTGCTTATACATCACTTTCCTGCACAGCGATTGACCCTGGGACCCCTGGTACTTGGTTACCAGCACCCCAGCTCCCAACTATAACCATCACAGTAGTGTCCAACTGAGCCCAGTTTGGACCCTTGGGTCCCTGCATCTCCCTCCACCAGTCTATGCCATAACTCCACACACACATGTAACAGCAGCAGACATCATGTTGACCCTTGTGGCCCTCAGTGGGTGTACCCACCTTAATGAACTGGATGGTGAAAATCGAATTGCCCACCCCACTTCTGCCTCCTACCACCACTTGCCAGTGCTCGTCTTGCATGAGCTTTCCTTCTAGCCAGCCATGCCCAGTATTGGGAGTCCCTGCACCGTGCCATGATACAATGGCTGCCTGAGGCAGAGCCGGCCCTAACCAGTTTGATGCCCTATGATTTTGGCAGGAACCCCTAGCACCACCTCTAACCCAGTATCCCTCTCCCAGAACAGCACCCATCACCCAGCAGTACAGATCACAGTAGCAGCCAGCAACACCCATCCCCCCTCAGAAGGGGGAAGAGAGGGAGACAAAGTGTGCAGGGTGAGAGAAGGGGAGGGAGAAAGAGAGAGAGGTGAGACAGAGAGGGGGAGTGAGAGAGGGTTTAGAGAGAGGGGGAGCAAGGAAAGAAAGAGAGAAAGAGAGAAAGAAAGAAAGAAAGGGTAAGAGAGTTGAGAGAGAGGGGGAGGGTGGGGGAGATAGATAGAGAAAGAGGAGAGACAAAGTGGGGTGAGAAAGAGAGAGGAGAGAGAGAGAGAGAAAGAGAGGTGAGAGCAGGGTACTGTAGAGAAAGCAGTGTGAGAGATGTGAGAGGGGGAGTACGCAAGATGGTTGAGAGAGAGGGGGAGCGGGGTGTAAGAGAGAGAGAGGAGAGGGAGATGAGAGAGGAAAAGAGAGAAAGAAAAAGAGCAAAAGAAAGAGGGAGAGATGGAGGGGAAAGAGGGTTTGAGAGAGAGAAAATGAAAGAGAGAGGTGAGACAGAGAGGGAGGGTGAGAGCGAGGGTTGAGAGAGAGAGGCGGGGGGGAAAAGGAAAGAAAAAGAGAATGAGAGAAAGTTGAGACATGTTAGAGAGAGAGGGACATGGAGGAGGAGTGGACAGAAAGAAATAGAGAAAGAGGGTTGAGAGAAATGGGGATGGGGAAGAGAGAGCAGGGGAGGGAAAGGGAAGAGAAAAGGAGAGAGAAAGAAAGAAAGAAAGAGAGAAAGAGAGAAAGAGAGAAAGAGAGAGAGAGAAAGAAAGAAAGAAAGAAAGAAAGAAAGAAAGAAAGAAAGAACACCCATCCCCCCTCAGAAGGGGGGAGAGAGGGAGAGAAAGAGCGGGGTGAGAGAGGGGGAGGGAGAAAGAAAGAGAGGTGAGACAGAGAGGGGGAGAGAGAGAAGGTTGAGCAGGGTATAAGAAAGAAAGAAAGAAAGAGAAAGAAAGAAAGAAAGAAAGAAAGAAAGAAAGAAAGAAAGGGGTGAGAGGGTTGGGAGAGAGGGGGGAGGGTGGGGGAGAGAGATAGAGAAAGAGGGGAGACAAAGTTGGGGTGAGAAAGAGAGAGGAGATAGAGAGAAAGAGAGGTGAGAGCAGGGTACTGTAGAGAAAGCAGTGTGAAAGAGAAGAGAGAGAGAGAGGCAAGATGTGGCGTACACAAGATGGTTGAGAGAGAAGGGGAGCAGGGTGTAAGAGAGAGAAGGGAGGGAGATGAGAGAGGGAAAGAGAGAAAGAAAAAGAGCAAAAGAGAGAGCAAGAGAGGGAGAGATGGAGGGGAAAGAGGGTTTGAGAGAGAGAATGAAAGAGAAAGAAAGAGAGAGGTGAGACAGAGAGGGAGGGTGAGAGAGAGGGTTGAGAGAGAGAGAGGCGGGGGGAGAGAAAAAGAAAGAAAAAGAGAATGAGAGAAAGGTGAGACGGTGTTAGAGAGAGAGAGGAACATGGAGGGGGAGTGGACAGAAAGAAATAGAGAAAGAGGGTTGAGAGAATGGGGGATGGGGAAGAGAGAGCAGGGGAGGGAGAGGGAAGAGAAAAGGAGAGAGAGAGAGAAAGAAAGAAAGAAAGAAAGAAAGAAAGAAAGAAAGAAAGAAAGAAAGAAAGAAAGAAAGAAAGAAAGACCCATCCCCCCTCAGAAGGGAGGAGAGAAAGAGAGCGAGGTGAGAGAGGGGGAGGGAGAAACAGAGAGAGGTGAGACAGAGCGGGGAGTGAGAGAAGGTTGAGAGAGAGGGGGAGAAGAAAGAAAGAAAGAAAGAAAGAAAGAAAGAAAGAAAGAAAGAAAGAAAGAAAGAAAGAAAGAAAGAGAGAACACCCATCCCCCCTTCGAGGGAGAGAAAGAGAGCGGGGTGAGAGAGGGAGGGAGGGAGAAAGAGAGAGAGGTGAGACAGAGAGGGGGAGTGAGAGAAGGTTGAGAGAGAGGGTGAGCAGGGTATGAGAAAGAAAGAAAGAAAGAAAGAAAGAAAGAAAGAAAGAAAGAAAGAAAGAAAGAAAGAAAGAAAGGCGTCTGAATGGGGTTGAGAGAGAGGATTGAGAGAGAGAGAGAGAGAGAGAGAGAGAGAGAGTGGGTAGGGGTGAGTGAGAGAGAGAGAGGGGGGTACAGGTGGTACTGTGGCTGTCCCCCTATCCTCTGTACAAGCATCACTGTGTACCTTGGGCAGCGGCAGGTCCCCCTACTCATCAGGATATGACAGGATATGCCCAGCACAAGTGGCAACAGAAGGTACCTGCAGACACAGCCTGCAAAACTGTCACTGGCCAAGGTGAGCCTTCCCTAGGCTTGGCATGCCAAATGCTCAGAGGGGCCACTTGACAGCTCTTCATGTGGGGGGGGGGGGGGCGTGGTCTCCACAGGTATGCTAATAGCGCAGCATATTCGGGAGAAGATTTGGGAGGGGGGCGATTGGAATACACACCAAGCCATGTCCCCCATATGCAGGCGCAGACATCTGCTGCAGCGTTACACTGAGATGGTACCAGCGATAAAGTAGCCAGGGAGCCCTTGTTGGGAATAGCATTGACAGTTTCTAGATAGCTGAAACTTAGATGCAATGTAACTTTCTGCAACTCTGTAGACAACAAAATACTTGCAGCTTGTGAGTGTATTGGATGTTTCCTTTAAACCCCTGGCTGCCTGTGGATTAGCTGGAGTATCATGTGATCACAGACTGGCTTCCAGTTGGTGTTTGGCTGATCACCTGATCCAAACTGTCTAGGTTGTGTCCATCTCTGATTCTGAAGGGAACTCAGACATGGAGCTTTCTGTGAAATATAAAGAGAATGGCAAGCAATACATTCACATGAACTCTGCAGTTCAGCACAGGGAGTGAATCAGACCTGATCGTAGATGTACAAAATTTAGCACATCTACGATCAGATTCTCTGACATGCAGGGGGACGCCCAGCACAGGGCTTGTCCACCCCACATGTCAGGACCTACCCTCCCTCACACAGGTGTGAAAGCATCGCACAGCGGCGATGCTTTCGCACCCACTGAGTATCTCCCTGCCTACTCAGACTAGCTGCACAGGTAGGCGGCTACCCGCCACATTCTTGGCTGCAGCGACTGTGTGTGATATCACGCAGCCGCTGAGACCCGTCCCAGCAACAGTCCGGACACGACTGCATTGTTTGGACCGCGCCCCCCCCCAACGGCATTCTAACAATGTTGGCACGCCCTCTCCTGCCCAGTGACCGCCTCTACCTGTCAATCAGACAGAGGAGATCGCAGCAGTGAGATGCTTTCACATCTCACTGGGTGCGCACTTGCAGTGCGGCCACTTCGCGTGCGCACTAGACATAGGGCATCAGGCTACTATCGTTGATGTTGCTGTGATCGGGTCTGAATTAGGCCCACTACCAGCTGGACTGCAAATTCTGCTGTAATCAGGAAACTGCAGACTTCACAGACAGAGAAACCTACAGGTGCATAATCAATCTGGAAAGGAATGTAGCAGTTAGTAACACAGATCTATGCTGCTGCTTGCTTGCTGAGCAGACCTCTCAGGCAATTCTGGAAAACTAAGTATATTACAGGATTGTTTGGTACGGCACAGGACTAAAGTAAGTATTTGAAAAGAAAATTGGGTTATGTTGTTTATGACCACTAAGTAACAAACAGTAGGAAAGTTATTAAGAAATCCCCTAAATGGGCATCAGAATCTCTGAAGTTGGTGGAGCTCCCAGAGTCAATGGAACATGCAAGTACACAAAAAGAGGAAAGCGAGACTCTGTGTTGGGGCACACTTGGTATGGTAAATTATTAAAACTTAACTTTTAATATAGACAATTTTAAATGTTACACAAACAGACATGTAAGAAAATCTAACAAAAATGAATGAAAATTAAAACACCTATATATGGTACAAAGTGAGCCCTTATTGAGGTAATATCAACAATGAAAAAATGAGGGGTAACAAGTTGTCCCTGATGGTGTACCTGTGGTGAAAATATGAGGCTGGAATATCCGTTGATATACAGAAATTTAGAAGAAGGATGGTATTGTGTAATGTAGATTGACTTAAAATCAATAAAGTGCCGCCTTCTATAAAGGTCCCCCTGGTAAGGATGTGATGGCTGTTTAGTTGATTGGACTGGTTTAAATGAGACTAAGTGAGGAGAAAATGGTAAGTGTCAAAGGTTACTCCCACACTTCTGCTTTTTGTGATTTTCACGGATAGATTAATTACTGCACCCAATATTCCCTAGTGGTCACCCATCTAGGTACTGATTTGGCATTTCACTGCTTTGGGCCTGGCTAGTGATATATGGCCGTAAAAGATCGGTGATAACAAATGAGAGAGTGTGTGGTTGATGACAAATACCGAGATTAGAAGTACTTCTGCTTTCCAACTAGTTTGCACAGTTTCTCTGTTACTGGAGCATTGCAGAGAAGAAAATCTGGCATGTGGATGAGAGCGTACTGGAAAGTGGTAAGAGAGAGAGAGTAATAGTATGGGTAAAGGGCCGCACCTTCTGCTGTCCAATGTCATATAATGGTTTATAGAGGACATAGGATGAGAGAGGCGGGCTAGCTTATGCTCATAGAATATAAAAAGGGACCATGTGTGGAACTGAAATATTCAAGCCTGTTGGCATAAAGAGATGTGGCTATTATGAAAAGTGCAGAAGCGGAGTGATTTTGACATCAATAAATTAGTGCAACAGATTTTCCATAAAAGACGCTTAACATTATGTGCATGTGTGTGTTTGGATTTGGGTAATATCCGTAGCACGCTTGACCCTCTTTGACATTAGTGTATCAAGGGATCAGTTTCATGATAAAATCGTAATGCTAAGCACAATAGTTCAGGTAGGTGCACCCCCAAATCAGTATAAGGCAAAATGTAAAAAAATCTGTCTCCAAAATCGTGGATATATGCACCAAAACTGACAATCTTACAAACAGTTCATATTGGTGAACAGAGTAGTTATAATAATCCTTGGTAGGTTCCAATAAATACACCCCGCACCCCCCCCCAAATGGGTATGTAGCAAGATAAGAGAAAGCCAACCTTATCTAAAATGGTATGAATATGTGCACCAGAGTGCCAATCTCATAGACAGTCCATAATAATAAACAAAATAATTCAAAAGGTTATAGACCCCAAATCGGTAACCTTATCTAGAATAGTATGGTATATACATCAGAGTGCCAATCTCATGAACAGTCCAAAATGATAAACAAAGTAAATCAAATAATTATAAACCCCAAATGGGTGGATACGATACCAGGGGACAAGTGGGCTGAATTGTGCACAATCCAGCACCACTGACACAAACGGCTGTTTGACCGGAAGGTGGCTTGTTCACTGTGTGTCAACTAAACAGCCATCACATCCTTACCAGGAGGTCCTTTATAGAAGGCGGCAGTTTATTGATTTTAAGTCAATCTTCATTACACAATACCATCGTTCTTCTAATTTTCTGGATATAGACGGATATTCCAGCCTCATATTTTCACCACAGGTACACCATCAGGGACAAATTGTACCCCTAATTTCTCATACGTCCTAGAGTATGCTGGGGAAGCTTCAAGAACCATGGGGTATAGATGGGATATGCAGGAGACATGGGCACTTTAAGACTTTAAAAGGGGTGTGAACTGGCTCCTCCCTCTATGCCCCTCCTCCAGACTCCAGTTAGATTCTGTGCCCAGAGAGACTGGTCACACACTGAGGAGCTCTACTGAGTTTCTTGGAAAAGACTTTATGCTAGGTTTATTATTTTCAGGGAGCATTGCTGGCAACAGTCTCCCTGCATCGTGGGACTGAGGGGAGAGAAGCAGACCTACTTCTGTGAGTTCAAAGGCTCTGCTTCTTAGGCTACTGGACACCATTAGCTCCAGAGGGTCTGATCACTTGGTACGCCTAGCTGCTCGTTCCCGGAGCCGCGCCATCACCCCACTTGCAGAGCCAGAAGAAAGAAGTCGGGTGAGTAAATAAAGAACAGAAAACTTCAGTGACGGCAGAAGACTTTGTGACTCTGAGGTACCGCGCAGCGGCCGCGCTAAGCGCACCATTGCTCCCACACACAAGCGGCACTAAAAGGGTGCAGGGCGCAGGGGGGGCGCCCTGGGCAGCATGTATACCTCAGATAAAGACTGGCAAGAGAGATATTAAGTGCCTGGGCACTAAATACAGACCCCCGCCAGTATAAATATATAGAAAATAGCTGGACTGAAGCGCGCCATTAAGGGGGCATGGCTTAGCCCTCACAGCTCTAACCAGCACCATTTTCTCCTCATAGACGCTGGCCCTGCCGAAACACTGCTGAACAGATCACAGTGGAAAACAGGTGCGGGCACAGTGTTTAGTGCAATATATGTTAAAAATAAAGCACAATATATAATGAGTGTGGTGTAAACGTCTGCTGTGTTTCCCTGACAGAAAGTACTGGGTCTATTCCTTATAGTCGGCATGTCTGAGGCTGAGGGCTCTGCCACAAACGGCTATAGGAATGTCTCTGTCGGCACCGCCGACTCCTGATTATACTTGGTTCATGTAAATAGTGTCAACATGTCAGTAGATGTATGCTTTTCCAATGAGAAAACTATATGGGAGACACAGACGTGTGTGGGTGACCCTGTCGGCACCAACTAATCTGGCTGGGTAAAAATTGACATGATAATGTGATGCATTTCAGGAAGCTATACCTGTATGTATGTATGTATGTATATGTATATATATATATATATATATATATATATATATATGTGTGTGTATGGTACGGTTGCATAGATCTGTGGCTCGAACACAGACGTGGTAATTTTTGTGGAGGGCGTATTATTAATAATTTATTTCCCTCAGACCCCTCGGGGTCGCAAAAATGTTATTTACTCCCTGATATCGACACGAATACTATTTCTTATGTCGACCATGATGTTTCCTGATTAGATCCACAACATCGGCATTCAGTACATGTTTCATATACATTACGAATGTATTAACTTCAATAGGGACCCTGCTGCTTCTGACAAAAATATATATAAAATATCTATATATAGCTATGTGTGTATATGTGTATTTTAATGTATATATTCATATAAAAAAATTATAATGAATGCTGAAGTAGAGTTATTCCTTCTCATGTGCTGGTCGCTCTGTTGAAAAGCACTAGGTCAGCCGTGACAAGATGGTTTCAAATCCTCACGAGGAATCCGAGTGTTTATTCTTTTCCCGCCGTGGATAGAATAAAGTGAGAGTCAACCCCTGTTCTGCACAGGGCCCTGTCACAAAGGATCGTATACAGGAAGCTAAGTGATATTTTAATTATATGCTTTGATTATATTTGCATTACATGCGCATGAGGGAGTGCTTGTATTCAGAAATGGTCGGTTACCTTGTCATCCGATATAATTAACCTGGGGAGAGATGGGATACTCCTTAAGTTGGGTCATATCTAAAACATAGCAGCATGTTGCCGTGCGACTACAAGAGGTATGGGACTCTTGGGTTCGCGGGCCAATTCCATGGCGGTCTCGGCTAGGAGGGCGTTGTGGATTCACCAATGGAATGCTGAGGGTGACTCCGAGAAGTACTGGAGTATCTTCCCTATGAAGGTGAAACCTGGTTTGGGGATGGCTTTGTTATGTTGCTCTCGGCAGATACCACTGGTTAGTCTACCTTCTTGAGCTATGTTCCCTCACAACGGTTGGTGACGCATTTTTGTAGGATGCAGTCATTTCGACCGGATGGGTACGGTTTTTCCCCTTCTTTGCAGGTAGAGGAAGGTGAAAAGGTAAAAGGTCAGCATCCTTTTCAAGTTCGCAGAAGCAGAAATCATCCTCTGTTTCTACCACATCCACCGCATGTCGCTGGGTCTATCATGCAGGAGCCCACTCCGGTGGGACCACATCTAATACTCTTCAGTCAGTCCTGGAATGGACATGGACAAGTGAGTTAAGAATAGAGTCCCAAGGGGGACATACTGGAGTGTCCAGATAATTCCCCTCACTGATTTTTCAAATAGGTCTTACCGATTCTCCTCTGGACGGGGAGGTAGTATGCGACGCCACACAAGAGTTGGGTCAGGATCAGGACATTAGCCTGCTGTCCCTGTCACACATAAAAAAAAAGCTGTTATTCAAGCTTTTTCGTGCTTCTGAGCCCAGACAGCTCAGTCAGAACAATTCCAAAAATTTCTACTTAAGAAGTTGAACTATAAGATGGAATCTCTCAGGGCAGGGATCTCCAATCTGTTAAAGGAGAAAGAGGTTTTAAGTGCGGTTTCTTCCACGTTAGGCTTACCTGGGTTTGCTATTCAGGGTTGTCATTGCCAGTTCACCGGAGTGATGGCAGTATGATGGTTTTCCTTCGATAGTAAAAGCCATTATTATTCTGTACTGGGATGCTCTCCTGACTACGGCGAGGTCAAGAAACAAGTGGTGCAAGTCAATGTTTCTCTCTGACAGTTCTTCAACACAGTGGTTGGCTCCTGAACTTGCCAGAATCACTGTTGATCCCAACGACGCGGATGTCGGAGTTGGGAATAAGGTTAGATACAGAGCTGTTGAGAGTTTGTTTTTTCCAGTGGAAAGAGATCTGAGGATCCAGAGTCGGATCAGATTTGCAACAGTGTAAACCCATCAATACGTTCCATTGATGAAGAAGATGGTTGCGGCCTACGCGGCCATTCGGTGAGCAGGTTAAATGCCAGAGTGGTTTTAGCGGGACCAGTTGGATGTGTGGTCCAGATTTCACCTGCACATGTACCGGAAAATAATCCTATTTTCCAGGACCAGGATATCTCTCCTGTGGTGGCTTCGCAGTTCTCACCTCCTAGAGGGACGAAGGTTCGGAATCCAGGATTAGATCCTGGTGTCCATGGATACAAGTTTCCGAGGCTGGGGAGCAGTCTTTCAAGGGGAAGAATTTCCAGGGAAAAAGGTCAAGCCGGGAAGCTTGTCCGCAATAAGCATTCTGGAGTTAAGAGCTATTTACAACGGAACATCTTCGCGATCTGCCCGTCTTAATTCAGTTGGACAACTTAACAGCAGTGGCGCAAGTAAACCGCTAGGGCGGAATGAAGAGCAAAGCGGCAATGGCAGAAGCCACAAAAGTTTTCCGCTGGGCGGAAAGGCATGTAAACGTTCGATTAGCGGTCTTCATTCTGGGTGTAGACAACTGAGAAACAGACTTCCTCAGCAGACACGATCTCCATCCAGGAGAGTGGGGTCTTCATCAAGAGGTTTTCACAGAAGTGACAAGTCTTTGGGGAATTCCTCAAATAGACATGATGGCGCTTTGCCTGAACAAGAAACTTCAGGGATATTGTTCCAGGTCGAGAGACCCTCAAGCAATAGCGGTGGACGCCCGTGTGACACCGTGGGTGTTTCAGTCGGTCTATGTGTTCCCTCCACTTCCACTCTTTCCGAAGGTGATAAAGGTCATAAGAAGAACAATGGTTCAGGCGAACCTCATTGTTCTGGTCTAGTCAAGGAGGGCTTGGTATCCAGATCTTCAAGAATTACTCATAGAAGATCCCTGACCTCTTCCTCTACGAGAGGACCTGTTACAGCAAGGACCGTGTGTGTATCAAGACTTACCGCGGCTGCGTTTGACGGCATGGCGGTTGAATGCCATATCCTAGCCCGAAAGGGTATTCCCAGTGAAGTCATTCCCACACTGCTTCAGGCTAGGAAAGAAGTAACGGCGAAGTTTTACCACCGTATTTGGAGGAAGTATGTGTCTTGGTGTGAATCCAAGAAGGCTCCTACGGAAGAATTTCAGCTGGGGCGTTTGCTCCATTTTTTTGCAAGCAGGTGTGGATGCGGGCCTAAAGTTAGGCTCCATTAAAGTACAAATTTCAGCCATATCTATTTTCTTTCAGAAAGAATTGGCCTCCCTTCCAGAAGTTCAGACCTTCGTGAAGGGCGTGCTGCACATCCAACCTCCCTTTGTGCCCCCGGTGGCACCATGGGATCTTAATGTGGTGTTGCAGTTCCTGCATTTCTCATTGGTTCGAACCTTTACGTAAGGTTGAGTTGAAATTCCTTACTTGGAAATTGGTCATGCTGTTGGCCTTGGCATCCGCAAGGCGAGTGTCTGAATTGGCGGCTTTGTCTCACAAAAGTCCCTTTTTAATCTTCCATGCAGATAGAGCGGAGTTGAGAACTCGTCAGCAATTTCTGCCAAAAGTGGTTTCATCGTTTCACGTAAACCAGCCTGTTGTGGTGCCAGTGGCTACTGACACCTTGGCGGAATCAAAGTCTCTCAATGTGGTCAGAGCTTTGAAAATCTATGTCACCAGAACGGCTCAGATTAGGAAAACAGAGGCTCTGTTTGTCTTGTGGGCTCCCAACAAGATTGGGGCTCCTGCTTCCAAGCAGACTATTGCACGCTGGATCTGTAATACAATTCAGCAGGCTCATTCTACGGCAGGTTTGCCGTTGCCAAAATCGGAGAAGGCCCATTCTACCAGAAAGGTGGCTCATCCTGGGCGGCTGCCCGGGGGATCTCGGCATTACAACTCTGCCGAGTAGCTACTTGGCCGGTTTCAAACACCATTGCGAGGTTTTACAAGTTTGATACCCTGGCTGATGAGGACATCTGGTTGAGTCAATCGGTGCTGCAGAGTCATCCGCACTCTCCCGCCCGTTCTAGAGCTTTGGTATAAACCCCATGGTTCTTGAAGCATCCCCAGCATCCTCTAGGACATATTAGAAAATAGGATTTTAATACCTACTGGTAAATCCTTTTCTCTTAGTCTGTAGAGGATGCTGGGTGCCCGTCCCAGTGCGTACTGTATCTGCAGTCATTGGGTATGTTTACACACATGGTGTGTTGTGGTTAAGTCAGCCTGTTGCTGACATTATTCAGGCCATAACATGCGTTATGCTGTTACTGGTTGTGTTTACACACATAGATTGTGTTACGTTTTATGTCAGCGTATTGCTGCATATTCTTCATGCCGTCGGCTGGTGTTCTATTGAATGCCACGTTCTGCGGCATACTGGAGGTGTGAGCTGGTAAAATGCTCACCGTGGTTTAACAATAAATTATTTCCTCGAAATGTCCGTCTCCCTGGGCACAGTTCCTATAACTGGAGTCTGGAGGAGGGGCATAGAGGGAGGAGCCAGTTCACACCCCTTTTAAAGTCTTAAAGTGCCCATGTCTCCTGCGGATCCCGTCTATACCCCATGGTTCTTGAAGCATCCCCAGCATCCTCTACAGACTAAGAGAAAAGGATTTACCGGTAGGTATTAAAATCCTATTTTTTTTTCATTGTTAACATTAGCTTAATAAGGGCTCACTTTGTACCATATATAGGTGTTTTAATTTTCATTAATTTTTGTTAGATTTTCTTACATGTCTGTTTGTGTAACATTTAAACTTGTCTATATTAAAAGTTAAGTTTTAATAATTTACCATACCAAGTGTGCCCCAACACAGAATTCTATAAAACTGCTGGGCAAATGTCAAGGGTAAGTCATACTTGCCTACTTTTGGAAACTAGTTTCAGGGAGATTCAAGATGGTATGAGAGCTTGCTGGCACACCACTGAAGGGTTGTGTCATGCTCCACCTAAAGGGTGTGTCTAGCACCACCCATGGGTGTGTCTATTGCCATTCAGGGGGATGTCCTGCAGGTAGAAACTAAATAACTTAGAGCAGCATGCCATGCTGCCAGGGTGTGTGTGTGAATGGGTGGTATATGTAGTTGCACACACAGGAGTCGGTGCCAGCCTACACACAGGAGTCGGTGCCAGCCTACACACAGGAGTCAGTGCCAGCCTACACACAGGAGTCAGTGCCAGCCTACACATACACGGGTCAGTGCCAGCCTACACACACAGGGGTCAGTGCCATTCCTACACACATACACATGCGTCAGTGCCAGTATACAAACAGGAATCAATGCCAGCCTACACACTCACACATACACACACACACACACACACACCAAACAGGACAGTATTAACCTACACACAGTGCCGGCATATGAGGCCACTGAGGTAGAACCACTTACACTCACTTTGGGATTGGGCACTCCTTATAGATACATAGATTTGATGGCAGATAAGAACCACTTGGCACATCTATTCTGCCCATGTATACTCTAGGGTTATTTATATATTTTTTGGGGCGGCAATTAACCTACCAGTGTATTTTTGGACTGTGGCAAATATCGCCATTACCAATAGCCAAAAATACATTGCATCTCTTCTCAATCAGTTTATCAGCCTTATGGAAAGAATGAATATTAGGCGTTAGATATCCTTAGTAACACTGCAGCCTGAATCTCAGAAGTGTCTATTTGATTGTTCAATAGTAAATTGGTAACACAGTGATAGTAACAGTTATACAGTTGTTAAAGAATTAACGTATGGTTATTATGTTGCAATGCCTCAAATACACTTCATTTTGCAACTAAAAGGAGATATATATATATATCTCCTTTATTATTCGCTGTATAGATTGCTAATATATTGCCACCGTAGAGCATAGGACAGTATGTGTCTGGATTGGTATCGCACACTGTGGGTATGTTTTATATATACTGTATACCGCATTATATAGGTTATTAACATTACAGAGTACAGGGTAAATAGTGTTCAATTGATCAGTTGTTTATTAGCCTCTGGTAGTGTAAAGTACGCCTAGAACATATATTTTGCAGTATTGAATATAGGTTGTGATTGGCAATACAAGAATCTAATTGGCTTGGTAGATGTGTACCAATCAGATCAGTGCATTTAATAAACAGTAATAATTACAAATCTTGTTGTTTTTGGTTAATATTATGCTACTAATGTATAGTGCCAGGTCCTTGGATGAAATAATAACCGCTAACCCTAAACTGTAAGAGAGTTACACACAAGGGTAAGGAATAAGAGGGACTGTTTAATCTCCCAGGACGGAAGGCAGAGATAGGGAAGGCCACGTAAGTTTACTGAATAATACCCCTTTTCCACCTACGAGCACGGGTCGCAGCCGGGAGCCTGACACGGGAGCTGCCCCCTGCTGCGACCCGTTCTCGGCCCCTTTCCCATCAGCAGTCACAACCCGGCATATGCCGGGTTGGTGACGCTTCTAGTGACGCGGCAGGGGCGGCGCAGGGAGATCACATGATCTCCCAGCGCCGCCCTTCCATACAGTGTAAACGGGAGCCGTGTCGCATCGACACGGCTCCCATTTACACTACAACCCTACCCGGATCATTACCGTGTCCTACCCAGGTAGATAGCCGAGTAGGATTCATGGGTCACTTGATCCGGGTTTACCCTTTTCCACTTGCAAAAAACACGGGTAAATGCGCGCCCCCGTGCATTTACCCATGTTTTTTGAGCTAGTGGAAAAGGGGTATTACATGCAGCAGCGTGTGCCCGGCCAATCTGCAGTTGGAGGCCAGAGGTCACATCTGTTACCTTGCAAGAGTATTCCCCTGCCTTCCCCGGAGTGTCAATCGTCCCACCAACAAGTTTATTCATCACTCACCCCTCCTAGATGATCTCTGTACGCTAGGGGGGAGAGGCAGAGGGATCAGAAGCTGCTGCTGCCAAGGCCAATGGAGATGGACACTGCGCGGTAAGGTGTCCATAGTAACTGGCTGCTCGTAGGCTCTGCAGGGCTGGCTCTCCGCGATGCTGTCCATGCCCCCGTCCATTCCCAACCTATTTTGCATGCTCACTCCAAACTGTGCTCCCCTGGCGGCCGGACTTGCGCATGCGCCGTTCAGATTTCTTTCGGGGCTAGCTGATTCCAGGGGATTGTGAGGGCTGTGCGGGGCAGCGGGAGAATGTTTGCAGGAATGGGAGCCTCCCGCAGAATGCGGGAGTGTTGGCAAGTATGGGGTAAGTCACAAAACAATCTAGTAAATTATGAAAGAAATAGGACTGTGACACTAGTAAAATATAACTATAATTTAATGTACATATAGATTAATGCAGTGGTTCCAGAGGCGTCACTAGGGTTGGTGTCACCAGGTGTGGTAACTCATGGTGTCACCCCCCATGGATCTCCTCCCGCTTCACACCACATGGAATACTTAGTAAATATGTGCGCGCCTGGCCATTGTTCAGGTTTTTTTTTTCTTCAGGTTTTGGTATTGGATTAGTTTTGCCAAAACCGCCCTGCCCTTCTGTGTTTTGGTTTTGGTTCTAATTTTTTTAAATTATATAAACAGCTAAAATCACAGCATTTGGGCCTGTTTTTGTTCCTATAGAATTAACCTCAAAAGCATTCATTTCCACTCATTTCCAGTCTATTTTGAACACCTCGCAGCTCAAAATATTGTTTATAACAAGTTTATACCAAAAAGGTTGCATCGAGGTACTGTAGGTGGATGACTAAACTAAGCGACAGAAGTGGGCAGAACAAACAACAGTGGCAGACAGGATGGCAGTTTTAGAAACTATAATTGCAAAGAAAGAAGGCAAACTCTTCCAGTATAAGCGCCCTAATAAATAAAAGAACACATATAACATATACGTCCCTTATAAGTTGTAGATGTGTTGTTTCTTCAGTTTCTTAATCATCAGGAGGTTCAATGTTGATGATTTGATCTCAATGTTTTTATGTAAAAACAAAAATTAAACATACAATGTGTGATATCGTTTTGTGCAATCCTCTTTTATATGTAGAAAACAGTCCTTGTTCCAACAGGGGTGGAAAAAACACCAGAAAGTATAGTCTATATGAGGTGCGTACCCCAGACTCACACTAAGGGAGAGTGTTCGTGCACATAAAGGTTTCTTTATATTTCTTCACCCCTTCGGTGGAGCCTTCACCAGCTAACATGCAAGGAAATGCATACCTAAACTCACTTAGAGAAATAGATAAGTCAAGTGCATAAAGGTATCTTTTTCCTCTATAATTACAGCAATTATGGTGCGTACCACACTCACGAGAAATAATGCAAAGATGTTCCTATCTGGGTTTCTTTTCCTTTTCAAATCCACACCCATCTTAGATTTAGGACCAGATGTATAGTTGAATATTCTCAACGGTTGTTATGTGGAAATATAAAACATATTAACATAACACTGTGTAATATCGTTTTGTGTAAAGCTCTTTCTTATATAAAACTACCCTTGTCCATCATAACAGAAGAAGAAAAAATGGAGGTCTATGCGAGGTGCGTACCCCAACTCACACTCAAGGTAAGTATTTGTGCGTATAAAGGTTTCTTTTATTACTTCTTCACCCTCTCCGTGTGACCTTCACCAGATAGTATGCAAAGAAGAGCATACCTAAACTCACTTAAAAATATAGATGAGTCAAGTATATAAAGGTATCTTTTCCCCTATTGTTACAGTGAAAGGATGCGTACCACACTCACGCTAAAGGAAGTAGAGATATTCGCATCTGGGTATCTTTTTGTATCCACACCCGTCTCAAACACAGGAAACAGGTGTAAATTTTGATGGCCCCAAAACAAAGAGAAAAGGATGTGCCGCTCAATCCGTATCTTTTTTTAAAAAGTTTATTATACACAAAATTCCCATAGTTGGGATGTATATAAAAAAATACAGACAAAAAATCGACAAACATCCATATAAAATATCAACAAAAATGCTTCTTAAAAAATCTTTAAAAACATAATCTGCACCAATACAAAATGCCTGGACTTCATAATTTGCAGATAAATGATAAGAATCAAAAATACCTCAGTTGTTATCTATTAAACCACAGTGCCCAGTGGTTGTCGACGCATTTCGTCTCAACGGGAGCCTTCCTCTAGACATGTGGGCACTGTGTAACCCCATGCTATTTAACTGGGCACTGGCCAATAAGGGATGTAGGAAGTGACCTCACACTTCCACTGTTAATTATCAAATATAGTGAATAAAATATAAAATATTCAATATAGAATTAAAAGACACTTTAAGAGTGATTAATGTATAACTTGTTAGTTGGAGTTTGATATTTAATTTAATGATTTCTGTATCAATAACAAAATCAGCTGACAGGAAGTAGGAATATCCTATTAGCATGGGAAATGTGTGCTCGCAGAAGGCCTTCCTCCACAAAAGAGTAATGGGATTAAGTAGTTCCCCAAAACTGTTTTTCCCTATACACAGGAAGTAGCCGCAAGCGGCGCCGTCTAAATCTCCTTGCGGCGCCAGCTTGCGTTTCAGAGCTGGCTCCCGGAAGCGGAACCTTGTCAGTGATGCGATTTGCGTTCCACTGCGAGGTGCGTGCGTTCCACCATCAGCTTCCGTGTTTGCGCACTGAAGCCGCAGTGATGAGCGTAGCTTACCTCTGGCAAAGGTAGAAAGTTATCAGAATGCTTTGGACTGCAATCTATGGGACCACAAAAAGAGAGACCCCATACATTGCAAGAAGTATGTAAGGACCAAAGACATATATAAAGGAAGCATTTGCTTGAATCTACATGCTCTCCTAAATAAACTTTACATTTATATTACATACAATTACGGTTATGTAAACACATAGATGGCATAATAAGAAAGTTACATATACATTGAATGCAGTAAACAATGTGATATATTGATACAATGCATATAAGGACATTGGTGTGTGTTGCACACACAAGCCTAAATTGTGGGGCCTATGTACCGGTGTCACTCAGACACAGGCATCCACATGACAGGATCCCACCAGGGAATTGTGTGTCACATAGAAAATCTAAAAAAATATATACATATGTACACATATTGACGGTAGAAAATCCAAACTTCCTAAGTTTCCTTTTTTCATGTGGAGATGTCCAAGCTTATCTTCATAAGCGAAATAGAGTCCAAAATCGTTTATTGAATTCCAGATGTTATTAGAATGAATATTGTAGGGACATCTGAAAAAAACGCAGGTCAGATGGAGAAGAGACAAAAAGGTGAATAATTAACAGTTTTTAGAGAAACCACTTGAGTTCAAAGTCCTTATTAAGGCCTTGAGGTATCAACGTTTTATATGAATGGATACAGTTCATTTCAAGCTTAGCTAAAGATTTTGCTATACTTCCACCCCTAATGTTGCCTTTAGCAACTTTAATCCCAAAAAATGCCTTAATACATTTGGTAGAGCTATCATACACTTCTTAAAAATGGCAAGATAGGGCATGTGTCTCTAGTCCCTTTTTAATGTTTCTGAGATGTTCAGATATGCAGATATTCAGTTGTCTAGATATACGGCCTATATAAAATTTATTACACGTGCACTGTATTGCATACACCACATTTTTTGTATTACACGTTACAAAATCTTTAATTTGAACCTCTATTCCATCGATCTCTATTTTTTCAAATCTGCTATTATCCTTATGTTCAACATTTTTGCATCCTTGGCAACAGCCACACCTATAGAAACCTTGGGATTTTATTATAGATTCCTTAGATGATTTAGAAGGGAGCATGCTCGATACCAACTTGGTTTTTAAATTTGGTGCCTTTTTATAAATATATGTGGGCTTGTCTGGAATAATGGTGCCAATCACCGGATCTTTTTTAAGTACATTCTAGTGTTTTTTTATGATTTTCTCCATTGTTCTATGCTGACTGGTATACTCTGTTATAAAGGCCCACTGGTATTTCTCATGATTTCTATCTTTGTTAGGTTTAGTGATCAAAAGCTCTTCCCTGTTTTGATCACCAAACTTGGAAATTTCCTGATTGATGTTATATTCATCATAGCCACATGCCTTAAACTTAGATTTTAGTTCTTCAGTTTGTTTAACGAAAACCTCACGTTCCGTACAATTCCGTCTAAGGCAGTTAATCTGACTTTTAGGTATAGAATTTAGCCAGCTGTCATGATGACAGCTGGTCATTGGAATATAAGAGCCAGAGTCTGTTGGCTTAGTGTAGTTCATAGTGTGTAGTTTCCCTTCCTTAACATATACTGTGATGTCCAGAAAATTAATGCTGGTATTGCTAGTTGTAAAGGACAATTTGATATTCCTATTATTAATATTTAAGGATTTTAAAAATTCGTCAAGGAGGTTGTCTCTGCCCCTCCAAATTAGAAATATATCATCTATATATCGCATATAGGTCTCCAGGTTTACTCCAAAGGGGTTGTTAGCCCAGATGGTTTTGAGCTCCCACAACCCCATAAACAAGTAGCGAACCTGGTGCCCATCGCGGTCCCTGTTTTTTGATATAGAAATCGTCTTTAAACAGGAAGGTGTTGCTAGTCAAAATAAAACGAATGCCCTCTAGTATGAAATCCTGTAAGTCTTTGGAAAGATCTGACTTCCAAAAAAGATCTGGTCACCTCAATGCCCTGATCATGGTTGATGATGGTAGAGAGGGAACTCACATCGGCAGTGGCCAATATGAGTCCCTCCTCCCATTCCACTTTTTCCAAATTGAGTAGAAAATCTCTTGTGTCTATAAGGTGAGATTGATTCCATTTTACTAGGGGCTGTAAGAAAAAGTCGATATATTGCGACAAATTAGCCGTGGTTGATTCCACTCCCGAGATGATTGGTCTTCCTGGGGGTCCACCAGGCATTTATGGACCTTAGGCAATAGATAAATGACGGGGGTTTTAGGATCATCATTAAGGAGATAAGAAGCTTCCTTATTGGTAATAGTATCCTTTTTTAAATATTTGTTAATTAGGATCTTACATTTTTCCTGAGTGGAATTTAAGGGGTCCCCTCTTAATTTCCTTTATGTGGTGATATCGTCTGTCTGAACATTTCTCCTTCATACTTTATCACGTCCATTAGGACGATCCCTCTTTATCTGCTGGTTTGATGATCAGACTATCATTCATTTTTAGTTCTTTTAGAGCTTTACGCTCTTTGAACGTAAGGTTGGGCGTGTTTTTATTTTTTGCTCCCTTTTTAAGTTCAATTTTTTCAAAATCATCGAGGACAAGAGTACAGAAAGTTTCAATAAAAGGACCCTTAACATACTGTGGGTAGAAGATAGATTTTGGACAGAAGGGGGTAGTTGTAATTACTTCATCCCCCTCCTCTTCCCTATCCTTCCCCTGTCCAATAAATAATTTTTTTACAGTAGGTTTCCTACTGAATTTTTGCAAATCCACAAAGAGGTCAAAAGGTTTAATAAAGTTGGTAGGGGCGTATTTGAGTCCTTCTTCCAACAATGATGTTTGTTCCTGCGTTAAAGTATGATTGCTTAAATTAAATATTTTAACTACTGATCGTGTCTGGCCTTGATTCTCTAAGCCTGGATCTTTATTGTTAGGGACATCCTTAACGCTTTTTCTAGTACGTATTTTTTTGTGTTGCCTCCGTTTATTTTTTACTTTGGAACTTAGCAAGCCCCCTCTTTTCCCACAATTTTTGTGTTTTATCTGTATCTGTGGTTCATCTGGCGCTGATCTAAAAAAAGTGAGGAATCAATGTCTCTATCTCTTAAAGAGGAGAAACCATTTCTTAATGGAACATATTCATCTTTATTGGCGGCATAGTTAAAATCTCTAAATCTTATTGATCTTCTTGGGGAGATTCTCCTCCATTCTAGATCCTCCTCATACTGTTCCCCCCTGTAATTCGGGGGGTTTACCTTAATTGGGTTTTTTCGGGGGTAGTTATTTCATTGGGTAGATTTCCCTGAATGTTTCTGGAATCGTTCTTGGGTATTAGTTCTAAGACCCATCCGTCCCCTATCTCCAACACTTGGTTTTGAATGTCTCTGATGCCTAAGGGGACTCTTTATCCTCTCATCTTCTCTCACAGTTTCATCTCTTTCCAATCTTTCTCTTTTAATTCTCTATATACATTTTTTAAATTTATTTTCTATAAGTATTTTCTCGGTCTTTTTTATTCTAAATTTAATTGCATTTTCCAATTCTCTATAATCCTTTGTGTTAGAGTAGTTGTCTACTAAGGATTTATAAATCCCTATTTTTTCTTCTAGCTGACTTAACTCTTTTTTCCTTTCTTTTACAATCAATTCCATTAGGTTGAAAGAGCAGCGATTTAAAATAGTCTCCCACTCTTTCTTAAAGTCCTCACAAAGAACGTAAAGCTCTAAAAGAACTAAAAATGAATGATAGTCTGATCATCAAACCAGCAGATAAGGGGGAAGGGGATCGTCCTAATGGACATGATAAAGTATGAAGGAGAAATGTTCAGACAGTTAGATGATATCATCACATACAGGAATTTAAGAGGAGACCCCTTAAATTCCACTCAGGAAAAATGTAAGATCCTAATTGACAAATATTTAAAAAAGGGTACTATTACCAATAAGGAAGCTTCTTTTCTCCTTAATGAGGATCCTAAAACCCCCGTCATTTATCTATTGCCTAAGGTCCATAAATGCCTGGTGGACCCCCCAGGAAGACCAATCATCTCGGGAGTGGAATCCACCACGGCTAATTTGTCGCAATATATCGACTTTCTTACAGCCCCTTGTAAAAAGGATTAAATCTCACCTTATAGACACAAGAGATTTTCTACTCAATTTTGAAAAAGTGGAATGGGAGGAGGGACTCATATTGGCCACTGCCGATGTGAGTTCCCTCTATACCATCATCAACCATGATCAGGGCATTGAGGCAACCAAATATTTTTTGGAACAGTCAGATCTTTCCAAAGACTTACAGGATTTCATACTAGAGGGCATTCGTTTCATTTTGACTAACAACACCTTCCTGTTTAAAGACGATTTCTATATCCAAAAAACAGGGAATGCAATGGGCACCAGGTTCGCTCCAAGTAATGCCAACTTGTTTATGGGGTTGTGGGAGCTCGAAACCATCTGGGCTAACAACCCCTTTGGAGCGAACCTGGTCTCCTATATGCAATATATAGATGATATTTTTCTTATTTGGAGGGGCGGAGACAACCTCCTTGATGAATTTTTTACATCCTTAAATATTAATAATAGGAATATCAAATTGTACTTTACAACTAGCAATACCAGCATTAATTTTCTGGACATCACAGTATATGTTAAGGAAGGGAAACTACACATTATGAACTACACTAAGCCAACAGACTCTGGCTCTTATATTCCAAAGACCAGCTGTCATCATGACAGCTGGCTTAATTCTATACCTAAAAGTCAGATTAACCGCCTTAGGCGGAATTGTACGGAACGTGAGGTTTTCGTTAAACAAGCTGAAGAACTAAAATCTAAGTTTAAGGCATGTGGCTATGATGAATATAACATCAATCGGGAAATTTCCAAGTTTGGTGATCAAAACAGGGAAGAGCTTTTGATCACTAAACCTAACAAAGATAGAAATCATGAGAGATACCAGTGGGCCTTTATAACAGAGTATACCAGTCAGCATAGAACAATGGAGAAAATCACAAAAAAACACTGGAATGTACTTAAAAAAGATCCGGTGATTGGCACCATTATTCCAGACAAGCCCACATATATTTATAAAAAGGCACCAAATTTAAAAACCAAGTTGGTATCGAGCATGATCCCTTCTAAATCTATGGAATCTATAATAAAATCCCAAGGTTTCTATAGGTGTGGCTGTCGTCAAGGACGCAAAAATGTTGAACACAATGGGAATAGCAGATTTGAAAAAATAGAGATCAATGGAATAGAGGTTCAAATTAAAGATTTCGTAACGTGTAATACAAAAAATGTGGTGTATGCGATACAGTGCACGTGTAATAAATTTTATAAAGGCCGTACATCTAGACAACTGAAAATCTGCATATCTGAATATCTCAGAAACATTAAAAAGGGACTAGAGACACATGCCCTATCTTGCCATTTTAAAGAAGTGCATGATAGCTCTACCAAATGTATTAAGGCATTTTTTGGGATTAAAGTTGCTAAGGGCAACATTAGGGGTGGAAGTATAGAAAAATCTTTAACTAAGCTTGAAATGAACTGAATCCATTCATATAAAACACTGATACCTCAAGGCCTTAATAAGGACTTTGAACTCAAGTGGTTTCTGTAAAAACTGTTCATTATTCACCTTTTTGTCTCTTCTCCATCTGACCTGCGTTTTTTTCAGATGTCCCTACAATATTCATTCTAATAACATCTGGAATTCAATAAATGATTTGGACTCTATTTCGCTTATGAAGATAAACTTGGACATCTCCACATGAAAAAAGGAAACTTAGGAAGTTTGGATTTTCTACCGTCAATATGTGTACATATGTATATATTTTTTTAGATTCTCTATGTGACACACAATTCCCTGGTGGGATCCTGTCATGTGGATGCCTGTGTCTGAGTGACACTGGTACATAGGCCCCAAAATATAGGCTTGTGTGTGCGACACACCAATGTCCTTATATGCATTGTATCAATATATCACATTGTTTACTGTATTCAATGTATATGTAACTTTCTTATTATGCCATCTATGTGTTTACATAACCGTAATTGTATGTAATATAAATGTAAAGTTTATTTAGGAGAGCATGTAGATTCATGCAAATGCTTCCTTTATATATGTCTTTGGTCCTTACATACTTCTTGCAATGTATGGGGTCTCTCTTTTTGTGGTCCCATAGATTGCAGTCCAAAGCACTCTGATAACTTTCTACCTTTTAATAGAAAAAGGGGTTTGTTAACCGCACAGACTGGAGAAAAATAAAATAAAGGATATCTAGGTCAAAGGACAGTCTATAAATGAGTAATACTCCTACCCCAAGTTTTCTTATATCTTGCACTTCTGTGCCTGTGTATTAATTAAGGGCAATGGGGGGTGCTCCCTGAGAGTTTAGGTTAAATTTTGCAACAGAACTTTACCAAGAAAGGTAAACAAGAACTCTCCTATATTGGGGCACTCAGTTGGTGTCATAAATATGTGTGCAACACACTTGGATCAATAATAGGGAAAGATAGAAAGAAAGAGGAAAGATAAGAATAGAAGAAAACTCTATTTAAACTTAACTTTTATTATGGAATAATTAAAATAGAGAGATAGAACACTCACTTTATCTAAAAAGGCGAAATATAGACACACTACATACAATACAACATGTAACAAATATAAAAGGTACAGGTAATGTATAAACTCTAATGGGCCTTAGCCCTCTCTGTTGATAGAGAATGATTTTGTGAATGACACCTTCAGAATTTAAGTCAAGACCTTATGGCAGTTTTCTTGGTTCTGCTGCCTCGTATGCGCTTTTGCATTATATACGTAGGTGAGAGACCATTACTTGTGCCAGTCTCTAGAGTCACAGACAGTGCCAGAGCATCAACGGAGAGTGTCTCATTCACTTCTACTTTTGGTTGATGACCTATGGTCAGTGCAGCCAATGAGAGAGCTACTGACACTTAACCTGCTCTGGTGTTGAGAAGAGTACAGAGTGTATAGTGTGTATAAAGGCAAGACTATATATCAAACTTCGTGGTTCTGCTGCCACGCATGTGCTTTAGCATTATATGCGTGGTGAGAGACCATTACTGATGCTAGTCAATGGAAACGTAGATTAGGCCAGTCAATATGCACTGTGTCTCATTCGCCTCGGATATTGGCTGATAATACTAAGATCAGTGCAGCCAATTCGGGGGTTACTGACACTTTGCTATTGTAGTCTTGAAAGTACAAAAGACACTGTAGATCTCATCTCTTATCATCTATTGCATATTATCACAAATAAGAATCAGCATGTACTGTATATCACAGAGAGGACAATGTTCTCTTATCTCCTTTCATAGGTTTTATTCAAATTATACTTCTTATATACATAGAAAAATAATTTGGTCAATATGTAACTTTTTTAGACCACTGTAATTTAATTTGAATATTGCTGGCTTTGGTATTCAATTATCCTTTATATCTTATACTCATCTATTGTGACAATGATAATCAATCCTCCAGAATAACAATACTTGTTTTTGTGGTATACGTCCTGGTTGTGGAGCACAATGTTGAAAACATGAATATATATATGAACCTGATGGTTTGTTGCCCCCAGCAACGGTGCTCAATGTTTAGTGATTATATCATTGCTCTGAGCATAAAAAAAGCCCAGAATTATTCCAGGGTGTATACCTAATCAAGAGAGGATATTAGTAAACGGTTATAGCACACCTATTTCCTATATATTACTTCAGGGTTCATGCTATTTTAACTTTGAGGTCATTCATAAAATTTCTGCAAATATAATAGAGTTTAACATGCTATATTTGTGAAGCACATATATATATGGTCTATAATTATCTATCACTCATAGCAACAGCTGTTACCGATAGACAAAATCACACTTGTCATGCACTGACCGTGCAGCTATTAGCGTGCTGTTCCATTGTGATATCAGACAATATAATGCTTTTAAATTAGAAGCTTCACAACAGTATCATTCGTCTCATACGACCTGTACCGGGGGCAGCCCGCCGTGCGCACTGGCAGGGCGCCCACACGCTCCTTCCTTTAACGTACGTTTCACCCGTGGCTTGTTCATAAAGGGGGGAACAAGCCACGGGCGAAACGTACGTTAAAGGAAGGAGCGTGTGGGCGCCCTGCCAGTGTGCACGGCGGGCTGCCCCCGGTACAGGTCGTATGAGACGAATGATACTGTTGTGAAGCTTCTAATTTAAAAGCATTATATTGTCTGATATCACAATGGAACAGCACGCTAATAGCTGCACGGTCAGTGCATGACAAGTGTGATTTTGTCTATCGTAAACAGCTGTTGCTATGAGTGATAGATAATTATAGACCATATATATATGTGCTTCACAAATATAGCATGTTAAACTCTATTATATTTGCACAAATTTTATGAATGACCTCAAAGTTAAAATAGCACAAACCCTGAAGTAATATATAGGAAATAGGTGTGCTATAACCGTTTACTAATATCCTCTCTTGATTAGGTATACACCCTGGAATAATTCTGGGCTTTTTTTATGCTCAGAGCCATGATATAATCACTAAACATTGAGCACCGTTGCTGGGGGCAACAAACCATCAGGTTCATATATATATTCATGTTTTCAACATTGTGCTCCACAACCAGGACGTATACCACAAAAACAAGTATTGTTATTCTGGAGGATTGATTATCATTGTCACAATAGATGAGTATAAGATATAAAGGATAATTGAATATCAAAGCCAGCAATATTCAAATTAAATTACAGTGGTCTAAAAAAGTTACATATTGACCAAATTATTTTTCTATGTATATAAGAAGTATAATTTGAATAAAACCTATGAAAGGAGATAAGAGAACATTGTCCTCTCTGTGATATACAGTACATGCTGATTCTTATTTGTGATAATATGCAATAGATGATAAGAGATGAGATCTACAGTGTCTTTTGTACTTTCAAGACTACAATAGCAAAGTGTCAGTAACCCCCGAATTGGCTGCACTGATCTTAGTATTATCAGCCAATATCCGAGGCGAATGAGACACAGTGCATATTGACTGTCCTAATCTACGTTTCCATTGACTAGCATCAGTAATGGTCTCTCACCACGCATATAATGCTAAAGAACATGCGTGGCAGCAGAACCACAAAGTTTGATATATAGTCTTGCCTTTATACACACTATACACTCTGTACTCTTCTCAACACCAGAGCAGGTTAAGTGTCAGTAGCTCTCTCATTGGCTGCACTGACCATAGGTCATCAACCAAAAGTAGAAGTGAATGAGACACTCTCCGCTGATGCTCTGGCACTGTCTGTGACTCTAGAGACTGGCACAAGTAATGGTCTCTCACCTACGTATATAATGCAAAAGCACATACGAGGCAGCAGAACCAAGAAAACTGCCATAAGGTCTTGACTTAAATTCTGAAGGTGTCATTCACAAAATCATTCTCTATCAACAGAGAGGGCTAAGGCCCATTAGAGTTTATACATTACCTGTACCTTTTATATTTGTTACATGTTGTATTGTATGTAGTGTGTCTATATTTCGCCTTTTTAGATAAAGTGAGTGTTCTATCTCTCTAATATTTTAATTATTCCACAATAAAAGTTAAGTTTAAATAGAGTTTTCTTCTATTCCTTTCTTTCTTTCTTTCTTTCTTTCTTTCTTTCTTTCTTTCTTTCTTTCTTTCTTTCTTTCTTTCTTTCTTTCTTTCTTTCTTTCTTTCTTTCTTTCTTTCTTTCTTTCTTTCTTTCTTTCTCTCTTTCCCTATTATTGATCAAAGGGTGTTGCACACATATTTATGACACCAACTGAGTGCCCCAATATAGGAGAGTTCTTGTTTACCTTTCTTGGTAAAGTTCTGTTGCAAAACTTTCTACCTTTGCCAGAGATAAGCTCCACTCATCACAGCGGCTTCAGTGCGCAAACACGGAAGCTGATGGTGGAACGCATGCACCTCGCAGTGGAATGCAAATCGCATCACTGACAAGGTTCCAATTCCGGGAGCCAGCTCTGAAATGCAAGCTGGCGCTGCAAGGAGATTTAGACGGCGCCTCTTGTGGCTACTTCCTGTGTATAGGGAAAAACAGTTTTGGGGAACTACTTAATCCCATTACTCTTTTGTGGAGGAAGGCCTTCTGCGAGCACACATTTCCCATGCTAATAGGATATTCCTACTTCCTGTCAGCTGATTTTGTTATTGATACAGAAATCATTAAATTAAATATCAAACTCCAACTAACAAGTTATACATTAATCACTCTTAAAGTGTCTTTTAATTCTATATTGAATATTTTATATTTTATTCACTATATTTGATAATTAACAGTGGAAGTGTGAGGTCACTTCCTACATCCCTTATTGGCCAGTGCCCAGTTAAATAGCATGGGGTTACACAGTGCCCACATGTCTAGAGGAAGGCTCCCGTTGAGCCGAAATGCGTCGACAACCACTGGGCACTGTGAAACCTCTTATCAACTTTAACAGACAACGACTGAGGTATTTTTGATTCTTATCATTTATCTGCAAATTATGAAGTCCGGACATTTTGTATTGGTGCAGATTATGTTTTTAATGATTTGTTAAGAAGCATTTTTGTTGATATTTTATATGGATGTTTGTCGATTTTTTTGTCTGTATTTTTTTTATATACATCCCAACTATGGGAATTTTGTGTATAATAAACTTGTAAAAAAAAGATACGGATTGAGCGGCACATCTTTTTCTCTTTGTTTTGGGACCATCAAAATTTAAACCTGGGTCCTGTGAGACGGGTGTGGATACAAAAAGAAACCCAGATGCGAATATCTCTACTTCCTTTAGCGTGAGTGTGGTACGCATCCTTTCACTGTAACAATAGGGGAAAAGATACCTTTATATACTTGACTCATCTATATTTTTAAGTGAGTTAAGGTATGCTCTTCTTTGCATACTATCTGGTGAAGGTCACACGGAGAGGGTGAAGAAGTAATAAAAGAAACCTTTATACGCACAAATACTTACCTTGAGTGTGAGTTGGGGTACGCACCTCGTATAGACCTCCATTTGTTTCTTCTTCTGTTATGATGGACAAGGCTAGTTTTATATAAGAAAGAGCTTTACACAAAACGATATTACACAGTGTTATGTTTATATGTTTTATATTTCCATATAACAACCGTTGAGAATATTCAACTATACATCTGGTCCTAAATCTAAGACGGGTGTGGTTTTGAAAAGGAAAAGAAACCCAGATAGGAACATCTTTGCATTATTTCTCGTGAGTGTGATACGCACCATAATTGCTGTAATTATAGAGGAAAAAGATACCTTTATGCACTTGACTTATCTATATCTCTAAGTGAGTTTACGTATGCATTTCCTTGTATGTTAGCTGGTGAAGGCTCCACAGAAGGGGTGAAGAAATATAAAGAAACCTTTATGTGCACGAACACTCTCGCTTAGTGTGAGTCTGGGGTACGCACCTCATATAGACTATTCTTTCTGGTGTTTTTTCCACCCCTGTTGGAACAAGGACTGTTTTCTACATATAAAAGAGGATTGCACAAAATGATATCACACATTATATGTTAATTTTTGTTTTTGCATAAAAACATCGAGATCAAATCATCAACATTGAACCTCCTGATGATTAAGAAATTGAAGAAACAACACATTTACAACTGATAAGGGACGTATATGTTATATGTGTTCTGTTATTTATTAGGGCGCTTATACTGGAAGAGTTTGCCTTCTTTCTTTGCAATTTCTGTTTTTGTGGGGTGTGGTGACACCCTATTAGACAATCACTACCAGTTAAAGCTGCCTTGCGCACATTTTGAGTTCTCCATTTCTCTGCTACTATTGAGTTTTAGAAACTATGCCCAAAAAATGCTCCAAATGGCACTTAATGCAAAGAAATAAGGTGCAAGATGGAATTGTCCAGTTGTATATATTAAACAGGACATGCACAGTTTAACAAACCAATCATTTCAGCAACAGGGACCGTCACTTTTGGCTCAAATTATTGGTTTGTTTGGGCCCCCACAAAACAATTTTTTAGAAGGACTTCCTCCTCCTCCTTTAAGTAATTACTCTGAGGATGTTAATGATGAGGTGTTAATTGCATTATAATATTGTACAATAAATTTAATGTCTTTGCCGCAAATGATGTAACATGGAGGAGATGCCTAGATGGCTAACGTTCCTACCTCTACTAAATTTGGCCTCACAAATGGAGCAGATGCTTTCATAAACATTGTCAGGATTGGAGTAAAATTAATCCCACACCAGGTGTTTTTTTTGGTCTTATGCCCAGGCATCCAATGGCTTTCTTTTTATCATGGTCAACAACTGCAGCCACTGGTGGCTGACTTACACAAACAACATCATCATCATCAACATCCTCACTGTCCGATAGTACACACATATCACCCTCATCATTTCCCACTTCCACACACGAATCCTCAATTTGTATTATGTCCTAATCCATATACCCCTTATACACATTATGCACCACAATAGTAGGACCCGTTATACTATCTAGTATTGGTGCCCCTTATAAATTATACCACACTGAATGAGCCAAAATTCACATAACGCCACACAGAATGAGCCAAAATTCACATTATGCAACACAGAATGAGCCAAAATTCACATTACCCCACACAGTATGATCCAAAATTCACATTACCCCACAGAGTATGATCCAAAATTCTGGGACAGGGAGAGGGACAGCACAGACCTAGGGACAGGGAGAGTGACAGCGGGGACATAGGGACAGGGAGCGTGACAGAAGGAACAGAGTGACAGGGAGAGTGACAGCAGTAACAGTGACAGAGTGACAGCAGGGCAAGTGACAGAGAAAATTACAGCAGGGAGAGTGACAGCAAGGAGAGTGACAGATAGAGTGACAGCAAGTAGAGTAAAAGAGAGTGACAGCAGGGAAAGGGAGAGTGACAGAGAGAGTGACAGCAGGGAGAGTGACAGAGTGACAGCAGAGAAAGTGACAGCAGGGAGAGTGACAGAGACAGTGACAGCAGTGACAGAGGGACAGTACCTAATGAGCAGTGGACAAGGCTGTAGTCGGCGGTGGTGCAGTGACTGAAGTCGGATGCGGCGAGAAGGCCCTGGGCAGCGCCGGTGACAAGAAGAAGGCCCTGGGCAGCGGTGTGGAGGATGATGTGGGTGGCAGGCAGCAGCAGAGGATGTGGGCTGCAGCGGTGGCGGCAAAGGGGAGAAAGGCCGGGCAGCGGTGATGTGGGGATGGCCTTCGGTCCCTATGACTGCGGCACCACCATTTGAAGTCTCCCACGGATCGGTTCCAATGCATGACAGCGCAGAATTTGAAAGGCGGCGGCGGGGGTCAGTGCTCGAAGTGCCGGTATGCCATACCGTTGTATACCGGCCCACTTCGAGCACTGAGGGGGTAAAAAATATATTAAAATATGAATAGAAGCGCTGAATAGATATGAAAGTGCTAATACCTGTGAAAAAAATGGAGGTTAGTAAAGCAATGTTTAACAGTCCTTTTAGGTGCAGGTGTTTTGAGTCCGTCATTGATCCATTTTTGTGTGTTTAAGGGTTCCGTATATTGCCGGGGGTCAGGACCGCATGTAGGTAGTATGAAGAGGTTAGCAAAGGGATTCTAACTTTCTGTCCCTACTACCTACATGAGGTCCTGACCCCCGGCAATATACAGAACCCTTAAACACACAAAAACGGATCAATGACGGACTCAAAACACCTGCACCTAAAAGGGCTGTTAAACATTGTTTTATTAACCTCCGCCAGGGAGTGACAGCAACAGGAGACTTTAATGAACCGCCACTGCAGAAAAGATCCTTCCTGTTAACACAGCGGCAGTGCTAGGGATTGCAGTGTCCTCCCACTTCTCCCTCCCAGCATTGCAAGCGGTGCTGAAGTGCGTGGTGACGTCACAGCGCCCGGGATCCAGAGAGTTTATTGTAAAACAGCCCAGCTGTTCTACGGAGTCCAGACCCTGCCGCAGCGATGTTCTGCTGCGTGTGCAGGTAAGTGGGACTGTCAGGGGGTCGGCGGGTGTGCAGACATGTGTGCGGCACTAGATGCAAGGGAGGAGGGGGTGTGCTTGCAGCAGCGGTGCGTTGACCTTGTATGCGGCTCGTTTTGCTGTCACCCCATTGAAGGGTGACACCCGGGTGCAGGCCGCACCCCCCTCAGAACGCCACTGAGTGGTTCCCAAACTTTTTTGAATTACGGCACTCTAGAGTATCATAATTTTTTTCATGGCATCCCTAGGACAAAAGTTTCTTATTGAGAAATTTAGAAAGAAAGAACTATTAAATTAAGTAAATTGTGTCTATATGTCATCCTTAGGTTCAGTTATGTGGTGAGGGACAGGATTCACTTCTGTCAGTCCACATATTTTATGATTGGCAGCCACCAGCACTGATTTTGACTGTTACATTTACCATAAATAATTTGAATTGGTCCTGGCCCACCAATCCAGGGCACACCTGCAAGTGTCCCGAGGCACCCCAGGGTGCTCGGCACACAGTTTGAGAACCACTGGGTTAATGTTTAATGTTTACTATTAATTCTGTCTGGAAAAAAGAGAAAAGGGGAACTATTCAGGAGAGGGTGCTCTCTTATTCTGTTCCTCCAATTGAGAAATAAAATATATATTTATTGTTGTGTCAGCTTCATATTATATCCCAGAAATACTCTACACATATAATGAAGGCAATAATAATATTAATATACAGGTTGAGTATCCCTTATCCAAAATTCAAAATCTTACATTTTTGGGTCCCCTACTGAGATAATAACATATATATTATATATTATGTGTATATATAGATATATTATACAGATATATAATATAATATATATGTATATGTGTCATTATCTCTGTAGCGGAACCAAAAATGTGTGATTTTAAATTTTGGATAAGGGATACTCAACCTGTATAATGTTGATAATAATTTTTTTCTAATAATTAATTTGGTTAAAAAACTAAATATAAGGGGCCAGATTCAGAGCTGCATGAAATGCTGATGTTCCCCTAGTTGAAACATTTTTTGCAACTGTGCACTTGTAAAAATTTATAAAGAGAAATGTGCGACACGGTGTAAGCATGTAAGTGCTGTTGTGATTGGTACAGATGGTATCAGAAATGTGGAAAGTGATGGGTGTTCCTGGGAGGTGACTGGGAGCTGGTAGAAAACTACTGTAATACAAACATTACCCATTCAGTGGGCAAGCTATGGGAGTGTAGTGGGCATGTCACTTAAAGCAGCTGTGTTCATAGATGCATGCCAAAGGCATAGGAGAAAGTCACATGGAGAAAGTCACATGGAAATCCACATGGAGAAAGTGCACCTGCCATAGGGCAGGGGCAATATTCAATGGTGCAAATTATGGTGGCAAATAAGGAAGCACCAATTGGTATTACAGCGTGTACAGATGCTAAAAGTGGGCAGTAGCAAATGCAGGATAATTAAAAGGGGGTTTCCAAAACTTCAATTACGGAACAAAGCAAAAAATAAATACATTATATTGATAAATAGTATTTAAAATACTGCTATATGTTATTAGTGTAACAGTGCCTGTGTGAGGCAGAGCTCATCTTAAATCATTCATGCTTTTATCTATATGTACAGAAACTGTGGTAAAGAAAAAATATATATACAGTATATATATATATATATATATATATATATATATATATATATATATACACACATTGGAAGTATTCATAAGCAATTACTATTAAAAATGTCAAGGGTTTCAAAGAGTTAGCTCACCTCTGTAATACCATTTTCAGGCAGAAATGTCTGAAAATCCCGGCTTTTGCCCGGCATTTCAGTGCTGGGTAGTTTTGCCTCTCCCTGCCTGACCCCCGTTTCATACAGACAAGCAAATTACCAGGTCATCAATTTCTACCCGGTAATTTGAGGATCAAAATGGGTATATTGTCTGTATGAAAGGGTCAAAACGGGTCGAAATTCCCGGGTCTCCAACCCTGGTAAATTCCTGGGTCGAAGTCCCAGGAATCTCAACCCAGGTTGACCCTTTCACACAGAAAATGACCGGTGTTTATCGGCAAATTACTGGGTAGAACTTCTTCACCTGGGAATTTGCCTTTCTGTATGATAGGGGTATAACTCTCTGGCTGTCCTGAACACAGTGGAGAGCTCCTGCGTGTGAACAGCTTGTAGAGGGGGAGGGTTCAGAAACCCAAATGTTATTTTCACTTTCTGCTGTCGCACAACGCTGATGCAAGGCAGTGAACAGAGGGGTAGTTTCCAGCAGCCCATGCTGAGTGAGTTTTGGTCTGTTGGTGTGTGCACAGGGGTGGTTTATAGGTACTCGGAAACTCCCCCTGCATGCGCTACTGGTTCGTGTTTTAGACTTTGCACAGTCAGCCGCATGAATGTTCACAAGGGAAGGAGTTTGTAGCCGTATTTGCAGACGGGCGACCACCAAAAGATGCTGCTGCATGCACTTTTGCTTGTGACTCAGGCACAAGGAGTGTAGAAGATAACTTTTTTGTTTGTTTTTAAATAGTGTCTGTGCCTTGTCCTAACAAGTTTCTCTCTATCTTCTATATTCTAATGAATTTATTTGTGGGCTGTATTGTGTGACTAATAAAAATAGCTATTGAAAGTGTGATACACTCTACAAAATGTGTGCAATAACTGCTACAATTATAAATCCATGTAATTTCAAAAAACCCTACTTAAGTGTCTAAATGGATATTGTTGAGCTATTCATTGTAACAAGTGAAAGGACTTTAGTAACAACATTACATTTGCTCCCTGTGTTTGGAAGAACTGTTCTTATGATATGAGCTAATTGTATCTCTTTTTTCTAACTCTCTCTGACACTATGAGATCAGATATATCAGGGGAAATAAATTATCATGGTATTTTTAGATTATATCAAGCACACTGCAACAATATCCATTTAGACACTTCAGCATGGGTTTTTGGAACTACATGGATATACACTGCTCAAAAAAATAAAGGGAACACTAAATTAACACATCCTAGATCTGAATGAATGAAATATTCTTATTAAATACTTTGTTCTTTACATAGTTGAATGTGCTGACAACAAATCACACAAAAATTATCAATGGAAATCAAATTTATTAACCCATGGAGGTCTGGATTTGGAGTCACACTCAAAATTAAAGTGGAAAAACACACTACAGGCTGATCCAACTTTGATGTAATGTCCTTAAAACAAGTCAAAATGAGGCTCAGTAGTGTGTGTGGCCTCCACGTGCCTGTATGACCTCCCTACAACGCCTGGGCATGCTCCTGATGAGGTGGTGGATGGTCTCCAGAGGGATCTCCTCCCAGACCTGGACTAAAGCATCCGCCAACTCCTGGACAGTCTGTGGTGCAACGTGGCGTTGGTGGATGGAGCAAGACATGATGTCCCAGATGTGCTCAATTGGATTCAGGTCTAGGGAACGGGCGGGCCAGTCCATAGAATCAATGCCTTCGTCTTGCAGGAACTGCTGACACACTCCAGCCACATGAGGTCTAGCATTGTCTTGCATTAGGAGGAACCCAGTGCCAACCGCACCAGCATATGGTCTCACAAGGGATCTGAGGATCTCCTCTCGGTACCTAATGGCAGTCAGGCTACCTCTGGCGAGCACATGGAGGGCCCCCCTAAGAAATGCCACCCCACACCATTACTGACCCACTGCCAAATTAGTCATGCTGGAGGATGTTGCAGGCAGCAGAACGTTCTCCTTGGCATCTACATACTGCCACGTCTGTCACTAGTGCTCAGTGAGAACGTGCTTTCATCTGTGAAGAGCACAGTGCGCCAGTGGCGAATTTGCCAATCTTGGTGTTCTCTGGCAAATGCCAAACATCCTGCACGGTGTTGGGCTGTAAGCACAACCCCCACCTGTGGACGTCGGGCCCTCATACCACCCTCATGGAGTCTGTTTTTGATCGTTTGAGTAGACACATGCACATTTGTGGCTTGCTGAAGTTCATTTTGCAGGGCTCTGGCAGTGCTCCTCCTGTTCCTCCTTACACAAAGGCGGAGGTAGTGGTCCTGCTGCTGGGTTGTTGCCCTCCTATGGCCTTCTCCACATCTCCTGATGTACTGGCCTGTCTCCTGGTAGCGCCTCCATGCTCTGGACATTATGCTGACAGACACAGTAAACCTTCTTTCCACAGCTCGCATTGATGTGCCATCCTGGATGAGCTGCACTGCCTGAGCCACTTGTGTGGGTTGTAGACTCCGTCTCATGCTACCACTAGAGTGAACGCACCGCCAGCTTTCAAAGGTGACCAAAACATCAGCCAGAAAGCATAGGAGCTGAGAAGTGGTCTGTGGTCACCACCTGCAGAACAATTCCTTTATTGGGGGTGTCTTGCTAATTGCCTATAATTTCCACCTGTTGTATATTCCATTTGCACAACAGCATGCGAAATTGATTGTCAATCAGTGTTGCTTCCTAAGTGGACAGTTTGATTTCACAGAAGTGTGATTGACTTGGAGTTACATTGTGTTATATAAGTGTTCCCTTTATTTTTTTGAGCAGTGTATAATTGCAATAGTCATTTTGCACAATATTTTAGAGACTAAGGGGTCTATTTATTGGAGAGTGATAAAGTGGAGAGAGCGAAAATCCCAATCAACCAGCTCCTGTCATTTATCAAACACAGGGGCAGATGTATTAAGCCTGGAGAAGTGATAAAGCAGGGGTAAGTGTAAGGTGATAACGCACCAGCCAATGAACTCCGATATGTAAATTTACAGTTGGGAGCTGATTGGCTGGCACGTTATCACCTTGCACTTATCACTGCTTTATCACTTCTCCAGGCTTAATACATGTGCCCCCTTGTCTGTAACATAACAGTTAGGATCTGATTGGTTCATTATCTCTTTCCACTTTAACTCTCCCCAAGGCTTACTAAATAGACCCCTATATTACACATTCTACTGCTGTATTTATGAATTACACACATCAGCCCCCATACAAACTAATTGTAATATAGAAAGAAACTTGTGAGGACCTTTATCAAAACACATTATTTTCTGTTTCTTCGCACAGCTTATATCTTGATATTTAACCATTTTTCACTTTTTTATATTTATAAAACCAGTACATTCTGTGGACTTAGCAAAATAGTTATTATCAACATTGTAAAATAATATTATTAGGGATGTGGTCATATGACCGGCGCTAGGGATCCCAGCGGTCACCATGCTGATGTTGAAATCCCGAGCGCTCAAAATGACGTCAGTTAGAATGCCTACTCACACGGTCTATTCTCACTTGTGGGTGTCCATGACGCCCATACAGTTGAAATAGAACCTGTGGCGAGTGCAGCGAGCCACTGAGCCCACAAGGGGCTTTGTTGTGATTGCTCCCTCCCCACCGCCGGCATTCTGCTGCCGGGATCCTGGGGTCCGTATGCTGACCGCCGGTGTCCCGGCAGCCGGCAATGCATGTCCAACCCTATTATTACAGCCTTTACTTCATGTGTACAGCAATTTTGGGACAAAGGACCATATTCTGGTTGGATTGCAGAATCTGCTAAGAAGCAGAATCTGCAATTGCTTCTGTAGAGCATGCAAGGCAAGGCCATCCAGCATGCTAATGGGTGGCCAGTGATGCGATCGCAAAACATTTGAGAGCACATCGTTGAGGCTGAAATGAAAGATGACCCCTGCAGATGCAGCTAGGCTGTGTATGCAGATGGTCCACCGACATTTGTTGGGTCGCAGCAGCTGCATGTGATGTTATGTGGCTGCACCAAAAATGCTCCGCCCCCACCTGACCCCTTTTTCGAGAACACCCCCTGCAACACTGCCCACCCAAAGCCCATCGCTGTCACTGAAAATGTGATAGCACTTATTTTGCGTGCACACACGCACAGCATCTGCGGTGCATGCGCAGTTTAGCAGAAATCATTCATTCGCGATCTGTGCTAAACTGCGATGCGAGCTGAATAAAGGCTAAAGTATGGAGGTGATATATACTTCTTTTTTTAATTTATGTAAATAAAGATATATTTCTCAATTAGAGGAACAGAGTGCCTTCATTTCTAAATCGCTTCTCTTTTTTTCTCCTCTCCCCTGATAGTTTTAAACTTAGAGCTATAGGGTAGCACCACCCATTAGGGTGCCCATCATATGCTACATATATGTGCTTAAGATTACCCATACAATATAAGGACTCTATGTTGGGTTGATCCTATTGTGTATATATACTCTTTCTAACTGTATAAAAATTTCTAATTCGGGATTCACCTCTTCCTCACTTTACTACTAACACTGTGAAGCTGCATCCATGGGGGTCATTCCGACGTGATCGCTAGCAGGCTACTTTTAGCACTCAGGTAGTCGTCACTTACAGGGGAGGGGGGAATCGCTGTGCAGGGCTGCGCTCGCTTGTGCAGAGAGCTGCACAAACAAAAGTTTGTGCAGTTTCTCTACAGTTCAGGACTTACTCACCCGCTGCGATCATCCTGGACGGAGCTGACGTCAGGATCCCTCCCTGGAAACGGCTGGACACGCCTGCGTTCGGACGGACACTCCCTGAAAACAGTCAGTTGACGCCTCCGCCTGGCCTTTTCCTGTCAATCTTCTTGTGGTCGCAATCGATTTCTTCGTTAGTTCTGTCGCTCCCTGGCGACGGCCGTCACCAGGGAGCGACGCGCCTACGCATTGTGACCCATGCGCAGACGCACTACAGACGTGATCGCACCGCTGTGAAAAACGGCAGCGTGTGATCAGGTCGGACTGATTCCCCCCCATGTGCTTTCATGGGGCATGACTATATGCATGATGTATGCCTAACAGGTTGACACATAAATACTGCTGTATTCTAAGTAGAATGTATCTTACAATAGGTGTGACTCCATAAATGTTTGTTAAATAGACATTTATTGTGCGGAATATTTATGCATATGTCCGAAATGAATGGATCTAGCTTGTCTGTCACTAGTGTGTATTATCTAATCCTGTGTACTAAGCTCAACTTTCCCCTGACTGTTCTTAGGGCCTAATTCAGGCCTGATTGCACCTCTGTGAATTTGCAGAAGTTTGCAATCGCATAGTCAACACTCAGCCAGAGTGAAAATCCACCCTGTGCAAGTCTGTGTACACCATGCGAAAAGCTTTGCAAATGCCGGTCAACTCTCCAATCTGTGCATAGCCAGGACTTACTCCTACAGTGCAAAAAAAACCAGGCTGATCGGAAGTCATATACCCTCCCTGAAAACGCCTGGGAATGCCTGCGTTTTCCCTGACACTCCCAAAAAACGGCCAGTTACCACCCCCAAACATTTGCTTCCTGTCAATCAATCTGCATACACCTAGCCATCAAAAAAGATGCAGAATATTTTTGCAGTTTGGCCCCACGCCTGCACATTACAGTCTGTACACATATGCAGTCGTTCGCTAATAGTCCACTTTGCTATTTCGCACAACAGCGATCAGGTCTGAATTAAACTGCTTATACTATGCACTGCTCATGCTTAAGATTAGTTTCTTTATCAGCTCTTCAGACAGAAACACCAGTATTGTGAATAGTCATCATGAAGATATTTTGGACTTTATATAGTTGTAGTGTTCAATATTGCTGGCATGGAATGAAGTCACATTTGTAAACATTTATTTTATGATATTGCTTTTAACCTTGTAAACCCTATAGCTAAGGCCTTACCTACCAGGTGATCCAATTGTGGTAACTAGTAGAACTTGAGTCATGAGACCACCAGTTATTCATTTTAAATTAGGTTAAAATAAGTAACTGATAATCATTTACCAGGATGAAGGAGATATTTACCCATGGGCAAATCCATTGGAAGATGAAGTATATATAATAGGGTGCACATGTTTTCCCGGATAAAGAAAATAATTTATCCTCTCTGTTTGCTACTTAAGGGTAATTTATAAAGAAACTGTAACCAGGACAATGCATTTGATCCAATGTCAAAGATATATTATGGGCTTTAACTACTACCATGGATGCATACATACTGAACAATAGGGAGGAGAGGAGATGAGCAGATTTCTTTTTGAACAGTTTTTCCCAATGTGTACAACTGGTTAATGCTATCTTTAGATGATAGCTAATGGAGATAAGCTCTGACAAGCTAAGCATTCCATGGATTGCAGAATAGCCGGATATTGGGTGTAATTCCGAGTTGATCGCAGCCGCAAGTTTTTTAGCAGTTGGGCATAACCATGTGCACTGCAGGTGTGGCAGATATAATATGTGCAGAGAGAGTTAGATTTGGGTGGGTTATTTTGTTTCTGAGCAGGGAAAATACTGGCTGCTTTATTTTTACACTGCAATTTAGATTTCAGTTTGAACACACCCCACCCAAATCTAAGTCTCTCTGCACATGTTATATCCCCCCCCCCCCTGCAGTGCACGTGGTTTTGCCCAACTGCTAACAAATTTGCTGCTGCAATCAACTCTGAATTAGGCCCATTGTTGTCTCCTTAGAGAACTTTAATGGATGCTGGTTTAATATTATTTAGTACTGAACAGAGAGTACTTGGCTGTAGGTGGTTTAAGGATTAAAATAGCTTTATAAATAACTCATATGTTATAGCTATTGTCAAAATCTATTTTACAGTGCTACATTATATTTATTTATGAAACAGGGTAACAGTACCCAATCATGTTAAGAAATCCAATTAAATACATACATTGAGGTTCTAAATAAACTATATAGTACCTATGTTATTTAATATTCGGTTTATATAACCTACAAAAGAAAGAAGCTTTATTAACAGAAAGCCTCTCATTTTTCTTTAGTACTTTTGTGTATAATAGTCCAACTCTTCCTACTCATTCAGGAAGTTATGATGTAAGGATAGCCCTTAGCACACAGGAAACTGAGTGGGCTAGTAATCACCCATTACTTGATTATCATTAGAATACAATACTCATTGACTAAAGTGAACATAGATCATCAGTTAAAACTTAACAGTTTACTTTGCTCCAGGAAAATGAGCTATTATGGGTAATTGTTGAGTTTTCAGATCAATAAACCCTTTAAATGTAATAAACTAGACCATTTTATTTGTTACTGTATTATCTACCTCACAAGTCCATACTTTTAATCATGGTACAATAACAATCATTACTTGATTGATTATCATTTAAAGAATAGATACAGTATGTAACTTCCAAAAGCTAATGCATTAAACCTCTGTTATGTATATGCAGTGACTGGCAAAGTTTTTCTTTAATTTAAGGTTGACTCATTATTCTAAAATTCAACAGTCTGATATAGTTTAACAGAGGGGCCTACAAATTGTACTCACACAAATGTAGCAGCCAATTAAAACATACTCATATGGCATGTTACTTGAATAAAAAATAATAATGTAATATACCCTAATAAAGTCATCAGTTTTCAATTATCAGGACAGTTTCATTATTAGTCAGCTGCTGTCATCTGTCATTGCTGGCTATGTTATTGTCACTGTGCTATCAGTTCTTGCAAGCATCAAAATTAATTGATGCCTTAATAAGGAAAACATGTTTATTTTAAGATAAAGAAGATACCATGAGTCTGTCTTTTCTCTCATTACTTGCGACATTTCTAAAATTCCCCTTAGTCAAGTTTTTTATGGTTACATTAAAAAATACAAATGTAATATTATTTTCCTTGGCACTTTACATAGCGTTTAAGCAAATGAATATACAAAATTAAATAATGTTTGGCTTGTGGAGTGTCGACTTTAAGTCAGATTTAGGATTTTGTCAAGTGCTCCTGAAACATTAACTTGACACCACTCCTAACAGAGTTCTTAAAATGCAAATAAGCAGCCCACACTATACATACAGAAACTATATCAGATCTTTCAGCTGCTAGTATACTATTTGCTCATTAAAGTCAACTTCCTTAAAGTACTGCAATCTAACTTCTTATACTGTTTGACTCATGCTCTGGGAGTAAAGCAATGACATGCCATTCTTATGTCTGGTTAGTCACCGTTAATTGCATAGTGTTCCAATGCACACATATGTGTACCAAGGGGCTGAGGCATAGCTGGCTGTATATGCTTTATAAAGATAATTAAAAAATGACGCACATAAAAATAACATTGCATATGCTCAGTTGGATGTATTTCAAGATATGTCCAACTCTGCAGTAGTAGCATATGCACACAAACAAAAAAAGGGGGTTGTGATAGCAAATTATATTTTTCATTTAGGTTTGATTCTAGAATAAAAACTAGTATATATAATACTACAGGTATAATAATCCTTTTCCTGTGCAAATCAAAACAGCAACATTTTCATTCTAAAATATGTCTACAAAAGGGTTGTGTGAGCCAAAGATGGGAGATGCATGATTTCCAGGGACTGATTCAGGTTTGTGGAAAAGCAGGGTAACTAACTTATGAAACACAGTGCCCCGATTACATAAATTATGCCACAGTGCCCCCAGCATAAACATTGTACCGCACAGTGCCCACACCATGGGCCTAGTACAGATTGATCACTGTTGTGTGAAATCGCACAGCGGCCCATTATGGAACAACTGCGTATGCACAGGCGCAACACCAAATAGTGACAGAATGGTGTGAAAATTTTGAATGCTAGGTGTATGCAAGGTGATTGACAGGAACCGGAAATTTGTGGGTGGTAACTGGCCATTTTCCAGGAGTGTCTGGAAAAATGCAGGCATTCCCAAGCATTTTCAGGGAGGGTGTGTGACGTCAGCTCAGGCCCAGATCAGCTTGTTTGTATCGCACTGTAGGAGTAAGTCCTGGGCTACGCACAGACTGCAGAGTATGGAAAATCATTTGATGGTTAGTGAGATGTTCGTTGTCTGGCAAAGTTTTCGCACGGCGCACGTATGCATTCGCACAGTTGCAAGGGGGGAATTTCACTATCTATGGGCAGCAGTTATCTAATATCAGATCTCTGCAAAAACGCACAGCAGCCATCAGGTCTGAATAAGGGCCTATGCCACTAGTCTTAATATTATACCCCACAGTACCCCTCATTATGCACACAATGACACTAATATTATTATGCCCACAATATTAATAATATGCCACACAGAGCTTTCCCAGTGTTAATATTATGTCTCCTCCAGTACTATTATTATTCTGCCACACAGGATCCAGTATTAAATAGTATGACCCACAATGCTCACTCCAGTATTAATAATATGTCCCACCAATATTAATATGATGCCCCATGGTGACCACAGTATTAAATATTATGCCCCGCAGTGCTCACTGAAGTATTAATATTATGCCCCCTAGTGCCCTCCAGTATGTCCCATACAGCCCCTGAGTACTTACCTTTTGTGGCAGGTCGCTGATGATTTCCCGGAGTCTAGATAGGGCTGACACTGCTTCTGGATGCATAGTTCATATAGAGTGGCTTTTGAGTCCCTCAAGCATCACAGACTTCATATAACACTTACAGTAAGAGGCTATGAAGCTGCTTTGTGTGCAATATGCTCTCGGCAGTTCGTGTGTCACACCAACCCTACTGTATGTCAGGGCCACCCTGTTAATCCAGCCCTAATGAGTCGTTTGCAACACTTGAATCTTTATTGGCTCACGGTGGATTTATGCAGGAGATCACAATCACTGAGTTTCTCTAGGACTATAGACCTCCAACAATCTGAGCTCTCCATTGATCCCCCAACACTAGCTCTGGGCTACTCCTATCCCTGGCAGTGGCACTCAGAAGGAGGAACCCCACTGACCCATGACAAACCTACCCCCTTTACTACCAACTCCAGCACAATTGCTATAATAGTCGCTATAGCATTTCAATAGGTAAACTAAGCAATTTGGACATTATGCTATGCTTCTCTTTATGCCACAAATATGAACCAACAGAATGTTTTAGCTAGACTTTTTTCTTCACTACATAAGGTGTGAAAGTATCTAAATGACATATTATTGGATAGATCTCTACCTACTTTAGTAGCTAGCTCTTATAACATCTCCAGGAATCTGACCAGGCCCCTTAAGAAAGCTTGCCTCTTTGACAGCTGGCAGGCACTCAACCTGTTCTCAAGAAACTACACATTCTATTCATGCCATCAAAATGTTTACTCTAGAATTGACATAATTCTGATTTCTCTTTCACTCTCTAAATAATCACTAATTGTATAATTCACCCTGCCCATGGGTGGACTACTCAGTAGTTTTTCCACCTTTGATCTCTTGGAGCCCCCTGTGGGCAAGCCCTCATAGAGATTTAATGAGACTGTTTCAAAAATACCACAAGTCTATATGAACATAATATACTAATGTTCAGATACCCTCTGGATTCCCCTTTGTTTTAGAAATCCACAAATTCATAGTTAGAGGTCATTTAATTAGTTCTGTCTCCCACCGTAAAAAAGACCATGCACAGTAACTCGCCAAGCTCACCTACAGACACCCACAACTGGAACACACCTAAAAACAACACCCCAGTAAAAAAAAAAAACATTATGAATAATTGGGCCTAATTCAGCATGAGTTGTAGTTTTATGAAAATTCACAAAATTACAACTCCTTCCACTAGCATGCAGGGGGCCACCCAGCACAGGGCTAGGCGCTCTGTATGCTGGGTCCCCCACCTCTGCTAAAATGCGAGCGTTTCACCAAAAAGTGAAGCGCTCACATCTTTAAGGTAGCCTACAGATGCGCCGGGCCACCATGTTTTGGGCCGCAGCGGCTGCGTGTGACATCACGCAGCTGCTACAGCCCACCCTGCAAATAGTCCAGCAATGCCTCTGTTGCCGTGACACTGCCTGGTCACTACGCCCCACTGGCACTTAGGCTGCGATTTAATGCGACCACAATTTAAGTCGTCACGCATGCGTGCATCAGCATGTGCAGTAGTGCAGAAATCACTGAATAGCGATTTCCACACTTTGGCATATGAAGCTAAATTAGGCCCATATGCTTCAGACCTATTTAACAACAAATCCCTCTCCACTGTTAAGGACTAAGGGGTCTATTCATGGAGCAGTGAAAAGAGTGGAGAAGTGAGCCTGTGGAGAAGTTGCTTATGGCAACCAATCAGCTGCTCAGTACAATTGTATAGTATGCAAATTATAACTGTTACTTCAATGCTGATTGGTTGCTATGGGCAACTTCTCCACTGGCTCACTTCTCCACTCTTTTCACTGCTTCATGAATAGACCCCTAATTCTCCTCAAGTACACTGCTGCATTTTACTCCTGATATGTCTCTCACACTGAATAAACCCATCATGGAAGAAGAGGTTTTGAGGCCATTAAAAAGCAAAAATAATCTAAAGCAGCTGGTCCATATGGTTATCCTATTTCTTACTATAAGACCTTTCAATCTGTTCTGGCCTTACATATGACTGAGGCTTTTAGCAATATTTTTGAGGGTGACTTTTTTTTATCCTGACCTCTGTGAAGATTACGGTCATTCCAAACCATACACTATCCCTTACTAAGTGGCTGATTCAGAGTTGTATGTAAAATAATGTTTTAGCAGTTAAGCAGCACATGTGCATGTGTATAAGTTGCACTGCACATCTGCTGTGTCTTTGTATTTGCATATTTTTGCACAGTATCTGCGTATACATTTGCAGCTGTGTAAGCATTAGTGTACAACTTTAAATCAGGCCCTAAATATGTAACTAAAGATCTTTGCCAAGTGTTACTGAATAGATTAACCTGTTTCTTCCTTCCCTGATCCATCCAGGACAGGTTATTCATCATATCAATAGTTCTAGAATCCCGTCTCTGTTTCTTGCTATGGGTGTAGAAAAAGCCTTTCATAGAATTGTCTGGCCTTTCATGAGTCAGACTCAATTCAAATTTGTCTTCAAGCTACATTTTTACATGTTATCATGGTCCTATTGCATTTTATAATCTTTCCACCTTACTCCTTGCTGGTGGCATGCTCTCTGACCAGTTTAGCATTACCAAGGGCACCAGTCAAGGTGACCGTAGATTACATTCAGTAATAGCATCTGGGATAGATAGTAATCAATGACTGGGAGACAATGTTTTATATTAATGGATATGTTATGAGTGTTCCATTATTTATGTCAACCGTTTATACTCACTGCACCTGGTCCAATGCGCAATGAAGCCCACATTCACATGAGTTGCAGCACAATGCAGATATAATGCCTTTCTCAGTAGGCAAGTGGCAATAGCGTGCAAATTAGGTTCTTTCACCAAATGTCTTCGGCTGCCAAAGCTTAAGCCGCTGCTCACTTTCTGTAGACTTGGCGGGCTTGGCCTGATGCTCTACGGTACAGGAGGAGTAAATCCCAGTTTCTATCCGATGGTAATACAGAGACCTAAATGTGTTTCGTTATGTCCTGTGACTTTTTCAATAGTTATGACTCCTCTTTCCGGGCAATCTTATTTAGACTGCCGGCCCGGTCATTAGCACACCTGTTATATTACCATTACCATGTAATAATAAAAACAACTAGTTTAATTAAATATATGAACCACGGGCATAATAAAAGCTAGTGATGCTTAATAACATAATTTCTTAATGATACAGATAACAAACCACGGCATCAGGAACGGAACATGGCTGATTAACTTCAATCTCTGATATACATCTCAATATTTATCTAGAATGGCCTTTTAAAAAAAATTCTAATCCATTCAATCAGGGGATGGTTCGCAATCAGAGAGAAAGAGTACAAGGGAAGTAATCTAATATATTCTTACTTTACTTCCTTAAATAAACAACAAATTCTCAATAATAAGAAATTATATGATTCAGATATAAACATAGCATTTATAAATGGACAACTGAAATAGGTGTATATAATGAAAACATTAAATTATCTTTCACATTTCTTGTGTAGCAAGATATCAACAGGCTCAAAACTGGAATATATCTGACCGCCCTGATAAACAAGTTCTAATGCAGATTTGATTGTCTCTTGAATGGAATATATCACTGTTTTTACCAGTAATATGATTAAGTACCATACAGTTTGAGATCCTTGGTTCTCCCACTATGGTGTGCCAATTTAGGCCATCAAGTAACTGACATTAGACTTTCACATTATAGACATCTCCTTTCTTCCAAACTACTCCGTCCAAACATTTTTTTATTTTAATCCTTACTCCTCTATTTTGATTTTTTTTTCCTATATCAACTTTCCTCCTATTTCCTTTTGGACCCATTTTATTTTTTATTTGCCCTCTTTCTTACCATTATTGTACCTTCACAATCTCTATTCTAGTTCACCCCTAATTCTCTCTCTAATTTCCCTCCTATTCCCTCCTATATTTATTATTTTTTTATACTACCTGTTTATTTTTGCTTAAGTTTTCATTCAATCACACTGTCTGCATTTCTGATGACTTGTCCTACAAATGTTTATTAACACATGTTCCTTAGACATGTTCCCTGATCCCCCTATTTGGGAGGCTGTCAATTGACCACTGGATGGGATCCTAGCGGTCAATATACCGACGCCGGAATGCCAAAACCAACTGCAATCCCGGTGGTCAGAGTCCCGACCAACAGCTGGTTTCCACACTTGGGTGGTGGTCCAAGCCACCATCGGAGGGGGAATAGAACCCTGTGGCAACTGAAGGTCACCACATGGCCTGAAACATGGCGAATGCAGTGATCCCGACCACTGGAATCTCATACTGATCATGACATATGTCAATACTTGCACTGTCACTTCAACTGTCTGTTATTTCTTTAAAAAAATAAAAATATATTTAAAAAATATGCATATAAAAGCAATATTAGCTTCAGAGGTCTATCCACAAACTTCAGTCAAAATGTAATTCGTGCCAGCAACCATTCTCACCATAAGTGCCAGTCTGTAACTTCTTGTGGATCTGCTTCAGTCGTAATTACTCGAAGATGCCATTACTGTAATCAAGCTGTGTTTGCCCATCCCCTTTCTCCCCATCTGATTTTATGTTGTACAGAGTTTAAGTATAAGATGTGGTCAAATTATTTTGTCAAAACATATTTGTTGTGAACATGAACAGTATTAAATTAAATATTTTACAATACACGAACAGATGAACATCAAACTCTGCATTAGTCTCTAATTACTTTGACTATGCCTGTGAATCACACTCTCATGGCTGCAATGATGAAATTCACATTGTAATATGGCTTGCACATACCCCTTGGACGTCCTCTCCAGGATCCTTCTGATGGAAAAACCAGAAAGTAGGCAAATTTAGAAATGAAAGGTGCATAAGTCATTCTTTCATGGCCAGTCTTGATCTTTGCTAAATCTGTAATAGGCATCACTATTACATAAGCAATATATACAGTAAGTATATCATATAACACTGTATAAAACAACATGAAGTAAAAGAAGTTTATTTGTGAAGTTCATATAGCACCAATTCAGTTGTATACCAATTACAGTGTGTGTTTACCATTAAAATTCCTACACTGTTTGAAAATAGATTTATTTCTGAAATGTGACATTATCAATTTCATGAAAGAAACCAAGCCATCTAAAGCAATTACATTTAATAAAAATTGATGAATAATACAAATACCTTTTACCAGCTCTGTATAATTCTGGGCAAATCAAATATTTACTGAGGGCCTGATGCATAGATGGACATTAATGTAATTGCAAGTGCAATTTTCTCAGATTCGTAACTGCTGATATCAGCAAGTGAAGCTGCCACCCAGAAATGAAAAGAGATGCCCACCAGAGTTATCGCAACTCATTTGCAATTGCAAACACATTTGCAGCCTGTACCCAAGAAGAAGGAACATCAGGCTTAAAGGTATTCCTACAGACAGGCTTGGACTGGCCCACAGGGGTACAGGGGAAACCACCGGTGGGCTCTACTGCCTGGGGGGCCACCTCCTGCTCTAAGGATCAGGTTCCAGACTCTGCACTTGAATTATACATTATACAAATGTTGCCTTACACTGGACTATGGTGTATTTTCTAAAGTGCATTGCTGTTATTAATCTATTATTAATCTGGTACATTATCATGCATGCAGCAGCTGAATTTACTGTATATATTTATGAAGGGGCCCACCGTTGCACTCTCTAATGGTTATGGCAGGTCACACACCCTCTGCAGACTGGCAACACCCCTAACATGGGCCCCTACCACTACATTCCCCCGGTGGGCCCTACATGCCCCAGTCCGACACTACCTACAGATATGCAGACTTAACACGGCAGTAGCGACGCAGTTGATGGAAGATACATGGTCTGAAAATGGCCATGCCATAACTGCATTTTTGCAACCAATCCCCGTTAACAAATTTAAACGGTCACTTCCTGTCAATCACTTTGAGATGAAATCCTCATTGTGAACTGGACTGCAGTGGTACCATGACGCATGCGCAATATAGTCTTGGCACATGTGCAGGCTGCCAAAAATCACTCAGTTGCGTGGAACATCAACATTACATCCATCTCTCAGTCAGGCAGTGAATCTATAATGAAAAGAAGTTAACATAATCTCTATTGTATAAATATGAAAATAAATGCTCATTTTGGTTCCCAGTTAGTATGTATTTGCTGAATTAACATATTGGAAAAAATAAAGCAATGAATGCAGTACAGTATGTGAAATTGAAAGTTTTTGCCATTTGATAAGCAAAGTGGTTACTGCCCCCTTTTTAAAGATATCTGGTCTTTTTTTTAGGACTACCGATTGCATCATTGAACACGTCTGCCAATAAATTGGTGGCTCAAATACTAAATGCATCCAGTGCCTAGTTGTGTTGCATTGGAAATGCCTGGAAGCTCCGCCTCTTCACTTAGTTATAGATAACATTTGGTATCTGGTGAGTATGGAGAAGATCACTGCCTATCTTAATAATAGATCTTTTAAATTCATGCAGATCTGGGACCTGTAGTGCCACTTTCAGCATTCCTCATCCCGCTCCCCTATGCCAAGTGAACTGTTGACTCTCCTGTTCTGACCATTTAAATGTGTCTATTATTGTGCCATATTTGCTCCTTTTTACCAACTTGTACCTCCTGTTGTAGTTACTTTCAATATGGTTGACATGATTCCTGACAGGGGTCAGTAGTACCACTCTCCATTTCCTCTTGGGCATCTTCTCAGCAAGACCCCATCCTTCCCCTCTTATTTTCTCTCTTTCTACTCTCTTTCACACTCTGTTATTATTGTGTGTATGTTTGCTATTTACTGATACTGACATTGTTTTTTTATATTATTACTCTTATGTAAACCAGATGTATATCAGTTGCTTCAATGTCTTCTCATTCCATCCTGGATAGCTTTAATGTCACTTTTTTTTGCATTTTAAAATATAAATAAATAAATCACTTAAACAAATGTAATTTTTAAATAATTATTGTAGCCATGTAAGAGTCTTTCAATTCTTGCCTTGCAAATGTTCCCTCTATTGCTTTCAGAATCTTTCTGAAACCTTATATTAAATACCAAAACCTTAACATTTGTTCCTAAGTACTTCAGTATTGATTCTGAGCAAGCTTTGGATCATTGGCTTGCTGAAAAATCCAACCACTTTGCATCTTCAATTTCTTCCCTGACTGGGACATTAACTGCTAGGTTGATTTATAGTTCATTTTCTTTCACCTGGACAGTATTTCCAGGCCACAGGCTGCAACACTACTCCAAGGCATAATAGATCATCTCTAATGATTAACGGTTTACAAGTTGTTGCTTTCTTCAAATGTTTATCCTTCTTTTCTGTAAATGTATCCCTTGTGGCTGTGGCCAAAAAGTACCATTTTTATATAATCAGTTCAAGGTGCATTATTCTGTTTGTGCCTTATTTATTTTATGCTATACATGATTCAAATGTTGACTTTTGTCTTGAGGTCATAGGAAGTTTTTTTTCTGATAAATTTTCCATACATATATACATTTTTATGTAAGCAACACTATACTGTTAACATGTGGACCTATATTCTAGTATTAATAAAAATGTTAAGTTCATTACAGTGATATGTGGGTTCAGGTTTGCATACAGTATATGACCAACTTATTAGCTGTTCTATCAGGCTTCATTAGTTTTAATTAATTTCCATTTCCTAATTAGATCTCTAACAGTAGAAATTACAAGATCCTCAGTTATCTTTATTTTTAAGTTTTCAGTCTACTGTACTTCTTAGATGAGCCCTTGGTTTGTTTAGAAGGCCCTTCTCCCTACCAACTATGAAACTGTCTTTTTCTGGGACATTTTAAGGGTTAAAAAGGTACCTGATTTTTAAGGCCTCTAAAAAACTAATGAACACCTGGAAATATGCTCAAGCTTTTTATTTTATAATTGATGTCAATAAAATGTAGATGTACATGAATATGTACACATACTTTATGTATCCTGCAAATGTTGTGTTTACTTCTATACAATTGGAAAGATTTAAAACAAACCAGGGGGAGATGTATGAAGCCCTGGAGAGTGATAAAGTAAAGAAGTTGCCCAAAGCAACCAGTGAACTTCAAGCTCTCATTTATCTAGCACAGACTTTGAAATGCAGTTAGAGGCTGATTAGCAGCTTTGGTCAACAGCTTCAGTTTATCTCTTTCCATTCATACTTCTAGCCTCAGGTCTACCTAGACTGTTACATAAATCTCTATATGTCAGATAATGACCACTCTGCATGCCTGCATTCAATCTATTTATTCATACATAGGCAATGAAGAATCCAGAGGCATTCAGTTTGGTTCCTCTTTCTTCAATCATCATCAATTTATATTCAAAATGAGCAGAGAATGTGAACGCAATAATTGCTTCTGTCTTCAATGACCGTCATTACTGTGTTATAGAATGAAGACATAATGACAGATCCAAAGATGTCTTCAGCAATGCAGAGAGGTCAGTGACAGTGTAGACCATTTCAAATCTTCCCTGCCAGTAATATTATTAGACTTAATATAATCTTTATATAGTAGTATGCAGGAGGCTCCATCAATCCCTTGTCTCAATATGGGATTTACTGTACATAAGACAAACTATACAATAAAAAAACATAATAAAGTATTAAACAAGTTAAATGATACAGTATTTCCTTTGATAACTGGACTGCTATCTGTCATCTTCACTGAAGTGTCATATTCTCAAAAAATGTGAACAAAAGCATACACCATAGTTCCTTGGCTTACAACTGTTAGAAACGTTGTAGTGCTTTTAAATATCTATATGGAATTTAAATAGACCCAATCAGAAGAGGATAAAAAAGCATATACAGTACAAAAGGTCTATAAGAGACTAAACACATAAGGGCAGACTCAGGATTAGACCCTTTACTGTCTGTTTAGTGTAAACTACACATTTATCATTTGTGTGTTTGCAACAAATAAGGCGAGGTCCACGTCCATATGCAGAGTCATATGCATCTTAAACCTGTACACCCTCTACTTCTGCTAACCTTACTCTACTTTATGATAGATGACACTAACCTTTATGACTGGCCTCCTACAATTCCAACCATTCCTCCTCTATGTCTCTACCTCCAACTTTACCTACCCCTCTTTTCCTGTTGTTGTTTCCCAAGACTCTATCCCTGGTCCACTTCTCTTCTTTCCCTATACTCCGATCTTGGTGATCTTACCAGGCCTTAGGTTTGCAATATCAAGTTTATTCATTTAAAACTGAAATCTACTTCTCCTCTGTCACATTTATAACTGTATATTTTCCATATCTTGCCTGATACACCAGCTCTTTATTAATCTCAACAGAAGACTTGTCCATCCCACACACACACTCTGGTTTATTTTCCTATTACTTTCTATTTCTAACATTATCCTCTCTCCTGTCCTACAATTCTGCTGTCTGGGTGTCATCCTCAAATATTATCCACCCCACATTAATAGTTTCCCCAAATTCTGCCACGTTCACCTCCTCCCCATGGAAGCTACTAAATATTTTATTCATTCCCTTATCATCTCCCATCCTGACTACTTCACCTTGCTACTCTCTGATCTTCCTTTCTTTTGCCTCCCCCTCTTAAGTATATTCTAAATTGTGCTGCTCATCTAGTTTTTCTATATAGTTGGTTTACTTTGACCCTTTCTCTCCTTCAATGCCTTCACTGGTTCCCTTTCCCATACAGACTTCAGTGTAAGCTCTCCTCCTTATTTTCAAATACACTAAATTGCTTCTCTCCCTCCAGAATTTCTGATCTGTCAAATCACATTCCCTCTTGTCCTCCCTTCTATACCTCTAAATGTTGCTTTGCCTCTGCACTAATTACCATCTAGTAGTCCCATATCCAAGATTTACCTGTGCCTACCCCCTTTTCTGGAACTCTCTTCCACACCCTATCAGACTGACTACTATTCACTAAAGTGCATCTGCCCTCCTCACACTCTTACAATTATTGACATTATCTCTTAATAACTTTTCAGTTCTTCTTCCAGTTACAGTACCCAATACTGTTATCACTCATAGGAAGGTTCTCACTCTGCATTATCCTTGTCTGCAGTGAGCTCCCACTCACAGTCAGTGACTCTTTTTGATCTTTTCTCTGCATCCTCCAAGGGTATTGGCTCATTGAGTGCTACTAATTGTTGCAAGGCACGTCAAATGCTGTAGCTGTTTGTATTGTGAAATCAACTGTGCAAAGTTCAGTCAATGTGCAGAACAAGGTGCACTAAAATGATTTGACTCTAAACATCTGTTTGCATACTCTTAGCAACTTCCATTAATAACATCTGCCTACATTGTGATATTTAGAAGCATGAGTTTTTGACCAATTTCAACTTTGACAGAGCAAAGGCATTAATTGCAAATTTGATTTCAACTTGTACTGTACATATGTGACAATGGGCCTAGTTCACAACTAATGCATTCCCATTTGTGATCCTGAATGCAGATACAGTGCAAATATATGGAAAATGTCTCAAATGCCAGAATCCTATCTGCATCTGTGATTGCTAGTGAATGCCGACGCCGGAACCCTGACAGCTGACATCCTAACCGCAAACATAACGGGTGGGTTAGGGCTGGGGGGGAGGGTGTTAAGTTTAGGGGCCACCTGGGGGGTTAGGGTTAGGCTGCAGGGAGGGGGGATTAGGCTTAGGCACTAAGGGGGGAGGTTAGAGTTAGGCTGCGAGAAGGGAGGGTTAGGGGTAGGGAAGAGGGGGTAACATACTTACCTCACCCCTTTCGGGATTTCATAGATCGAGATGCTATCATCAGTATTGTCACCACCAGCATCCCATCTGGCGGTCATTCATACTGAACCCCCAAATGCTTCTATCATTTGTTTACTATTGGCTTAAACTGTGTGTTACAAGACACAATGTTGACTCGGATGTTTCAGAATTCTGACTGCTTGGATGTTACTGTATATCCTGGCATACTGCACTTATACAAATACTATAAAATCTAAGTAATACAGGGATTTGATTTCTCTATTAGCTATTTGCACTAACTCGATGATATCTGTTATTGCTAGTGTTTCAGTTATTATTATCATAATTTGTCATTCAATGTAAACTGAATTTCTCATTTTGGTCTCATGTTTAAAATGATTCGAGAGCACACCATATGATTAGCTATGGTATTGCAAGTAATAGTATGGAGAATTGTTACTGAATTGGTTACATGGTGGCATTAAAATTGCCAGTATTAAAGATAGTTTGGCACTGGCTTATTTCTACAGTAAATGAAGACCTTTTCTATTCCAGCAATGACACAACATATTATATTTGTGTTGCACTGCTCCTATTCTTGTATAACAATGTGTTCTACAGTCTCCAATCACAAATGTTAAATATATGAACAGTTACAGTAGCACATTATCTGGAAGAAAGAGGTTTGCAATTTCAAGATACTAAGGCTGACAGAACAGTATAAATAGAGATGGAGAGTCATTTAAAAGTATAAGTATATGCATATTTCATAAAACAATATAAGTAAATTACATAAAACAGACTGTAGCAAGAAATGGACAGATGGTACTTACAGAGATTTACACAATGAGATGTGAGCAGTGCAGTCAACTTTGAGAAGCACAGAGAGAGATCAAAAGGAACCTTATGTGCATGCATTCAGCGTAAATGTCCAATCAAATCATACAGAGGCACATAACATATATCATCCAAGTAGTAAGGAGTTATCCAAAGGAGATGCACAGTATATAATATTAGAGATGAGCGCCTGAAATTTTTCGGGTTTTGTGTTTTGGTTTTGGGTTCGGTTCCGCGGCCGTGTTTTGGGTTCGACCGCGTTTTGGCAAAACCTCACCGAATTTTTTTTGTCGGATTCGGGTGTGTTTTGGATTCGGGTGTTTTTTTTTTAAAAACACTAAAAAACAGCTTAAATCATAGAATTTGGGGGTCATTTTGATCCCATATTATTATTAACCTCAAAAACCATAATTTCCACTCATTTTCAGTCTATTCTGAATACCTCACACCTCACAATATTATTTTTAGTCCTAAAATTTGCACCAAGGTCGCTGGATGACTAAGCTAAGCGACACTAGTGGCCGACACAAACACCTGGCCCATCTAGGAGTGGCACTGCAGTGTCACGCAGGATGTCCCTTCCAAAAAACCCTCCCCAATCAGCACATGACGCAAAGAAAAAAAGAGGCGCAATGAGGTAGCTGACTGTGTGAGTAAGATAAGCGACCCTAGTGGCCGACACAAACACCGGGCCCATTTAGGAGTGGCACTGCAGTGTCACGCAGGATGTCCCTTCCAAAAAACCCTCCCCAATCAGCACATGACGCAAAGAAAAAAAGAGGCGCAATGAGGTAGCTGACTGTGTGAGTAAGATTAGCGACCCTAGTGGCCGACACAAACACCGGGCCCATTTAGGAGTGGCACTGCAGTGTCACGCAGGATGTCCCTTCCAAAAAACCCTCCCCAATCAGCACATGACGCAAAGAAAAAAAGAGGCGCAATGAGGTAGCTGACTGTGTGAGTAAGATTAGCGACCCTAGTGGCCGACACAAACACCGGGCCCATTTAGGAGTGGCACTGCAGTGTCACGCAGGATGTCCCTTCCAAAAAACCCTCCCCAATCAGCACATGACGCAAAGAAAAAAAGAGGCGCAATGAGGTAGCTGACTGTGTGAGTAAGATTAGCGACCCTAGTGGCCGACACAAACACCGGGCCCATTTAGGAGTGGCACTGCAGTGTCACGCTGGATGTCCCTTCCAAAAAACCCTCCCCAATCAGCACATGACGCAAAGAAAAAAAGAGGCGCATTGAGGTAGCTGACTGTGTGAGTAAGATTAGCGACCCTAGTGGCCGACACAAACACCGGGCCCATTTAGGAGTGGCACTGCAGTGTCACGCAGGATGTCCCTTCCAAAAAACCCTCCCCAATCAGCACATGACGCAAAGAAAAAAAGAGGCGCAATGAGGTAGCTGACTGTGTGAGTAAGATTAGCGACCCTAGTGGCCGACACAAACACCGGGCCCATTTAGGAGTGGCACTGCAGTGTCACGCAGGATGTCCCTTCCAAAAAACCCTCCCCAAACAGCACATGACGCAAAGAAAAATAAAAGAAAAAAGAGGTGCAAGATGGAATTGTCCTTGGGCCCTCCCACCCACCCTTATGTTGTATAAACAAAACAGGACATGCACACTTTAACCAACCCATCATTTCAGTGACAGGGTCTGCCACACGACTGTGACTGATATGACGGGTTGGTTTGGACCCCCCCCAAAAAAGAAGCAATTAATCTCTCCTTGCACAAACTGGCTCTACAGAGGCAAGATGTCCACCTCATCATCACCCTCCGATATATCACCGTGTACATCCCCCTCCTCACAGATTATCAATTCGTCCCCACTGGAATCCACCATCTCAGCTCCCTGTGTACTTTGTGGAGGCAATTGCTGCTGGTCAATGTCTCCGCGGAGGAATTGATTATAATTCATTTTAATGAACATCATCTTCTCCACATTTTCTGGATGTAACCTCGTACGCCGATTGCTGACAAGGTGAGCGGCGGCACTAAACACTCTTTCGGAGTACACACTTGTGGGAGGGCAATTTAGGTAGAATAAAGCCAGTTTGTGCAATGGCCTCCAAATTGCCTCTTTTTCCTGCCAGTATAAGTATGGACTGTGTGACGTGCCTACTTGGATGCGGTCACTCATATAATCCTCCACCATTCTTTCAATGGTGAGAGAATCATATGCAGTGACAGTAGACGACATGTCCGTAATCGTTGTCAGGTCCTTCAGTCCGGACCAGATGTCAGCATCAGCAGTCGCTCCAGACTGCCCTGCATCACCGCCAGCGGGTGGGCTCGGAATTCTGAGCCTTTTCCTCGCACCCCCAGTTGCGGGAGAATGTGAAGGAGGAGATGTTGACAGGTCGCGTTCCGCTTGACTTGACAATTTTCTCACCAGCAGGTCTTTCAACCCCAGCAGACTTGTGTCTGCCGGAAAGAGAGATCCAAGGTAGGCTTTAAATCTAGGATCGAGCACGGTGGCCAAAATGTAGTGCTCTGATTTCAACAGATTGACCACCCGTGAATCCTTGTTAAGTGAATTAAGGGCTCCATCCACAAGTCCCACATGCCTAGCGGAATCGCTCCGTGTTAGCTCCTCCTTCAATGTCTCCAGCTTCTTCTGCAAAAGCCTGATGAGGGGAATGACCTGACTCAGGCTGGCAGTGTCTGAACTGACTTCACGTGTGGCAAGTTCAAAGGGCATCAGAACCTTGCACAACGTTGAAATCATTCTCCACTGCGCTTGAGACAGGTGCATTCCACCTCCTATATCGTGCTCAATTGTATAGGCTTGAATGGCCTTTTGCTGCTCCTCCAACCTCTGAAGCATATAGAGGGTTGAATTCCACCTCGTTACCACTTCTTGCTTCAGATGATGGCAGGGCAGGTTCAGTAGTTTTTGGTGGTGCTCCAGTATTCTGTACGTGGTGCCTGTACGCCGAAAGTGTCCCGCAATTTTTCTGGCCACCGACAGCATCTCTTGCACGCCCCTGTCGTTTTTTAAATAATTCTGCACCACCAAATTCAAGGTATGTGCAAAACATGGGACGTGCTGGAATTTGCCCATATTTAATGCACACACAATATTGCTGGCGTTGTCCGATGCCACAAATCCACAGGAGAGTCCAATTGGGGTAAGCCATTCCGCGATGATCTTCCTCAGTTGCCGTAAGAGGTTTTCAGCTGTGTGCGTATTCTGGAAACCGGTGATACAAAGCGTAGCCTGCCTAGGAAAGAGTTGGCGTTTGCGAGATGCTGCTACTGGTGCCGCCGCTGCTGTTCTTGCGGCGGGAGTCCATACATCTACCCAGTGGGCTGTCACAGTCATATAGTCCTGACCCTGCCCTGCTCCACTTGTCCACATGTCCGTGGTTAAGTGGACATTGGGTACAACTGCATTTTTTAGGACACTGGTGAGTCTTTTTCTGACGTCCGTGTACATTCTCGGTATCGCCTGCCTAGAGAAGTGGAACCTAGATGGTATTTGGTAACGGGGGCACACTGCCTCAATAAATTGTCTAGTTCCCTGTGAACTAACGGCGGATACCGGACGCACGTCTAACACCAACATAGTTGTCAAGGCCTCAGTTATCCGCTTTGCAGCAGGATGACTGCTGTGATATTTCATCTTCCTCGCAAAGGACTGTTGAACAGTCAATTGCTTACTGGAAGTAGTACAAGTGGGCTTACGACTTCCCCTCTGGGATGACCATCGACTCCCAGCAGCAACAACAGCAGCGCCAGCAGCAGTAGGCGTTACACGCAAGGATGCATCGGAGGAATCCCAGGCAGGAGAGGACTCGTCAGAATTGCCAGTGACATTGCCTGCAGGACTATTGGCATTCCTGGGGAAGGAGGAAATTGACACTGAGGGAGTTGGTGGGGTGGTTTGCGTGAGCTTGGTTACAAGAGGAAGGGATTTACTGGTCAGTGGACTGCTTCCGCTGTCACCCAAAGTTTTTGAACTTGTCACTGACTTATTATGAATGCGCTGCAGGTGACGTATAAGGGAGGATGTTCCGAGGTGGTTAACGTCCTTACCCCTACTTATTACAGCTTGACAAAGGGAACACACGGCTTGACACCTGTTGTCCGCATTTCTGTTGAAATAGTTCCACACCGAAGAGCTGATTTTTTTGGTATTTTCACCAGGCATGTCAACGGCCATATTCCTCCCACGGACAACAGGTGTCTCCCTGGGTGCCTGACTTAAACAAACCACCTCACCATCAGAATCCTCCTGGTCAATTTCCTCCCCAGCGCCAGCAACACCCATATCCTCCTCATCCTGGTGTACTTCAACACTGACATCTTCAATCTGACTATCAGGAACTGGACTGCGGGTGCTCCTTCCAGCACTTGCAGGGGGCGTGCAAATGGTGGAAGGCGCATGCTCTTCACGTCCAGTGTTGGGAAGGTCAGGCATCGCAACCGACACAATTGGACTCTCCTTGTGGATTTGGGATTTCGAAGAACGCACAGTTCTTTGCGGTGCTACTGCTTTTGCCAGCTTGAGTCTTTTCATTTTTCTAGCGAGAGGCTGAGTGCCTCCATCCTCATGTGAAGCTGAACCACTAGCCATGAACATAGGCCAGGGCCTCAGCCGTTCCTTGCCACTCCGTGTGGTAAATGGCATATTGGCAAGTTTACGCTTCTCCTCCGACAATTTTATTTTAGGTTTTGGAGTCCTTTTTTTACTGATATTTGGTGTTTTGGATTTGACATGCTCTGTACTATGACATTGGGCATCGGCCTTGGCAGACGACGTTGCTGGCATTTCATCGTCTCGGCCATGACTAGTGGCAGCAGCTTCAGCACGAGGTGGAAGTGGATCTTGATCTTTCCCTAATTTTGGAACCTCAACATTTTTGTTCTCCATATTTTAATAGGCACAACTAAAAGGCACCTCAGGTAAACAATGGAGATGGATGGATATTAGTATACAATTATGGACGGACTGCCGAGTGCCGACACAGAGGTAGCTACAGCCGTGAACTACCGTACTGTGTCTGCTGCTAATATAGACTGGTTGATAAAGAGATGTCGTAGTATGTATGAAGAAGAAAGAAAAAAAAACCACGGGTAGGTGGTATACAATTATGGACGGACTGCCGAGTGCCGACACAGAGGTAGCCACAGCCGTGAACTACCGTACTGTACTGTATCTGCTGCTAATATAGACTGGTTGATAAAGAGATGTAGTAGTATGTATGTATAAAGAAGAAAGAAAAAAAAACCACGGGTAGGTGGTATACAATTATGGACGGACTGCCGAGTGCCGACACAGAGGTAGCCACAGCCGTGAACTACCGTACTGTACTGTGTCTGCTGCTAATATAGACTGGTTGATAAAGAGATGTCGTAGTATGTATGTATGAAGAAGAAAGAAAAAAAAACCACGGTTAGGTGGTATACAATTATGGACGGACTGCCGAGTGCCGACACAGAGGTAGCCACAGCCATGAACTACCGTACTGTACTGTGTCTGCTGCTAATATAGACTGGTTGATAAAGAGATGTCGTAGTATGTATGTATAAAGAAGAAAGAAAAAAAAACCACGGTTAGGTGGTATACAATTATGGACGGACTGCCGAGTGCCGACACAGAGGTAGCCACAGCCGTGAACTACCGTACTGTACTGTGTCTGCTGCTAATATAGACTGGTTGATAAAGAGATGTCGTAGTATGTATGTATGAAGAAGAAAGAAAAAAAAACCACGGGTAGGTGGTATACAATTATGGACGGACTGCCGAGTGCCGACACAGAGGTAGCCACAGCCGTGAACTACCGTACTGTACTGTGTCTGCTGCTAATATAGACTGGTTGATAAAGAGATGTCGTAGTATGTATGTATAAAGAAGAAAGAAAAAAAAACCACGGTTAGGTGGTATACAATTATGGACGGACTGCCGAGTGCCGACACAGAGGTAGCCACAGCCGTGAACTACCGTACTGTACTGTGTCTGCTGCTAATATAGACTGGTTGATAAAGAGATGTAGTAGTATGTATGTATAAAGAAGAAAGAAAAAAAAACCACGGGTAGGTGGTATACAATTATGGATGGACTGCCGAGTGCCGACACAGAGGTAGCTACAGCCGTGAACTACCGTACTGTGTCTGCTGCGACTGGATGATAAATAATGATATAAAAAATATATATATATCACTACTGCAGCCGGACAGGTATATATATTATATAATGACGGACCTGCTGTACACTGTCTGTCAGCAGAATGAGTTTTTTATAGAATAAAAAAAAAAACACCACACAAGTGAAGTCACACGACGAGTGTTTAACTTTTTCAGGCAATCACAATATAGTATACTACTAACTATACTGGTGGTCAGTGTGGTCAGGTCACTGGTCAGTCACACTGGCAGTGGCACTCCTGCAGCAAAAGTGTGCACTGTTTAATTTTAATATAATATGTACTCCTGGCTCCTGCTATAACCTATAACTGGCACTGCAGTGCTCCCCAGTCTCCCCCACAATTATAAGCTGTGTGAGCTGAGCACAGTCAGATATATAATATATACATAGATGATGCAGCACACTGGGCTGAGCAGTGCACACAGATATGGTATGTGACTGTCTTGTACTCCTGGCTCCTGCTATAACCTATAACTGGCACTGCAGTGCTCCCCAGTCTCCCCCACAATTATAAGCTGTGTGAGCTGAGCACAGTCAGATATATAATATATACATAGATGATGCAGGCATGCAGCACACTGGGCTGAGCAGTGCACACAGATATGGTATGTGACTGAGTCACTGTGTGTACCGTTTTTTTCAGGCAGAGAACGGATATATTAAATAAAACAACTGCACTGCTGGTGGTCACTGTGGTCAGTCACTAAACTCTGCACTCTCTTCTACAGTATCAGCCTCAGGTCAATCTCTCTCTCTCTCTCCTAATCTAAATGGAGAGGACGCCAGCCACGTCCTCTCCCTATCAATCTCAATGCACGTGTGAAAATGGCGGCGACGCGCGGCTCCTTATATAGAATCCGAGTCTCGCGAGAATCCGACAGCGTCATGATGACGTTCGGGCGCGCTCGGGTTAACCGAGCAAGGCGGGAAGATCCGAGTCGCTCGGACCCGTGAAAAAAAACATGAAGTTCGTGCGGGTTCGGATTCAGAGAAACCGAACCCGCTCATCTCTATATAATATACAAAGCAAGTAAACAGCCCATATGAAAACAGATTGGGACCACAGACATTTTTAGAAAATACATTTTAATATAAAGGTGTGCAGGGCAGTTACACTGAGCCCACCAGCAGTGTGTGGATTTCACATTAGGCGCATGAGGCACGTTCTAGGGGTGCCACTTGCTTTGGGAGGCACAGCAGGCTGTCACTCCTCCCCCCGAGCTGCCTGCAGCATCTGAGTAGTGGCCCTTTTTTTCTTTACCTGGAGAGGGAGAGTGATTTCCTTGTGAGCTCAGGGGCGGAGCTACATGGACAGAGCAGAGCAGGGCTGCTGTCAGACTGAGGTGGAGCTGTTGCAGATCTGCTGCTTGTGTGGTACCAGTGCCAAGTGTATTGAAACTTATTAGATGTTACAGTGTTAAACAGTAAAATAAGTGGACTCATCCACTTAAGGGTATAAATCAATTAATAAATGAAGTCGCTGCGTATGTAGTAGAGGGGCAGTGAAGGGGGAAGGAATTGGGGAGATGGAGCAGTAAGCTGGGTGGAGGGACCAGTAAGGTGTAAGGTGAAAAATGTAAGCTGTGGGATGCAGTGAGGTCTGTGGAGAACAGTGTCAGCTGTGGAAGGAGGAGGGGGTGATGTGAGATATGGAGGGAACAGGAGTGAACTATAAAAGGGGTAATGAGAAGCAGTGCCGTAACTAGACATTTTAGCGCTGTGTGCAAGAAATATCATCGGCACCCCCCTCCCCCATTCATATTTTGAATAAGGCAGAATATAGGAGCGTGGCTTCATGGGGAAGGGGCGTGGCCACAAAATAATACCAATTTATAGTCCGCTGCACAGTAGTCTCCATGATTCAAATTACACCGCACAGTAGCGCCCGGATCCGTAACTAGACTTTTTGGTGCCTTGTGCCATAGGGAGAATTGCCCCCCCCCCCCTCATTTTTCCAATAGGGGCATAAGGTACATGCCTCATGGGGAAGGGGCATGACAAGATTGATACAAAGAGAAAGCCCATGTTATAATGCCCATTCCCACATTATATATACAGTATATATTACACACACATTTAACAAGAATCCTCTTTATACCACATTTATGCACTTAACTTGAGAGCTCGTTGTTATTCAGTTACAATACCCTTCATTAAATCCTGGGTATGGCAGTATTGAATATACTGCCATACCCAGGATTCAAACCTTTAACCTGTTGAATTCTAATGACACACCCTACTCATTGAGCTATTTGATCCTACATTAAAACTATGAACACTATGTGTAGCTACTGGTGCTTTGTATAAAAAAATAATCAGCATTGCAATTGAGCAGATCTATGTAGTGTACAGCCACACATCCAAAATCTTGCTGCCACACACTACATAGATCTGCTCAGCTGCAATGCTGAATATTTTTCACAAAGTACAAGGTAAGCTTCAAATAGTTAGAATTCTCTAGCTTAAAATTCTCTAGCTTTCTATGCCAAGGCAAACAGCTCAATTAATAGATTGTCTGACTGCAATGCCACAGGCAATGGGTTTGAATCCCGGGTATGTCAGCATCTTGAAATGTAATAAAGGACGGTGTGACTGACTAACAAAGAAATCTCAAGTTGAGTTCATGAATGTTGTATTGGTATTAGAGACCGAATTGGTCAGGGTAGGAAACAGGGGCGGACAGGAGATGCTTGGTTTCACAAAGGGAGAAAGCTGCAAGTGAAAAGGAATTAAAATAGATAATTTACAAGTGCTACCAACAGCGCCCTCTATCTTGCAGCGCTATGTGCGGTGCCCCTTCCGCACACACCTAGTTACGGCCCTGATGAGAAGGCTGTGGGAAGATATAGAGGGAGGCAACAGTAAGAGACATAATTTATATGTTTTTGGAGGGGAGGGCAGCCACTAATGTTGTTCCCAGGTGTGGCCTGACTCCTAAATTCGCCTCTGCTTACCAGGACAGGGAACACACCCTTTGTTTTCTTGTAATAGATCATGAATAAGAGATTTTTAAACCACTTCTATACCAGTCCCCGACTCCCCTGGTATCTTAGTAAATAAATAGTAATTTTTTGTGCTGGTTTATGTATTGGCAGCACCTCATTTAAAAAACCGTATTGGTAATACAGTGTAGAAGCTTTAATCTTCTCTGTCCCTACCTATAACAAGGTATGGACAGAATGGAGGTAGGGACTGAGTGGATTACCATCGGTACACTGTACCACAACCCTATTCTGGAACTGTTACCCATGCTATGCAGTGACAGCCTCCAACACAATAAAATCTCAAAAAGAGCTACATACATTATTTTTATTACATTTTGAATGTCTGGAAATCAGTTATTGCTGTGCATCACATTATAATTTAAGTGCTTAATTCTTACATAGATAGTTTATTCCCTGGTGTCTTAGGAGAACTTCAGATCTTGTTTAAAGAGGAGTTCATGTATTGAAATTATTTTCTTTTTGGATGAATTGGAAGCTAAAATAGGTTCACAGTAAACCTTGTTTTTGTGGACCACATGAATTCGTTCATATACAGGCAGGGGCATTACTGTGGTCAGTGACACCTGATGCACTGTCCGAATAGGGGATGTGGTATCATAGGAAAGGGGCATGGCCTCATGGCCTGACCTCATTTTTAACTCTCTGCGGGCAGATCTAGCACTCCCTGAGATGCTGTGCTGCCCCGAGAGACTTGTATGCCTGCACTGTCAGCGCCTCCACAGTGACATGATGCGAGTGCTGCATGATTATGTCACAGTGCAGCACTAAGCTGTATTCCACTAGGGACCCCTCACAGAGAGACCTGGAACAGGTCCTGCATTTCTCATACATTCAGGGGCGGATCCAGAAGAAAATGATAGGGGGGGGGGGCACCATGGAAGGGGCAAGTACATTTGCGTGCGGCTTTGGTGCATGTGAGGTGGCGCTTCTTATACAATGCCCACAGTTGTAGCGCTCATTATGCAATGTCCACTGTACTGGTAGTGCCCCTTATATAGACCCCATAGTAGTGGTGCCCCTTTTGCAATGCCCGTATTGCCCCCAGTAGTAATGTTGCCTGTAGTAATGCCCCCATTCATTATGCCCCCAGTGATAATTCCCCTGCAGTTATGACCCCAGTAGTTTACCCCCCCCTTTAGTTTAGCCTCCCAGTGGTAATGCCCCCAGTAGTTTAGCCACCAGTAGTAATGCCCCCCTGTAGTTTTCCCCATTGTAGTTTAGCCCCTGTAGTTATGCCCCCTTGTAGCTTAGCCTTCAGTAGTAATGCCCCCAGTAGTTTGGCCCCTGTAGTTATCCCCCAGTAGTTTGGCCCCTGTAGTTAAGCCCCCAGTAGTTTGGCCCCCCTGTAGTTTAGCCCCCAAGTAGTAATGCCCCTGTAGTTAAGCCGCCAGTAGTAATGCCCCTGTAGTTACGCCACCAGTAGTTAGCACCTGTGTAGTTGGCCCCCAGTAATAGTCCCCCAGTAGTTTGCCCCCAGTAGATGCCACCCAGTAATAATGTCCCCCAGCAGTTTGCCCCCAGTAGATGCCCCCCAGTAATAATGTCCCCCAGTAGTTTGCCCCCAGTAGATGCCCCCCCAGTAATAATGTCCCCCAGCAGTTTGCCCCCAGTAGATGCCCCCCAGTAATAATGTCCCCCAGCAGTTTGCCCCCTGTAGATGCCCCCCAGTAATAATGTCCTCCAGTAGTTTGCCCCCAGTAGTAATGCCCCCAAGGAGTTTTCCCCCAATAGATGACCCCCCAGTTGTAATGCCCCCCAGTAGATGCCCCCCAGTAATAATGCCCCCAGTAGATGGCCCCCAGTAAAAATGTACCCCAGTAGCTGCCCCCAATAGATGACCCCCAAGTAGTAATGCCCCAGTAGATGCCCCCAGTAATAATGCCCCCAGTAGCTGCCCCCAATAGATGACCCCCCAGTAATAATGCCCCCTATGAGTTTTCCCCAATAGATGACCCCCCTGAAGTAATGCCCCCAGAAGATGGCCCCCAGTAAAAATGTCCCCCTGTAGCTGCCCCCAATAGATGACCCCTCAGTAGTGATGCCCCCAGTAGATGCCCCCCAGTTATAATGCCCCCCCAGTAGTAATGCCCCTTGTAGATACCCCCCAGTAGTATTGTCCCCTGTAGTTTGCCCCCAGTAGATGCCCCCGCTGCATTAAGGAAGAAAAAAACATACTTACCGAGCCCCGTTCCACAGTGACATGATGCGAGTGCTGCATGATTATGTCACAGTGCAGCACTAAGCTGTATACCACTAGGGACACCTCACAGAGAGACCTGGAACAGGTCCTGCATTTCTCATACATTCGGGGGCGGATCCAGAAGAAAATGATAGGGGGGGGCACCATGGAAGGGGCAAGTACATTTGCATGCGGCTTTGGTGCATGTGAGGTGGCACTTCTTATACAATGCCCACAGTTGTAGTGCTCATTATGCAATATCCACTGTACTGGTAGTGCCCCTTATATAGACCCCATAGTAGTGGTGCCCCTTTTGCAATGCCCGTATTGCCCCCAGTAGTAATGTTGCCTGTAGTAATGCCCCCATTCATTATGCCCCCAGTGGTAATTCCCCTGCAGTTATGACCCCAGTAGTTTACCCCCCCCTTTAGTTTAGCCTCCCAGTGGTAATGCCCCCAGTAGTTTAGCCACCAGTAGTAATGCCCCCCTGTAGTTTTCCCCATTGTAGTTTAGCCCCTGTAGTTATGCCCCCTTGTAGCTTAGCCTTCAGTAGTAATGCCCCCAGTAGTTTGGCCCCTGTAGTTAAGCCCCCAGTAGTTTTTGGCCCCCCTGTAGTTTAGCCCCCAAGTAGTAATGCCCCTGTAGTTAAGCCGCCAGTAGTAATGCCCCTGTAGTTACGCCGCCAGTAGTTAGCACCTTTGTAGTTGGCCCCCAGTAATAGTCCCCCAGTAGTTTGCCCCCAGTAGATGCCCGCCCCCAGTAGATGCCACCCAGTAATAATGTCCCCCAGCAGTTTGCCCCCAGTAGATGCCCCCCAGTAATAATGTCCCCCAGTAGTTGCCCCCAGTAGATGCCTCCCCAGTAATAATGTCCCCCAGCAGTTTGCCCCCTGTAGATGCCCCCCCCCAGTAATAATGTCCTCCAGTAGTTTGCGCCCAGTAGTAATGCCCCCTAGGAGTTTTCCCCCAATAGATGACCCCCCAGTAGTAATGCCCCCAGTAGATGCCCCCCAGTAATAATGCCCCCAGTAGATGGCCCCCAGTAAAAATGTCCCCCAGTAGCTGCCCCCAATAAATGACCCCCCAGTAGTAATGCCCCAGTAGATGCCCCCAGTAATAATGCCCCCAGTAGCTGCCCCCAATAGATGACCCCCCAGTAATAATGCCCCCTACGAGTTTGCCCCAATAGATGACCCCCCTGTAGTAATGCCCCCAGTAGATGGCCCCCAGTAAAAATGTCCCCCTGTAGCTGCCCCCAATAGATGACCCCTCAGTAGTGATGCCCCCAGTAGATGCCCCCCAGTTATAATGCCCCCCAAGTAGTAATGCCCCTTGTTGATGCCCCCAGTAGTAATGTCCCCCATAGTTTGCCCCCAGTAGATGCCCCTGCTGCATTAAGGAAGAAAAAAACATACTTACCGAGCCCCGTTCCCGCTTCCAGGCCGCTGCAGTCCTCCTCCTCCCTGGGCGTCCGCTCCTCAGTCAGCACTATGAGAGAGACGTCATGATTGACGTCTCTCTCATTGCGCACGGTGCACAGTGACAGCGCTGGAAGCCGGAGCTCAATACTGAGCTCCTGCCTCCGGCTGCCGCTGTGCAGGGAGATGGGCGCCCGCTGGTAACGCAATCTCAAGCGGCGCCCGTCATCCACCTGTGCGGCTGCGGCGCCGGGGTGGGTGGGGGGGTGGGGACAGAAGGCCACAAATGACAGGGGGGGCACGGGCCCGAGTGCCCCCTCCTGGATCCGCCACTGCATACATTGTACCAGGTCTCACGGTAGCTTCGGTGACCCACTTACTCAGCCACAGAGACTAAGGGGCCCATTTATTAATGATTGCATATTCAATGCAATATTAGCATTCAAGATTGCATTGCAATTTGTGATCCTTTTACCTGAATGTATTAATGAGCACACACAGGCAGAGCCGTCACCAGGTGCGTACTCTGCATTACTACACCCCCCACTCACCCCGCCAAAGTTGTGGTTGCCTGAAAAGGGGATGTGGCCTAATTTAAAGTGGGTGTGGCATCGTGGATCTCCTATTCTTCATTCTGTGGGCGTGTCCAGCTTCCCAGGAGATGCTGGCTGCCCCCGGAGACTGGGTAGCGTGCAGTGCCAGCTCCTTATCTGAGACAGAAGCCGAGTGCTGCAGAGGATTATCATACTGCAGCACTCGGCTCCTGTCACTGCAGAAGAGCCGGTACTTTGGTGTCACTCCTTCAGAGGTTGACACCTGGGTGCAGGTCGCACCCCCCCACAACCAGCTTCTGACGCCATTGCACACAGGGACAGGGTATCTGAGTATGTGCAGTCAGCCAGATCACACTGCCCAGCGGTCACTTCCGAGGAGGGTTACTGGAACCCTCTAGCCAGCCAGCTACATGATGTGTAGTTCATAGGCTACAATGGGCTCTCACCATATTCAGATGGCAGTAGCTGCGGGGACCTGTATCAGGAATTGTTCTCATTCTGGATATTGGTAAATCGGGCAGAAACCTATGGAAGATGTGGCTGCAGGTTGGAATGGAGTCATCTCTGATACCTGCTGCAATCCCTCCTTCAAACACTTGAAGAATACTTAATATGTGCTGCTAAAAACCTGCAAATATACAAAGATAAATGAGCCTCTAAGGGCTCTATTCATCAAGCAAAAATGTACTTACTGTATATCAGGGGTAATTCAGAGTTGATTGCAGCAGCAAATTTGTTAGCAGTTGGGCAAAACCATTTGCACTGCAGGTGTGGCAGATATAACATTTGCAGTGAGAGTTAGATTTGGGTGGGTTATTATGTTTACGTGCAGGGTAAATACTGCCCGCTTTATTTTTACACTGCAATTTAGTTTTCATTTTGAATACATCCCACCCAAATCTAATTCTACCTGTGCATGTCATATCTGCCCCCCCCCCCATGCAGTGCACATGGTTTTGCCCAACTGCTAACACATTTGCTGCGGCGATCAACTCTGAATTAGGCCCATCATGTGGATTCAATTGAGGAGATGGGGCATACGTAGAGCAGGACAGTCTTTTCAGTCCATTAAAAAGTGTGGGGACTTTTCACGGAGAGAGTGTTAATGCAATTGCTGTCCTTGAAGTTTTTCCCAGCATAGGGCAGAAAACTTTGGCAACATTGAATATTGCTGAATAGAATCCTTAGCTTTTGTTAGTGAAAAATGTGTGGCGGCGATTTACAATAAATATATTTCACACTGATTTTTTTGTCCATGTACTAATGTAGCACTTATGTCCAATGAATGAAAACTTTATAGGGAAGAAATGTGCAGAAACAAGCTTTCTGAAGAGTAGAGAAGTGAGGCCTCTTGAAAAGAGTATTATTCCCCAATGCAGGTTTCAGACAAGAAATAGTTTCACCCCTGTATTTCCAACACCAGGAAAATGAAAACTCATAAGGTGATACTTTGAGTGGAAATAGAATTTTACAAAGAGACGGTAGCTACAAAAAAAGGATTTTATATACAGTATTGCTTTTTTCACTTAAGTTAATCTTTAATATAGACACTGCAACATTATTGCTTCTTGGACATGCAGAACAATTTATAATTAGTTCAACAACTAAAGCCTTGTATTAGGAGCTCTCAGAGCAGGAAAGCCGTTTAGATCAGAGACAGAATTTAAATAGTGTTCTTAAAGTGGATTTCCCAGAACAGAAAACTAAAGCATTACAATTACAGAACAGTGTTCACTAGAATTTGGATTTTCAGTTTAGTTTAACTTTAACAGAGATACAGTACAGTAATCATGACAGCATACAAAATACGTGCTGTTATCACAATGATTCCATCTGATAACCTTAATGCAGTACAAGTAAACCGATTGCCTGAATTTTATGGACCACTTCATTTTAATATTTTCTAGCAAAAACTGGAACACTCTAGGAGAAAACGGAGAGCTAACATATGCACACACAAAATATCAGAAAATTGTACTCTAATTACTTTTTTGTTATCACTACTGTAAATTAATTTAATATCAGGTATAAGTGTGACACTTGGAAGCAAAAAAACAAACATTGTTAGGGGGTATCCAATTAGCTCTGATGCCGTTTTGGCTGATAAAAATAGTCAGGTATCACAATTAATGAGCGATGGTCATTATTGCGGTATCCAGTTAGAGGCTGTTTTAATCTGCCAAAACGGGACCCAGCAGGACACTCATCGCGTATTATACTTCGGGTATCTGAGGCACCCAAACCATAATCCCCAAATAATGCTGGCATCGGGGCTAATAGGATAGCCTCCCGGCAATCCTATTAGCAGCGGTAGAGTACCACTGCTAATAGGATACTGCCCTTAGTCTTGCTTTGATTTACATAAACAAGAATGACAATCCGTTGATATAAGTGTCATACTGAGTAGAATTTCCCTGAATGCCCTAATAAAAATACAGAAAGCTACATTCAAAAATCCAGGATTTATGCCTTCTGCCAGAGAGCAAGATCTTGGCATAGGGCCTAATTCAGTAAGGATAGCGAATTCTGCTAATTAGCAGAATTGGCTAACCTTTCCTAGCATGCTGGGGGCCGTCCAGCATGCTGACTGATGCTCCCCCCCCCCCCCCTTGATGAAGCAGAAATTGCAATCGGCTTGCAATTTCTGCTTCATCATAGAAATTAGGGATGGCTCCTGCTGGTGCAACTTAGCTGCACTTGCAGGAGACCTGACGCCATGTTCCTGATTGCGGCAGCTGCGTGTGATGTCACGCAGCCACCGTGATCATGCCCCCGTTTGGATGCCTCCACCCCCATTCACGTTGCACCGCCACCCGCAATGCTCCGTCTGCTTCCTGGAAACGGAGCATTGCCCGCCCACCCCCACAGCGACCGCCTTTGCCTGATTGATAGGCAGAGGCGATCGCATTTTCTGCTCCCCCCCCCCGCAAAAAGCGCAGGCGCATTTGCAGTGCAGGTGCTGCACATGAGCCCGCAGGCTGACCGCAAAAATTCCGGTAGGATCGCGATTTGCGATCCAACCTTAATTATGTCCATAAAGTAGTAAGCTGTATAATAATTATATAAAAAAAGTATTGGAACATAAATTTTACTTAGATCGTTGTCTAGATTGTAACAGAAAAGAGTACTAGGGCAGTATCCAATTAGCCGTGGTAAATTACCATTACTTGTCTATCCCCTGGGGGCTATCCAATCACCCCTGATGGCTGGCACTAACAAAATCCCTGAGAACCATCCCTTAGAGCCCCATTTCTCATGTGTTTTTGCCCAAAAATGGGTCATTTTTTGGTTGAAAAAAGGCTATAATTTGATAACCCGATAATGACCATAAGGCTAAAATCATGATAATAGCTGTCACAACTGAGGGCTGGTGACAGTAGCTGGAAGCCTCAGTTGTAGGGGCTGACAGATACCAGAACTTAGGAGGGGAAAGTAGATTCCTAGACATGCGTTAAGACAGTAGCAGTAAATGCCCGAAGGCGTGACCACGACTACTGGAAATGTCTTTGAGGGTTTTTATTAAATAAAAAGTCATATAAAGTGCAATGAGAAAATAAATGTCACAGGTAAGTATTGGGAGCACAACTGGTTATGAACAGTAATCCAGAAAGTAACTAAAAGTTCTGTATAATACTTGGGAGCCCAGGTGAGGTAAATGTGATGCTGGGGACGGCAAGTGAAACTGTAAATAATAATAGAGTTTGTGGATAAATGATAAATGAAGCTGGGGTGCGCAGGGAAACAAAAGACGAAGCTGGGGTTCGTATGAACACTGTAGATGAGGCTAGGGTTCATAGGAACACTGTAGGTGAAGCTGGGGTTCGCAGGAACACTGTGGATGAAGCTGGGATTTGCAGGAACACTGTAAGTGAATCTGGGGTTCACAGGAACACTGTAAGTGAAGCTGGGGTTCATAGGAATACTGTAGGTGAAGCTGGAGAGTGGCTGCTGGAAAGCCAGATTATCACACACTATTAGCACTGGGTGCGGGAGCAAAGGAAACAGGTTGCACCACAGGGCTTGGACACAGGAAAACTGGAACTGCATCGCAGAGGGGAATCACCAGGGAGTCAGGCTGTAATGCAGGAGAAGTCCACAGGAGAGTCCACAGAGAACTGCACACTGGAAACACTGGAGGGACAATTGAAGCACTGACAACCTTCTGGGTGTTGGGACAGGATATTTATACCTGCTGAACAGCAGGGATTGGCTGGCAATTACTCCCTGGCTCCAGCAGCACTACGGATAGGTGAAATGATAACATGTGATTGGAGTCCAAGATGGCTGCGCCCATTGACAGTATCTGAAGGGGAACTAAGCACTGTGGACACGTGCAAACACCAATGGCGGCAGAGGCTGCAGTACCATAGACTCCACGCTCCCAAATGCGCACCCCGGCCGCAGGGATGGAAGCAGCGGCCGAGACACACAAAGACGCGCATCCAGCAGTGAACTACAGGCGCGGCAGGGATGGCCGCGACGGGGCTGAAAGTGCCATACTTCCGTGAGTACATATACTGAGGTAGCAGCTGAAACCAGCGCTACAGGCAATAGATATAACTAAGGCCCGGCCCTGGCTCGCTGAGCCAACCTCAGGAGGCGCCTAACAGTTAGAAAGCGGTGTCTCCGTGACAATAGCCCATTTTTTTCAGCCAAAAAATTAGCGCTGGTATTTGGATACCTCCTTAATCTCTTTGCCAAATATCAAGAGTGAAAGATGAGCAGTATTATTGTGAGCAGTGATACTAAATTCTTGCTTAGGGTCAGTCAGCTGGTGATTACATCTGGTGTTAAGCAATTTTCTGAGATCCAAAACAAATAGCACATTCCCCACTCTGAGTTCTGGAAGTTCTTGCAAATTAGGCATTTGTTTTTAACTCCATACAATAGAGGAAACCTTGCTGAAAGAGAATTACCTCATTTTGAGCTGTTATCCATCTCCCCCCAGTCCCCTTCCCTTACTGTATCTGTTCTCTATACACTTTTGCAAGACAGCCAATCCACCACCATCCTGACCTATGCTCTGAATTGGAAGAGAGATTTAAGATTATCTCTATCTAAAAAGGAATATGGATAAGCATACTATAGCAGTTCTATTTGTGTGATGGTGAAGGAAGCACAATACAAGATCTTAATGCATTGTTATAGACATCCCTCCCTACTACGTGCTAAAATTACATCCAGGTCTAATACATGTTGGTGATGTCATGCAGCCTTGGGTATATTGCTCCATATTCGGTGGGAATGCCCCATCTCTCGAATTTCTTGACACCATTCACTTTAAGGGTACCCTCTGCACCCCCACACACACACACACAAACACACACTTCCTCCTCCTTTTTTTCCTTTCCCATCCTTTTGTTTTCTCTTCTCTTGGGTCTATTCAAACTTTATTCTTCTGAGATAAATCATCTAGCTATTAAGTATACTGGTCTTGTGTCTAGTTTTATTTCCCTCCTGTCGCTGATTATTGTTAGCTTTGTCACAATTTGTGCTGTGGGGTGGGTTGTTTGAACTGACGGTACAATATGTGATACTTATTTGCGATTGCATTTTCAATAAGCACAGATTATACAAAAAAGAATACTAGAGCCATAAATTTGGTGCCCCCAGAAACTCCCCCCACCAATTTTTACAATAGGGACATAAGGCATATGTCCTTGTGGGGAAGGGGCATGACTACATTTGAACACAAATCCTCTTTAAACCACATTCATGAACTTAACTTGAGAGATCATTGTTATTCAGTTACAATACCCTTTATTAAATAGTACATTTCAACATACTGCCACACCCATGATTCAAACCCATAATCTGCTGAATTCTAGTCAAACATCCTACTCATTCAGCTATTTGATCCTGCATACAAATTATGAGATTTCTAACTATACTTGCATTTTGTAAAAAAAATAATAATCAGTATTGCAGTGGAGCAGATCTGTGAAGCCACACATCCAATCCCTTGCAGCCACAAGCTACATATATCTGCTCAGTTGCAATGCTAATTATTTTTTCACAAGGTAAGCTTCAAATAGAATTCTCTAGCCTTCTATATAAGGGTAGATAGCTCAATGAATATAAGATCTGACTTCAGTGCCACAAGCAATGGGTTTGAATCCTGGTTATGTCAGCATCTTGAAATATAATAAAGGTCACTGTGACTGAATAACAAAGAGTGCTCAAGTTATGTTCATGAATGTTGTATAGGTATTAGCGATGGAAGTGGTGGGGGAAGGAGATAGGGGTGATCAGGAAATGCTGGGCTTCAAAAAAAGAGGGGAGCTACAAATAAAAGTAATTAAAACAGATAATTGACAAGTGCTGGCAACAGTGCCCCCTATCCTGCAAGTGCTATGTGCCACCGCACAATACACACATACCTAGATACAGCCTTGTCTCTAGGGGGATTTAAAGGCTCTATTGCGCTATGAACATTATTCTGTTTCTCATGCACTGATTATAACTATGGAGGAGATTAAGGAATAACTGGTTTCCAGAATACAAAGAATGATAAGGGAAGCATTTTCTCCTTTCATAAATATTCACACTTTTTTAGGCATAGTGCCGATGTGTTGCACTACATTTATATAATTTGTTGCGTATCTGTTTCTTGGTATAAAACCAAGGTTCAACACAGGCTGCATTATCTTAAAATGTATATTTTTGTCACTACCTCTTATCATTATTATTGATATATATCGTTATGAGCAGACACTGCTTGCCAGTTTGAAGATAATAAGACTTAAAATTCAGTTTGTGATGGAATTGTATTGGAGTTGTAATATTAATATATTCTGAAATCTCTAAATACAAAATAATCCAATCAAGTGCTCAATCTAGAGTATTTTATTATCTAAATATATTGTTTACTGGATAAACACATAGAGGGATATTCAATTTTTAGGAAAAAACAGACACCCAACTGACTTTTCAAAGAATTGAATTCCCCCCCTATAATTAAGGAACAAACGGCAAGAGACCACTGTAGCCAAAGACTAGAGTGCAACTTAACATCTAGGAATACATATACTGTACAGCAAACTACCACTATTAACATCTAGAAATTCCTGTCAAACTATATTGGAAAAATAATTTAAATTTACTATATGATGGACACAAAATCATTTTATAATGTTTCTCTATTTTTAAGTAATATGATATTTATCTTCTATGACTTTTACTGAATGGTTCTTTTGAGGCAGCAATACTCTCTCTCCCTCTCTCTGTGTGTGTGTATATATATATATATATATATATATATATACTGCTCCAATTCAGCCGGCACTCCTCGCTATAAGGACAACTGGTCCTGGTGCCTCATGCAGAAAAGTCTATATAGCAATCCAAAGACGGCCAGGCACTCCAGGGACTCTTCATTAAACACGGGGATATGACCCTAGGATGCTAGAGGAGAATAAAGTGCAAGTATTAAGCATACCAAGAGCTCAGCTAATGCAGTCACACACTAAAACATCTGAGAATGTTTTCCCTTGGGTCAGTACCTTCACTACTGTTAGCCCAGTGATTAACCGGGCCACGAAGGCACTTTGGCCTATCATAACCTCAGACAAGGACCTCCCAGGTTTTAAATCCACTCGCCCATTAGCAGCATTTAGGAGAGGCCGTAACCTCAAGGACAGACTGATGATTACTGACATCACAGGCAGGGGTGTCCCTCGATTACCTAATACATATGTCAAACCTGCAGGGTGTTACAGCTGTCTTAGCTGCACCACATGCAGATTTTTGATAGTCTGCAAATCTTTTCAACACCCTCATTTGCAAATTAAATATGACATCCGACACGTGCTCACGTGCACCTCATCATTTGTGGTATACGTGGTCACGTGCCCATGTGGGTTATACTATGTGGGCCAGACTTCTCGGAAGTTCCGGGAACGTATGGCCTTACATAGGTCGGCGATACATTTATCAATTGAAGGCAGGGGCATTGATCAGCCAGTGGCTCGCCATTTCAAGATGATGGGCCACACATTGTCTGATCTGAAGTACTTTATGATTGATCATGTGCGGGAGTCTCCCCGCGGAGGTGATCGGATCAAAGCACTATATGTACTGGAAGCTAGATGGATCATCCGTCTGGGTACCACGGTACCTGGCGGATTGAATGATAAACTTAATTGGAATAGTTTACGGTAATTAGATGATAGATTTAAGTGCAGTATAGTTAATTATATTATAATAGCTAGTACTGCATGCTTTGACGGTTTTTGTGTTTGTTGTTTTGTTTTCTCAATTTTTTCATTCACTAAGATTCACCAGCTGCTGCATGTATATGTCTTTCAATGTTTTATGATTGTATTTTTTGTTAGTAATTGATGTATGTATTTGATTGTCTTGTCCCCGGCAGTCCCCCTCACATGACGCCTATGGTGAACACTACGTCTGGCTTGCTTCTCTGGAGCGCAAGCAGGCGGTTGCTAGGCAACCGCGCCCTGCGTGAACCCGGAAGTGAGACTCCGGCGGTGCATCAGCGGCTGCAGCTGAGGACGTGGACACCGGTGTGAGACAGGACTCATCAAACAGGTATTTAAATGTTCTGTGTTTGTCTGTTCGTTATATGTGGTGTATCCTGACGAAAGGGCAGATGCCCTGAAACATGTTGAGCATACACACCGCTAATAAAGGTGTTTAATGAAGAGTCCCTGGAGTGCCTGGCCGTCTTTGGATTGCTATATATATATATATATATATGTGTGTGTGTGTGTGTATATATATATATATATATATATATATATATATATATATAAAAGTGCCGCCATCCCAACTAGGAACACAATCCCGGCACTGGAATCCTGACTCTGCTGGGATACCAAACGAGTGTTTGCCAGATCGCCAAATAGGTAAGCAGTGAAGGTGTGTGTGTGGGGGGGGGGGGAATTAGGTTTAGGCTGAGGGGAGGGTTAGGGTTAGACTGGAGGGATGGGGTTTTTGTTTATGCTGCAGGTGAGGGGTGTTTAGGCACCACTGGGAGGGATAGGGTTAGGCTGCGTGGGGTGTGTTAGGTTTAGGTTGCGGGAAGGAAGGGTTAGGGATAGGGGGGCAATGGGGAAAGGTAAGTATACGTACCTTCCCCCTGTCGGGATATGTAATGAACAAAGGGCACCTGATAGTGCATGAAAATGTTTTAGGAATTTATTCCAACAGGTTCCACACATAAGGATAAAATGACGTACCACAGGTGATGGTTCAACCACCGTAAGTATCACCGTTTGTATGAGTGAGTTTAGATGGACTGCATAGCGCGCTGTCTGCTGGCAACTCCGATTCCACTGCTCACTCCTTTCACAACATGTTTCGTCACACTATATATTTACAGTGTTAACAGCTACAAAGTGCCTAATTTTTGTCTATCTTTAAATATTTACATGGGGTAAATTGCCCAAATGGGAATCTCAATTTTAAAATAATGGTTAAAACACTACAAGCTAAAACATGTATAGAAATTTAAATAAATACACATAAAATCTGCCTTTATTATAATAAATTAGTTGTAATATGAAAAATACTTAAGATACAGATTCGGGACTACCATTGGTGCAATAGGTGCATTGCACTGGGGCCCTTAAGGACTAAGGAGCCCACTGCTGCCTAGACCAACAATGAGTTATCCCCTGGTCCCCCCGCAGACCATTCTGACCAATGTCAAATGATTGGCCCAGTGCAGAGAGCAGGCTGGACCCCATTGCCTGCAGGACCAGCCTCTTTCCTTAGGTAGGCAGGGCTAACTTGTGTGTGCTGGACTGATAGAGGAGTCCTGCCACCTATCAGCACTGATGATCACAGGCGCTTACTGTCTCTAATTAACAGCTCTAAAAAAAATTCTGATTCACCACTGTCTGTCAATTAAAGGCAGCTCATAATCAGTGCAATTGACGCTGTCAGAGTCTTCCTGACGGATGCCAAACTAAGGAAAGCACGAGGGGCGGAGGCCCTGTTAAGAACAGAACAGAGGCTGTTGTGTTCCTGACCTCACCAAGGTACATTCCCCCTTTTCTCCACACCACACATGATGTTGTGCTGTCACCCACTGTCTCTCCCTGTCACCCTCTGCCTTACGCTGTCACCCACTGCCGTGTGAACTTGGGTTAGTGCGGGGGGCCCAAATTTGCACCTGGGCCCATCAATAACATGTTCTGCTACTGTTAAGAGAGATTTTCAAGGCACAAGTATTGTGCAACTTGTAAGCACAGCAAAACCACCCAATTCTTTATATATACAGGAATATAAACGTACTGTATACAAGCCTGCACTCAAAAATGTCCCAAATACAGCAGGCCAATAAATATATTCCAGGCGAGGTAGATCTCTCTTTTGCCCTAGTTCTTCTCCATTCCAGACATAAAGTTAAAAAAAAACAGCAACAAGTCAATAGTGTAATATTATATTATAAATCAGCACACCCCATTCCCATGTGGATCCCATAGAAATGGAAAATGTTTGTTCCCAATGGAATAAAGCTACTAAAGATGTATTTATCAGATTAGTGAAATCACCCCTTCGGAAAAGATTGCTTACACAAACTATAGAAATATAAGACTTATAAGGTTTGTTTGAATCCCCCTGTCTGGAATGAAGAAGAAAGAGAGGAATCTAGTTGTTATGTCCAATGTTATCTGGCTTTTATTTATTTTCTCTCTGTCTACACCCCCATCTCATTCTCTACATCTCTTCTCCCATAACTCTCCCCTCCACTTTTCCCTGTTCTACACTTCTATTTTTCCCTATTTATTGGCTCTCACTCTCTATCTCTCACTGTCCATTCACTCTCCTCAGCATCTATGAAACTAATAGAAGGGATCATAGTCAAGGCCGCTATGAGGGGGAGTTTCTAATTACCTGGGCCCCTTTTGCCTGTGTCTGTGGAAGGAGGGGGGGGGGGTGGAGGATGATCACACTGATCACCCTTTACCCCTGGATTTGCCCTTGGCTGTGGGAATCATGGCTACCCTCTGTTCAATGTGCAAATACTTTTTCCTCACTTTTTTTTAAGGTGGTGTAGCTACTCCTGGGATTAGGTTATGCCCCCAAAATGTACCCAGGTCTAAACCAGCTCTCTGTATCCCTGGCCTTAATTTGGGTTGGAGCTGATATGCCTGCATTCAGAATGCCAGCAGTCAGAATACTGACTATGGTTAGAATACCTCACCCCCAACACCCTAACCCTCCCTTACTGTATTCTAAATCTACTCCCCCTGCAACATAACCATTCAAATTGGTGCCTAAACCTAACCCCCTCCCCCCTTCCCTTAGCCTAGACCTAACCCTCCCTACCCTGCAACCAAACCCTAACCCTCCCTGGTGGTGTCTAAGCCTAACCCCCTGTCCGCAGCCTAAACCTAAACCCCCCTCCCCGCAGCCTAACCATAACACTTTCACCGCGGCCTAAACCTATCCACCCAACCCCTCACAGCCTACCTCTCTAGCGGCCCAGCAACAGTTGTACAGGATCTCAGTGGTTGGAAAGCCAGCACAGAGATTGTGATTAGGGGGTCTGTTTACTAAGCCTTATGGTGTGTACACACGGTCGGATCCTTGCTATGGTCGATTTTGACTATGCGATTTCCCTTGAACTCCCCGGAGGCCAGATAGGACAGATTTTGACTAACTTTTCTTGAGATATGGACTATGTGTGCTTACGATTTTGGCTTATGTGAGATTTTGGCTTATGTGAGATGTCATTGACATGTGAGATGAACTAGATAGTACACCGATCTAGCAAGGATTGACTTGCCTGCACAGTCTATCTTTTCTTGCGATGCCGACCTGGCGGGACCGCGCATCGGCATTGAATCGGGATCGCAAGGTGACTTTCACCTTGCGATCTGCACTAACTTTTCTTGTGATTTTGACTATATAGTCAAAATCGAAAGAAAATATCTCACCGTGTGTACACACCTTTATATGGAGATAAAGTGCACAGAGATAAAGTACCAGCCTATCAGCTCCTGTCATATTTTTAACCCAGCCTGTGACATAGTAGTTAGGAGCTGATTGGCTGGTACTTTATCTCCATTCAAGGCTTAGTAAATAGACCTCCATATTTCGAATGTCAGCACCACATTATGCGCAGTGTCGGGATCCCGGCCATCGGGATCATTACCAGATCCCCATAATTTAGAAAGTCATTACACTCCAACGCAATTCCGTAAATTTTATCAGCAGTTGATTTTATTATATTGATATGCAAAATATATCTATATAATAAAATTATATTATACATCTATATGTATGAGCACAATAAAATCCTTGTTACTTTAATTTTTTCAACACTTCATGTTTTGTCTCATATAATATTATTATTATTATTATTATTATTATAACATTTTATTTATAAAGCGCCACAAGTGTTTCACAGCGCCGTACAAAGGACAGTACAGGGAGACAAAACTTAGCATTACAGTAAATAAATAACAGAAATAGAGTATAGTTAACAAAGAGCACCACAATTTTCAAAAAATAATACAGCTAAGATGTAAGTAGAGAGGGTGTAATCACCATACTACTTGGGGCTGGCGGCAATAGATAGAGATGGGCATTTACCAGCAGGAGAAAAAGCGGGAAAAGATGGTAGCTGAGTAGGAGAGAGCTGCGAGTGAAATGTGTCGAGAAGAGAGCTTTGACAACAAGAGGAAAGAGGGCCCTGCTCTGAAGAGCTAACAATCTAGTGGGAAGGGGAGACAGACAGATGACATGAGGTGCAAGCAAGCGGGAGCTAGCCTGATGGCAGTTTGTGCACAAAGCAGAGATGGTCAAGGCATGAGGCAGGGGCATGGAGGAGCAGCCTCAGGACTAGGTTATGCATCGGTAGGGTAGTCTTTGATGAATAGGTGGGTTTTTAGTGCCCGTTTGAAGCTTTACAAGGTCAGGGAGAGTCTAACGTAGCGGGGGAGCGCGTTCCACTGAAGGGGTGCAGTACGGGCACATACAGTACTACATTTAGGTGTATATTTGCTAAAGGTCCATTTTTTAAATTTTTTTATTGATTTTTAAATTAACCAAAAAGCGACTTAAATTGATGTTGTGCTTCTGCGGCTAAAACACACATACTAACATTTAAAAATAAATATAAAAATCTGTTAGTACATGTGTGCTATAGCCCTAAAACTTAATATCAATTTAGATACATTTTTCATCAATTAAAATCAATACAAATCGATCTTTAGTAAATACAGTATACCTCTTATAATCTATGTTATATAGGAGGTAATTCAGATCTGATCACTGCTGTGCGTTTTTGCACAGGGGGCGATCAGGTCCTAACTGCGCATGCGTATGCACCATAATACGCACGTGCGTCAGACAACAACAACGGGAATCGCCGGTCAGTGACGGGACGGTGCGAAAAATCTGATTGCACTGGCGTTCGCAAGGTGATTGACAGGAAGAGGCCATTTGTGGGTGGTAATTGACCGTTTACTGGGAGTGTCTGGAGAGGCCATTTGTGGGTGGAAACTGACCGTTTACTGAGAGTGTCTGGAAAAATGCAGGCGTTACCAAGCATTTTCAGGGAGGGTGTCTGACATCATTTCCGGCCCCGATCAGCCCGTTCTCATCATACTGGAGGAGTAAGTTCTGGGCTGTATACAGACTGCACAAAGTGGATTTTCGCAGTTCGGCATACACATGTGATCGCACACTTGCACGGTGAATTTACACTCCCCCTGGAGGCAGCGACTATTTGAACGCATGACAGCAAAATTAGCAGCCCAACGATCAGACATGAATTACCCCAATAGAGACTTAACTTTGAAACGTGCAATTATCTTATTTTAAGCAAACATTTATACTTTACTGTGGTAAAAGAAATATAACTTTCAGATGCCAATGTTGCATCAAATCACAATAATTATCTAAATAATAATAATAATAATAATAATAATAATAATACTCTCAACAACAAATAGTTCTGGAAATACAAAGAATATTGTAAAAGTAGCATAAAACAAACACATGTAATGCAGTCTAATTCTATTTTAATTCTATGCAGCAATGTGCAGTCATCCTAAAAATCTTCATATGGAGTGTAGGGGTCATGCCAGACCATATTTATCTTGATTTCCTTATTTCCATCTGTAACATTTGTTTTCATTGTAATTAATTTTAACATAAAGAAAGTTGACATGTCTTTTTACAAGACATATAGTATTTGAAGGATTTCCTGTCGCACATACCCTAGATATTACACATAAATGTTTTGTGTCGCAAACAGCAATTGCCAGTCATTGTTTGAATGATAAAACAATAAACATTAAACATTTTGCCGTAGGCTTACATGTAATATGTTCTCTGTACATCTGTCAGCATAAAGGCAAATGGGAATAACAAGATATCCTTCTATGATGTGATAGTATGTCAACACTGACCTCTCTCTGCAAATAACACAAAGGTGTCTAAAGGAGCGTTACAGTATGATGGAACAGCAGCTATTTTGTACAAGCTTGCTTGACTGCTTTTATGTGTACTGTTCTATAATATAGTAATAGAGTAATGTTAAAATAAAAGTATTTTGTTTTCTTTTTTTTTGAGGTAAATGTGCAAAATAGAAATACAGTATATTCTATAAAGTAGAGGAGTTTATCAAACAATTACTTTTCATACATTATAGGCAGAAAAAAGAGAAATTGCAGGTACACCTTAGTAATGTTAGGGACCCACCTAATGAGTTCACCTGGTCGAAATCACCCAAAATTATGCTAAGTACCTCAATTTTACTCCATGTATATTGCAGAGTTTATTATTTATTATTTTTGTTTTAAGTACTTGGCGTATGCACCTGCATTTTCTCTTTTTTTTCTGTGCAGTTTTTTTTCTGTCTCTGCATGGTAGCACCTCTTATGTTTAGAATTATGGTGTGAAGTCCACCCCCCTTCTCCATACATAATTGGAATTCAGACAAATATATTATTTAAAAAAAAATACTATTGTGTCCATTCAATAGGAATATATTGGCCGTTGTTCTAGTAACATTTAATCTTAACATAATTTGAAACATAGGCACAAATATTGTTACACAGTCAAATAGATTCACATAGAGAGAGAACAAAAACTATTTGCTAAATACACTAACAATTGAAATCTGTATAATCATTTCATAAGGTTTATCAGAATGTAGTTACAATCCCGGCGGTCGGGATCCCGGAGGTTAGCATACAGACTCCGGGATTACGGCAGCCAGAATGCCGGCAGGGGGCCAAGGGCTATTGCACCTTGTGGGTGTCCAAGACACCCATAGGAACTTCATTACATTCGCCCCCCTGCCTGCATTCTGGTGGCCGAGATCCCAGCATTGGTATGCTGACCGTTGGGATCCCGACCGCTGGTCACCCATACCCAACATGGTTTATCTTATCCCCTGAATGTGTGTGCAGTAGGAGCTGGAGCCTGTGCCACCCCTCCAACAGCTCCCACTGCTAGGGAGACAGGACACATCCAGCAGGCAAGAAGCAGGTTAAGTATGGATATGGGGGTACGGGATGTACTGGAACACAGGGTTGGGTGGGGGATTTCTTGGGTCCCTTACAAATGTAACACTTCTAGCATTATATATACATTGTAGTAACATACACATTTGTTTTAATAAACTCAATCTAAAGGTTTTCTAGGAACTCAGATAAGTACAGACATTCAGTTATGTGCCTATTTTTGAACAATGATGTTTCTTTCTATTGGTAAATATGATGAAAAGTTCATCAGATGATGGTGAATGTCTTCCTTGCTGAATGCAGACAACAGCCACTCAATGAAATATCTCATGTCTACACTCATAAAACCACTTCAGTTTACATCCACCAGGTGGATTTTATAGAAGATAAAGCTTTTATAAACACTCAAATATCAGTGTAATGAGAGCATAAAAAAGGAAAGGAATAACATGTGAAATGAAGACAGTCCAGATGTCTCCTATCTCCTTAGTCTCAAGACTTATTTAAGGATGCGATGAGGCCTTGCAAGTGGCATTCTAATAATGAATTAATATGAATGTCTAAAAGTAACATTAGTCATAGCATTCTTGCAAGTGATCATGCCAGACATTTGCAGGGGCAATTTTGAGCTGAAAGCAGCTCAATTTAGGTGTTTTGAGCTGCTTTCAGCTCAAAGCCACCCAGTATGTACAGTATGCCCAAACGATGAGCGGTGAGCACTGATGCGCGCTCCTGCTTCATCGCCAGCGGCCGCCGTTCATCTACTGGTATTACCAGTAGATGAACGGCAGGGTGAGCGGCTTTCCATAGCGTCCTGCTATGGAAAGCCGCTCACCCCTGCTGACAATGCTGGGCAGGGGGGAAAGCGCTCAGTGTGTATGCACTGAGCGATTTTCAGCCCAGCGATGTCGGCCATCATCACTGTGCATACACGCTGGGCAAAAACGCCCAGTGTGAATGTACCTTAAGTGTACAGGGGTACAGAAGTGATGCTATTCATTCGCATTTTTCTTCCAGTTTCAGTGGTTTTTGAAAATGCTTCATGTAAAAATGCATTTCAAATAATGCCCCTTTTATTCTAGTATAGAATAGAATTTTTAAATTTGTGCACTCAAATGTTTAAATTGATAAAAGAAAATGAACGTTTAAAGTCCATCATTTTATAAATTCAGCTATCTAGCTCTCATTGAGGTTCCCTAACCAGGCATTTCATTAAAGTGCTATATTTAACAATCCTCTGTACTACACCTCTCCCCTTGCCTTAAATGACAGGAAAATGTCTTACACTTTACTCCTCATAGAGAACTGGCCTTGCCATTATGTCAATCTCTATTGCAAAACAATAAGTTTATCTATTGCAAATATTACTGATTATGTTCATGACAAATATTTTTTTTCATTAATTTATTACATTCAAAATCTATGCTCTCAGCAAAAAAACCTCTTCATCTGTGTACTCTTTTTATTAAACTCATAAATAATATTGAACTGCAATTATCCAAGTACAAAATGAAGCATGTAACCTATAAAAGTGAAAAGCACAAAAACACTCGTATTTTGCTGAAGACCAAATGAAGACTTAAGAAACCTGGAAATAAGACCAGGGACAGCAGGGCTACATAAGTAGCAATAATACATTATGAACAGTATTGTACTATAAATGCCCTTTGTATAACTTACAAAATGAACACATCATCTTATAACTCCCTTACATCTCCACTTTTGCATTATTCTATGCTCCCAGTGCTGCCTACCTTTGCTGCATGAAGCACACCTGCTGTGCCAATCTAGTTACTCCCTCACAGAGGGGCAGCCATAAAGTCAGCCACTATGATTTAGTGATCAGGCATAAACAAGATTTTACAAGTTTTATAATTGGATTCTTCGTAAATAAACCTGGTGGACTGAAGACTTGCCAACCAGACAGGAGAGGATGATTTGCTGAAATGATTGTCACTTTGGGCCTTATTCAGAGATGGTCCCTGCCGGAAATGCTGGTCATCCTGAAGAAGACTCTGGAGCCACCATGGCTAAGTAAGTAACTGCTACTATCATACCAACATAGCATCCATGTAGACATAATAAATGTCGACATGCTAAGCATGTAATTTCAACATCTTCATGCATATCGCAGGCCCATATCTAGTTATGGGCGAGATGTGCTCTGCAGGCACCCGCCGGGCTACGCCACACTACCACCCGCCAGCCATTGCTGCTAGTTGGCTGCAGCACTGCCCGAGGAGCACAGTGTGGAGGATTGCTAGTCTGCTAGGTGCTGTGCTCTACATCCCCCTTATCAACCCCACCCCCGACTGGGCTGCACCGCCGCTGCTCCGCTCACCAGCCTGGAGGCGTCACCAGGCAGGAGGACGGGAGGCATCACCAGGCAGCAGCTGATCTTGAGGGTAGGGGTCTGAGCATGCTCTTCAGCAATCCTTTCTCTCCTCAGCTGCGCTCCTCAATGCCGGGCGTTCCTCCCCTCAGCTGCGCTCCTCAACACCCCGCGTTCCTCTCACTCGCTCTCTCCCTAAACTTCCCCTCACACCACTCTCACCTGCTCTCTTCCTAGCCCTCCCCTCACGTTCCTCTCACCTGCTTTCTCCCTAAACCTCCCCTCATGTTCCCTTCACCTGCTCTCTCCCTAGCTCTCTCCCCGTGTTCTTCTTACCTGCTCTCTCAATAGCCCTCCCCCCGCATTCCTCTCACCTGCTCTCTCCCTAGCCCTCCCCCCGCATTTCTCTCACCTGCTCTAACCCTAGCCCTCCCCCAGTGTTCCTCTCACCTGCTTTCTCCCTAGCCCTCCCACCGCATTCCTCTCACCTGCTTTCACCCTAGCCCTCCCCCAGTGTTCCCCTCACCTGCTTTCTCCCTAGCCCCCCCCCCATGTTCCTTTCACCTGCTCTCACCCTAACCCTTGCCCAGTGTTCCATTCACCTGCTTTCTCCATAGCCCTCCCCCCGTGTTCCTCTCACTTGCTCTCTCCCTAGCCCTTCCCCAGTGTTCCACTCACTTGATCTCTCCCTAGCCCTCCACCAGCATTCCTCTCACCTGCTCCCACCCTAGCCCTCCCCCAGTGTTCCTTTCACCTGCTTTTTTCCTAGCCCTTCCCCTTTGCTTCTCTCACCTGCTGTCTCCCTAGCCCTGCTCCCATTTTCCTCTCAACCTAGCACTCCCCCAGTTTTCCTCTCACCTGCTTTCTCCCTAGCCCTCCCCCCACATTCCTCTCACCTGATCTCTTCCTAGCCCTCCCCAACATTCCTCTCATCTGTTCTCACCCTTGCCCTCCCCCAGTGTTCCTCTCACCTGCTTTCTTCCTAGCTGTCCACCCGCGTTCCTCTCACCTGCTCTCAACCTAGCCCTCCCCCAGTGTTCCTCTCACCTGCTCTCTTCCTAGCCCTCCCACAGTGTTCCTCTCACCCTAATCCTCCCCGAGTGTTCCTCTCACCTGCTCTCTCCCTAGCCCTCCCCCAGTGTTCCTCTCACCTGCTTACTCCCAAGTCCTTCCCCCGCCTTCCCCCGCCTTCCTCTCACCTGCTCTCACCCTAGCCCTCCCCCAGTGTTCCTCTCACCTGCTCTCACCCTAGCCCTCCCCCAGTGTTCCTCTCACATGCCCTCACCCTAATCCTCCATTGTTCCTCTCACCTGCTCTCACCCTAGCGCTCCCCCAGTGTTCCTCTCACCTGCTTTATCCCTATTCCTTCCCCCACATTCCTCTCACCTGCTCTCACCCTAACCCTCCCCCAGTGTTCCTCTCACCTGCACTCACCCTAGCCCTCCCCCAGTGTTCCTCATCCGCTTTCTCCCTAGCCCTTCCCCCACATTCCTCTCACCTGCTCTCTCCATAGCCCTCCCCGTGCGTTCCTCTCACCTGCTCTCTCCCTAGCCCTCCCATCTGCGTTCCTCTCACCTGCTCTCATCAGCGCCCTCCCCCAGTGTTCCTCTCACCTGCTTTCTCCCTAGCCCTCTCCCCGCATTCCTCTCACCTGCTCTTTCCATAGACCTCCCCTCACGTTGCTCTAACCTGCTTTCTCCCTAGCCCTCCCCCTGTGATCCTCTCACTTGCTCTCTCCCTAGCCCTCCCCCGCATTCCTCTGACCTGCTCTCATCCTAGCCCTTCTCCAGTGTTCCTCTTGTCTTCTTTCGCCATAGCCCTCCACCCACATTCCTCTCACCTGCTCTCACCCTGGCCCTCCCCCAGTGTTCCTCTCACTTCCTTTCTCCATAGCCTTCCCCCTGCGTTCCTCTCACCTTTCACCCTAGCCCTCCCCCAGCGTTCCTCTCACCTGCTCTCTCCCTAGCCCTCCCCCAGTGTTCCTCTCACCTGCTTTCTCCCTAGTCCTCCCGCATGTTCCTCTCACCTTCTCTCTCCCTAGCCCTCCCCCTGTGTGCCCATCACCTGCTCTAACCATAGCTCTCTCCTCCCGCGTTCCACTCACCTGCTCTTACCCTGCCAAATGTATAAAAAGGGGGAATCTGCCTGCCTGATGCGTAAAAAGGGCGACACTGCTCCTGTAATGTGTAAAAAGGGGAATCTGCCTGCTGTAATGTGTAAAAAGGAGGACTTTGCTGCCACAATGTGTAAAAAAGGGGACTTTGCTGCCGTAAAGTGTGAAAGGGAGCTCTGCCTGCCATAATGTGTAAAAGGGAGCTCTGCCTGCCATAATGTGTAAAAGGAGACTCCATCTGCCGTAATGTGTAAAAGGGAGCTCTGCCTACCGTAATGTGTAAAAGGGAGCTCTGTGGCCACGCCACTTTCACATGTAGCCACACTCCTACATTTTTTGTGCGCAGTAGCCCTATTTTGTATGTAAGGGGGGAGGCACTGATGCTGTTTCTTGCACACAGCGCTAAAATATCTAGTTACGGCACTGGCATATCAACCTGTGTGTTGACCTAACAAACCACACCCTTATTGAACCAGGAGGTACCTTTTGACTTTTCTCATTATTTAAAGATATACCATGTCACAGGTAGGCCTCACAAACTGGGCTGCCTACTCGTATTTTTGAAAAGTCTGAAGTGCACATTACATATATATTTTGGGGGGATTGGACAATTTGGACACAGTGCCACAGGTGAATATATAAACATATATTATACAGAATACATCATTTTGTCAGGGCCCTCACGTACCATGAAATGGTGTCTACTTACGGGTGCTGAGATGGGGGTGTACATATAAACTTGGGCCTGGTCACTATAGGGGTCTGGGAGTGCAATGGGAGGGTGTAATGCCCCCATGATGCCATAATCATGCACGGACCATACCTATGTAGTAAACGAGGGGCCAAGCCATGCCCCCTCCAATAGTCATGACCTTCATAGAACTAAGGCCTCTCCTAAGACTCAGTAGCCCTGAAACTCACATACTGTATACACATAAGGCTTTGCCAGGAGGACTCTGGGCCACATAGCAGCTGCACCCCCTACACTTATGATAGTTAACAAAGTCAGAACTAGGGGTGTGCAAGTAGTGCCTTGGCATGACTCTGGGGGTGGCACAGTTGCTGCCCCATCCAGGGGCAGATTGGGATCGATAAACAGCACGGGAAATTTATGGAAGAAGCCCTAATAGGAGGGTGGGGGGGGGTCTGTTGAAGGGGTGGAGTCTGTCAAGTGGGCTGGATTACTGCTCAGAAGTCCTGAGCACACGTGACCACAAGCACGGATGGAAAGTGCGCACCTGCGGCGCGCAGCAACATTTGAGGGGTGTGACTTTGTGGGGAAGGGGCGTTGCCCCATAGTAGTGCCAATTCACATTACACCACACAGTAGTGCCGCTTATACACATTGCACCAGGTAGAACCTCCTATACACACTGCGCCAAGTAGAGCATGTTATACATATCGCGCAGATAGAGAACATTCTACACCTTGTGCCAGGTAGAGCACGGTATACACTTTGCAACAGGCAGAGCACATTATACACATTGCACCAGGTAAAGCACATTATACACTTTGCGCCAGGCAGAGTACATTATACACATTGCACCAGGTAGAGCCAGGGAGACAGAGCGGGGACATTACACAGGTAACGCAGTGATGGCCATCCCTAGTGAGTGAGGGGCACATACCCATGTGAGGTGTGAGAGGCGGGAGACAGGGTGGGGGAATTACACAGGTAATGCAGCGATGGCCATCTCTAGCGGGCAATGAGAGGCATGTACCCAGGTGGGCTGTGAGAGGGGGAGACAGGGCGGGGGCATTACACAGGTAATGCAGCGATGGCCATCCCCAGCAGGCAGTGAGGTGAAGGGCATGTACCCAGGTGAGGTGATCACTGTTACCACTGTCTTCCTCCCTTGTCACTGGGCATTAGCACAAACATAGTATTACTCCCCCTCCCCCCACATCAGCGCCTCCTGCCCCTGTACACACATCAAACGCAGGACAGCATCAGGATGGGGCAGGCGCCATGTTGCTGGCTCCCTATGGGTGCCGCAATGTTGACTTAGTCTGTGTGAACAGCAGATAGTGATGTATACAGTGACGGGGGGTCGGGAGGCAGCTGTCGGCGGGGACAGTGCTGCGGCCAATTAGAGAGAGAGTACGGGCTGTGGCCTATGGAGAGCGGGCAGCAAGTAGGTCTATGGGAGGGAGAGTGGGTGGGGCGGAGCCTGTGGGAGGCACAGTGACTGGCCATGTGCTGGCTGAGTGATGGGCCACGGAGGGAGGGGCGGTAAGCTCAGCTGCAGGATGCCGCGGCAGAGGGTAGGGGCTGGGAGGAGAGAAGGGGAGGGATCCGCCACTGCTTCCACGGCCGCTGGAGAGGAAGCTGTGCTGCTGGGCTAACGCTGATGCGATCGGAGCTAAGCTCCGATCACGGCAGCCGGCCAGCATGTGGGGTGACGGCGGCCACTGAAGGGACGCCCGGACCAGCCAAACGGAATCTGGCCCGGAGTCCCAATCCGCCGCTGGCCCCATTGCACCTCTATTTGGCTGTTAGGGTGCTTGGAATGGCACCCTGAAGACAGTATTGCTGCTGCAGAGCTGTCCATTGTATGCTCTGACTTGCACCCTACAGCCTGTACAGGATACTTCAGGCAGTGACGTAGTTTACGGAGCTGCCTTGAGCATCCTGTACAGTTCATGCCCAATGCATGATCACCATTAAAGTACGTCAATGGAGACATTGGACTGTTAGTTTGACATCATGATCTCACGTGTTCGGGGGGCACTTGTCATAGGGGGGTATTCAATTAGGTCCTTTTTTTGCCTAGCAGAAAAACCATTACTTTTTGCTATTTTTAGGGCGAATGGGGATTTTCCCTATTCAATAACAGGGCCGTTTTTTCACCTAGGTGAAAAATTTAGCAGGAGCGCAATACACATCCCCCCCCACCCCCCCACGTCTGTGATTTTGAGGCATTTTTTACCAATGTCTTTTCACTAAAATTTCACACACAAAAAAAAAGGTGAAAAGGCATTGGTGAAAATGCCTTAAAACTGGCGAATATGGGCCTTAATTGAATAGGCAGGGGGCGAATTCAATAGTTCTGAGATTGACAGAGCTAATTAAATACCCCCGTAGTGTTGCCCTGCTCCGACTGTAATAGTTACGACCATGCAGGGCTGTTTCTAGCCAATTTGGATCCCAGTGTGAGATTTAAAAATGCGGCCCCCTCCCATTGACATAACAAAAAATGTGCCCCCCCCCCATATATATAAGCTCCGGAAAAGGAGGCGTGGTCTCAATAAAATGGGTATGGTCTCTGTAGAATGGGCGTGGTCTCATCTGAAAAGACTACCTTACACCCCAGTTTTTGACCTTGCACCAATAGATCACGCTGAGCACAGGAAAAAAAAAATATATATATACTATGCCATACACCGCAATGCCCTTGATACATTAAATCCCCATTTTACACATTACAGCAGGCAAAAGTCTCCATTTTACACATTACGGCAGGCAAGTGTCCCTATTGTACACATTACGGCAGGCAAGAGTCCCCATTTTACACATTACGGCAGGCAAGTGTCCCCATTTTACACATTACGGCAGGCAAGAGTCCCCATTTTCCACATGATGGCAGGCAAGAGTTCCCATTTTACAGATGATGGCAGGCAAGAGTTCCCATTTTACAGATGATGGCAGGCAAGAGTCCCCATTTTACACATTCCGGCAGGTGGCAGAGGGGGGGGGGAGGAGAGAGAGAGAGGCTGACTTACATTTGAAGCGGTTCTTCCTGCTCTTTGGCCACCTCTCCCTCGTCTTTGCGGCGCCGGCCCTTGCTGCAGCTTGGCTCCCCCTCCTCCCTAGTACACAGCTCAAGTGGCAGAGTTTCATGGAAATGACGCGATTGCATCTTGACGTCACGATGCACCTGCGTCATTCCGCTAAACTCCGCCCCCCGAGCTGGGTACTCGGGAGGAGGGAGAAGGGGGGGATTCCAAGAGCACAAGAAGTGCTGTGGCGGGCGCCCCGTGCGCTTGCACGGCGCGCCCTCCGCAAGAAACGGCCCTCCGCCCATGCTTAAAACCACCTGAATGTTTAAAATATAATATAACAATTTACAGTACGATGATGTGCCTAACAGAAGGAATTATTATTGTATTTTTCCTTCAAATAGTAATAACCATCTTTCATTTTAGAGGGCAATAAAATGCTATTAGCCTTTCTTGCATGTTGGATCCAAAAGTCAGGAAAAGCTAGCAAAATGTGATGACTAGTGATGAAAAGAAAATCACAAATAATAGAAAACTGAGGATTTTCACATCAATTAACATGCATGACCTAGAGCTAAGTTGTATATACTAATGAAGCAGTAAATGTTATTACATCCCGTGATCTTGATTACATACTTCCGGAAAGTGAAAGTTTACCTATTTGCACGTGCTCTAGAGACTACTAGAGTATTTGTAATTAGTGAGTTCAGTTTAGTATGGAAGGGATAATTGTATGTTGACAGAAAACAAAACATAATATATTAGTGACTATAGATTTTTAAATATAACATCAGAACTGCGCTGTATCAAAGGGCATTGAAAATGAAAAACAATTCTTCCTTTGGAATATAAAAACAAGTCTGAAAAGGACAAAAGAATGTCAAATCAAGATTAAGCAAGCAATACATTTGGAAAACAATGAAGAAGTGCATGTACAAGCTAATACATTATAATAATTTAAAGGTGGAAAGCCCCTTTCTAATAAGGGATGAGCAGGTTTAGTTCTCAGAGAACCGAACCCCCCGAACCTAGTGTATCCGGGCCATCCGAGCCACAGCTCGGATCTCCCTGCCTGCCCCAGATCCCCAATCGAGGCAAAACCACAGGATCCCGCTGTCGGATCCTGAGGTTTTGCCTTGGACGCCGGTTTCCATAGAAACCTATGGAAGACCGCTGATTGGCTGAGAGAGCTGTCTGTCACGGCTCTCAGCCAATCAGCGTGTCCCCATAGGCTACAATTAGGGATGGACATCGGAAGCCCACCATCAAATCGGCTTCCTTCATTAAAACTTTCTATGCAATGACAAAAAAAACACAATCTGAGAATGTGCTTTTCAAATCCAATGTAGATTTTATTAATTTTTTATATATTATATAGAAAACTATGCATTTACCTATCACACTTATATATATTGCCGGCCGGCCACATAACAAACCTTTATACCTATCAAAATAAAAATTGTATTTATATATGATTAAAACCTAATTATAATGAATAAATAGACAAATCTTATATGCTTATATATATTGCACTGGGATCTATCGCTCATAAACCCCACATATATTATATATAGTCACTTTTTCAGGTATATATGCGATAAAAAATCTGCTCAAGTCCATGTATCCATGAATCAATTTAGCAACTTATTGCACAGCATATAATTAGGAGCAATTTGTTGAGCAAAGCCATGTATCCATAGTCATATTAGTAACTGTAGCAAAAGAATGTGGTTAATAGCAATCTGTTGAACACAGCTTTCCTCACAGCTGAGCAGTTCCGTTCAGACAATTCACAGAGTCAATTTAGTTACAACGGTAACTGATTAGAGATACTGTGTAGCAAAGTAAAATTTGTATACCGTTCAGAATGCCTCTGTTTTCCACAGTACATGCGGTGACCCTCCTGGTTAGTGTTTTTCTCACCGTCCACTTTCTCTGGAGGAGGACCCATTTGTGCTAAGTCCTCACCGCTCTTAGCCTCCCGGCTCTTAACCTCCCGGCTGGTATTCTCCTCGTCAGCCTTGTCCGGAGTTCGTGAGTTGATAGGCAAATAGCTGCACAGGCTTCCCCTAGACTCAGGGGTGTTGAAATAGCCGACCAGCTGATGTAGCAAATGCTGCAGTTTGTTTGTGAGAGAACGTGACAGATGCGTTTCCCCGCCTACTAATGAGCATCGGCGGCTTCCTCAGTGTCAGCTATTTGCCTGATATCAACTCACGAACTCCGGACAAGGCTGACGAGGAGAATACCAGCCGGGAGAGAGAGGACTGACTTCTGATGCTGCATCTCTCCCCAGCCAGACACCCAGCAGCATGTGCCATGTGTTGGGCTGGGGGGAGAGAGACAGCTGAAGAAGTTAATCCTCTCTCCCTGCCCAAAGTCTTCTCTCTCTCCCTGCTTTCTGGTACTGGGGAGGGGCAGTGGGACCTGGGCCCATGCCAGGCACCTCCATCTGGCCTAGGTAGAGTACCCGCACACCAGCCCACACGGTGAGTATGTTTCATGCCTGGGAGGCTGTGTCTTCTAACAACTTGCAGGGTCAGGGAGATGGGCGGCTGCAGCTACGGTAGCGGGGAACCGGGGATCTGACGCCACAATTGTGAGTCAGTCCCCGCCGGCAACAGCAGAAAGGAGGGGCCAAAGGTGAGAAGTGGGGTGGGGAAAGGCCCCCTCCTCTCCTCCGGTCTCCTTTGTTTCTGCTGGGACTGCCCGCAGATACTAATAATGAGTCAGTCTGACTCATTATTAGTAATGCCCACCGCTGATAGACCCGCATCTGAGAGCAGACCTGGGGACAGGGTGTGGGGGCCCCGGGACGACCGCCCTTTTTGCCCCTCTTATAATCCGGCCATGGATACAGATGATGAGCACATACTGTACTTGCACATACCACTCAGGTCTATATCCAACCTGGACTGTGATCCATACGCACCAACCTCTCTGCATACCCTCCAACAATTTACACATAAAAATCGGTACAAGGCAAAGGTTTTCCTTTATTTTCAATGGAAGTTTGGAGAGCCAAAAATTGGTACAGACCATAAAAAAAGGTACCGTACCTGCTAAAAAGGTACAGTTGGAGGGTATGCCTCTGCAGTATGCATAAATTCATGTTTTACCCATTATTAAAACTTTAACAGCAAGTAATCAAAAATAAATAAAATTAAAAAATTGTAAACTTACTCACTTTAGGTTTCATTATTTTTTCAAATAAGAAAATGTCTATTAAGGGAAGTGTAACTACACACACACACACACACACACACACACACACACACACACATGGCAAATTATGGTACAATGGTCATCATATCATTTTTCTGCTGATGTACTGCAGATATCATAACAAGAATAATCCTTTTTTTAATTGATCACACACACCATTGCTAACAATTTCTACAGGGGCAATGCTTTCTATAAAGCACTGTCCCTGTGAAATACTTCCTGACACATTGGAGGAGTCTGTTATGTTTTAGCAAGACTCCTGCGCAGTGACTGACACTGGCCATCATTCCGAGTTGCTCGCTCGCAAGCTGCTTTTAGCAGATTTGCACACGCTAAGCCGCCGCCTACTGGGAGTGAATCTTAGCTTCTTAAAATTGCGAACGACGTATTCGCAATATTGCGATTACACCTCTCTTAGCAGTTTCTGAGTAGCTCCAGACTTACTCGGCATCTGCGATCAGTTCAGTGCTTGACGTTCCTGGTTTGACGTCACAAACACACCCAGCGTTCGCCCAGACACTCCTCCGTTTCTCCAGCCACTCCCGCGTTTTTCCCAGAAACGGTAGCGTTTTTCCGCACACACCCATAAAACGGCCAGTTTCCGCCCAGTAACACCCACTTCCTGTCAATGACACTACGATCACCAGAACGATGAAAAAGCCGTGAGTAAAATTCCTAACTGCATAGCAAATTTACTTGGCGCAGTCGCAGTGTGGACATTGCGCATGCGCACTAAGCGGAAAATCGCTGCGATGTGAAAAAAATACAGAGCGAACAACTCGGAATGACCCCCACTGTGCCATGTGCATCTCCTTGGTGCTGGACAAAGGGGGTCATTCCGAGTTGTTCGCTCATTGCCGATTTTCGCTATACTGCGATTAGTCGCTTACTGCGCATGCGCAAGTTTCGCAGAGCGCATGCGCTTATTTATTTTACACAAAAGTTAGGTATTTTACTCACGGCATAACAAAACTTTTTAATCGCTGTGCTGATCGTAGTGTGATTGACAGGAAGTGGGTGTTTCTGGGCGGAAACTGGCCGTTTTATGGGAGTGTGCAGAAAAATGCAGGCGTTCGAGTTGCAAAACGCAGGAGTGGCTGGAGAAACGGGGGAGTGGTTGGGCAAACGCTGGGTGTGTTTGTGACGTCAAACCAGGAACGAAAAGGACTGAGCTGGTCGCAATGGCTGAGTAAATCTGGAGCTACTCAGAAACTGCTAAGAAATTTCTATTCGCAATTCTGCTAATCATTCGTTTGCACTTCTGCTAAGCTAAGATACAGGGCGGCGGCTTAGCGTGTGCAATGCTGCTAAAAGCAGCTAGCGAGCGAACAACTCGGATTCACCCCCAAAGACTGCCGGAGAGAAATCATAGTAGCCGTTCACCTCTGAAAGCTACTAACACCATCAGAGCCAGATGTCAGTAACCTTTGGGGCTAAGCTCCAAAAAACTGTCTCAGTGCACGGTTTGCTTTGCTGTCTCACATAGGACCAATTCCAATAATTGTAGTGTGGAGCTTGTATGTTCTTTCCATACATTTTTGTTTCCTCTTGGTTCTTTCCACAGTCCAAAAACATTCTCAAGCAAGGACTTTGTCCATAGCCCTCCTAAATGATGCCCCCTGATCAGTGGTGGTGTATAGCTGGGGTGATGTGGACACACACATTGACAATTGTATTGGAGATGTACACATCTTTAGTCCTGGGCTGTATCTTCTGCATCAGCTCCAATAATCACAACATAATACTCTTAAGGGTCTGTGCTCTGATTGGCTCTCTGAGTCAGTGAGAGACAATCAGAGCTAGCAGTGGGCCCTGTTGCCAAGCAGCACCATAGAGAGAGGAGAGGGAGTGAGGGGACTGAGCAGGCTTATGTCTGAAGCAGAGAGTCAGACAGATTCCAACTGACCTAGGAAGTTTCCCTGATACAGATACAGCAGCAAGAGGAACGAGGCTGAAGTTGGCTTCTTATTCGGCCAGCTTCTTATTCACTTCTTATTCACTTCTTATTCAAGCTGGCCGAGTAAGAAGCTAACTTCAGCCTCGTGCAAGATGAGGCATAGCTATTGGGAATTAGAAAAAACAAGCCACCATCGGAACACCATCGAATAATTATCATTCCATGGCGAAAAACATCGGAAGGGCACCATTGAACTCTAAAACCACTACCATCTAAAGAAAAACATTGATAGTTTGGAAACATCGACCATCGATGTCCATCCCTAGTTACAATGGCCCCAAGATGGATGCCCCCACAGCGCTAAAAGGGCCACCACCTGCACTGCCGGCACACCCTCACTGCCACCACCCCCACACTGCCAACACTGCCGGCACCCCTGCACTGGGGATATTGCCAGCACTCCTGCATGGAGGACACCTCGTGCACTGCCGACATTGCCGGCACCCCTGCTCCCAGGACATTTCCGGCACTCCCACACTGCCGACATCCCTGAACTCCTGCACTGAGGACACCTCCTGCACTGCCAACACTGCCTGCACCCCTGCACCTCCGACACCTCCGACACTGCTGACATCCCTGAACTCCTGCACTGAGTACAAATCCTGCACTGCCGACACTGCCGGCATCCCTGCACATAGGACCTTTCTGCACTCCCACACTGCCGGCACCCCTGCACTGAAGACTCTGCCTGCACTAAGGACACCTCCAGCACTCCCGCATTGCCGACACTGCCGGCACCCCTGCAGTGAGGACTTTGCCAGCACTCCCGAACTTAGAACACCTCCAGCACTGCTGACACTGCTGGCACCCATGCACTGGGGAATCGGATACTGCCAGCACTCCTGCACTGAGGACCCCTCCTGCACTGCCGAAACTGCTGGCACCTCTGCACCGAGGACACTTTCGGCACTCCCACACTGCCAACACCACTTAACTCCTGCACTGAGGACACAGCCCGCACTGTAGACACTGCTGGCACCACTGCACTGAGGACACTTCTGGAACTCCCACACTGCCAGCACCCTTGAACTCCTGCACTGAGAACACAGCCCGCATTGCCGACACTTCCGGCACCCCTGCATCGAGGACACTTCCGGCACTCCCACACTGCCGACACTGCTGGCACCCCTGAACTCCAGCAATGAGGACACCTCTTGCACTGCTGACACTGCCGGCACTCCTGAACCGAGAAAACTTCTGGCACTCCCACACTGCCAGCACCCCTGAACTCCTGCACTGAGGACACCTCCAGCACTCCCGCATTGCCGAAACTGCCGGCACCCCAGCACTGAGGACTCCGCCAGCACTCCTGCACTGAGAATGCCTCCGGCACTGCCCACACTGCCGACACTGCCGGCACACATGCACTGGGGATTCTTCCAGCACTCCTGCTTTGCCGACACTGCCGACACTCATGCACTGAGGACCCCTCCCGCACTGCCCACACTGCCGGCACCCCTGTACTGAGGACACTTCCGGTACTTCCACATTGCCAACACTGCCGGAACCACTGTACTCCTGCACAGTGGGGATACTTCTGTACACTGGGGATACTGCCAGCACTCCTGCACAGAGGACACCTCTCGCACTGCCAACACTGCCGGCACCCCTGCACCGAGGACACTTATGGCACTCCTACACTACCGACACTCCTGAACTCATGCACTGAGAACACCTCCCACACTGCCGACACTTCCGGCACCTGTGCACTGAGGACACTTCCGACACTACCACATTGCCATCATTGCCAGTACCCATGAACTCCCGCACTGCCGACACTGCCTGCACCCCTTCACCAAGGACACTTCCAGCACTCCCACACTGCGAACACTGCTGGCACCCCTGTACTCCTGCACTGAGGACACATCCTGCAATGCCGATACTGCCGGCACCCCTGCACCGAGGGAACTTCTGGCTCTCCAACACTGCCGGCACCTCTGAACCACCTCTGAACTCCTGCACTGAGGACACAGCCCGCACTGCCGACACTGCCAACACTGCCAGCACCCCTGCACGGAGGGAGCTTCTGGCACTTCCACACTGCCAACACCCCTGAACTCCTGTACTGAGGACACCTCCCGCACTCCCGCATTGCCGACACTGCCGGCACCCCTGCAGTGAGGACTCTGCCAGCACTCGTGTCCTGAGAACACCTCTGGCACTTCCCGCACTGCCGACACTGCCAGCACCCATGCACTGGGAATACTGCCAGCACTCCTGCACATAGGACACCTCCCGCACTGCAACACTGCCGGCACCCCTACATGGAGGAATCTGCCAGCACTCCTGAACTGTGGGCACTTCAGGCACTCCCGCATTTCCAACACTGCTGGCACCCCTGCACAGAGGACACCTCCAGCACTCCCATATTGCCGACACTGCCGGCACCCCTGTACTGAGGACAAATCCAGCACTCCCACATTGTCAACACTCCTGAACTCCTGCATCGATAACACCTCCAGCACTCCCGCATTGCTGACACTGCTGGCACCCCTGTACTGAGGACACAGCCGGCTCTCCTGCACTGAGGACACCTCCCGCAATGCCGAAACTGCTGGTACCTCTGCACCGAGGACACTTCTGGCACTCCCTATTGCGGACACTGCCGGCACCGCTGTACTCCTGCACTGAGGACACCTCCAGCACTCCTGCATTGCCGACACTGCCGGCAACCCCAGCACTGAGGACTCTGCCAGCACTCCTGAACTGAGAACGTCTCTGGCACTGCCCGCACTACCAACACTGCCGGCACCCATGCACTGGGGATACTGCCAGCACTCCTGCACAGAGGACAACACCCGCACTGCCGACACTGCCGGCACCCATGCACCGAGGACACTTCCGACACTCCCACATTGCCGACATCACCGGCACCCCTGAACTGCCCAGAGGACACCTCCCGCACTGCCGACACTGTCGTCACCCCTGCACCAAGGACACTTCTGGTACTCCCACATTGCCGACACTGCCGGCACTTGTGAACTCCTGCTCTGAGAACACAGCCTGCACTGCCGACACTCCTGCACCGAGGACACTTCCAGAACTCCCACACTGTCGACACTGCTGACAACCCTGAACTCCTGCACTGAGGACACCTCATGCACTGCTGACACTGCCAGTACCCCTGCACAAAGGACACTTCTGGCACTCCCACACTGCCAATACTCCTGAACTCCTGCACTGAGGACACCTCCAGCAGTCCTGCATTGTCGACACTGCCGGCACCCCTGCACTGAGGGCTCTGCCAGCACTCCTGAACTTAGAACGTCTCTGGCACTGCCCGCACTACCGACACTGCCGGCACCCAGGCACTGGGGATACTGCCAGCACTCCTGCACAGAGGACAACACCCACACTGCCGACACTGCCGGCACCCCTGCACCGATGACACTTCTGGTACTCCCACACTGCCGACACTCCTGAACTCCTGCACTGAGGACACCTCCCGCACTGCAGACACTGCCGGCACCCATGCACCGAGGACACTTCTGACACTCCCACATTGCCGACATCCCGGCACCCCTGAACTCCTGCACTGAGGACACCTCCCACATTGCCAACACTGCCGGCACCCCTGCACCGAGTACACTTCCAGCACTCTGACATAAGCCGACACTGCTGGCACTTGTGAACTCCTGCTCTGAGAACACATCCCACACTACCGACACTCCTGCACCGAGGACACTTCTAGAACTCCCACAATGTCGACACTGCTGACAACCCTGAACTCCTGCACTGAGGACACCTCCTGCACTGCTGACACTGCCAGCACCCCTGCACTGAGGACACTTCTGGCACTCCCACACTGCCAACACTCCTGAACTCCTGCACTGAGGACACCTCCAGCAGTCCTGAATTGTCGACACTGCTGGCGCCACTGCACTGAGGACTTTGCCAGACACCTCCGGCACTGCCCGCATTGCCGACAACGCCGGCACCATGCACTGGGGGTACTGCCAGTACTCCTGCACAGAGGACACCTCCGACTCTTCCGCATTGCCAACACTGCCTGCACCCCTGCACTGAGGACACCTCTGGCACCCCTGCACAGAAGACACCTCCGGCACTCCCGCATTTCCGGCACCGCTGCACTGAGGACACCCCTGAACTGCTGCACTGAGTACACCTCCTGCACTGCTGACACTGCCGGCACCCCTGCACTGAGGACACTTCCGGCACTCCCACACTGCCAGCACCCCTGAACTCCTGCACTGAGGACACACCCAGCATTCCCACATTGCTGACACTGCCAGCACCACACCCCTGCACTGTGGTCTCTGCCAGCACTCCTTCATTAAGGACACCTCCAGCACTGCCAACACTGCTAGCATCCCTGCACCAAGGACACTTATGGCACTTCCACACTGCCAGCTCCCCTGAACTCCTGCACTGAGGACATCTCCAGCACTACTGCATTGCTGACACTGCCGGCACCCCTACACTGAGGACTCTGCCAGCACTCCTGCACTGAGGATACCTCTGGCACTGCCCACACTGCCAACACTGCCGGCACCCAAGAACAGAGGACACCTCCAGCACTCCCGCATTGCAGACACTGCCAGCACCCCTGCGCTGAGGATACTTCCAGCACTCCCACACTGACAACACCCCATAACTCCTTCACTGAGGACACCTGCCGCACTGCCGGTTCCCCTACACCAAGGACACCTCCTACACTCCCACATTGCCAACACTGCCGGCACCACTGAACTCCTGCACTGAGGACAACTCCCGCACTGCTGACACTGTCGGCACTCTGCACTACTGACACTGCAGACACCACAGCATTGAGGACACTGCTGGCACCATGCACTGCCGACACTGCCGGCATCACCGCACTGAGGACACCGCAGACACCCCTTCACTGCTGACACTACCACTCTAAGGACACCGCTGGCACCCCTGCACTGCTGACACTGCTGGCACCACCACACTAAAGACACCACTGACAACCCTGCACTGAGGACCCTCTGTCACAGTAAGTGCACTATTGGTGTATCTAATATGCACTGATTCTGACCTGCACTGTAACCCATGATGTATCTGACCCACACTGTGTCCGACCCACATTGTATTTGACCTGCACTAAAACCCGTTCTCTATCAGATCTACACTGCACCTGACCCGCATTGTATTTGACCCGCATTGTATCCAACCCACACTGTATTTGACCTGCGCTGTATCCAACCCACACTGTATCCGACCTGCGCTGTATCCAACCCACACTGTATCAGACCTGTGCTGTATCCAACCCACACTGTGTCCGAACTGTGCTTTATCCAACCCACACTGTTTTTGAGCTGTACTGTAACCTGCACTTTATCTGGCCCACGCTGTATCTGACCCACAATCTATACAACTCACAGTGTATGCGACCCATACTGTATCTGACCTGCACTGTATCTTGCACTGTATCCAACGCGCATTGTATCTGACCTGCACTGTATCTTGCACTTTATCTGGCGCACACTGTATCTGACCTTGCACTGTAGCCAACCTTCACTGTATGCGACATACACTGTATCTAACCTGCACTGTAGCCTACACTGTATCCAACCCACACTGTATCCAAATCACACTCTGACCTGCAATGTATCTCGCATTGTATCCGACCTTGCGCTGTAGCCAATGTGCACTATATCCAACCCGCACTCCGACCTGCACTGTATCTCGCACTTAATCCGACCTGCACTGTATCTCACACTGTATCCGACCCACACTGTGTGCAATCTGCACTATATACAACCCACAATGAATTCCATCTACGCTGTATCTGACCTGCCTTGTATCCACCTGCACTGTATCTGGCCCACACTGTAACATGCATTGTATACGACTTGCTATGTATCCAACCTGCAGTATAACCCGCACTGTATCTGACCCGCACTGTATCCAACCAGCACTGTAACCTGGTCAATATTTAACTGTGTGTCCCAAAGTATTCCGCACTATACTACGCAGGTACGGAATGCTGTTTTTTGTGATTGGGGAGAATTTGGGGAGGTACTCGAAAAAATGGCTAGTTGATCGGGGTTTACATGGGCACAGAGTGCTAGTTTTCAGTGACACAGGGCCCCCAGGAGGGAGTTACAGACTGTGCACTGAGAATAGGCATGTGCAGGGGGCATGTGCACTTGTATAGGGGGCATCAATGTTTGCTGTTGCTATTTTACACATGGTTTCAGGTTTTTTTCTTTGCTGTTTGGTAACTACTTTAGAGCAGTGATAATCTACACACGATTCTCAGGAAATACCTGTGTTGGATTGTTTTCTATTAATAAAACTTGTGAGTTGGTTTGATTGGTTACTGCTAATACAGTACTAATTTGTAAAACATTTTTAAACAGAAATAACTGCCGTGTGTTTGTGCTGCTGCTCTGTTGCTTAGCTTAGCCAGCCAGGCTTTGTTGGTGAACAATATTGACTGGAAATGAGTACAAATGAATGTTATTGAGGTTAATAATACTGTAGGAACAAAAATACCCCCAAATTGTGTTATTTTAGCTGTTTTGATGATTTTTTCGAAAAAAACACACATCCAAAACCAAAACCTGAAAGGGTGGTTTTGGCAAAACCAATCCAGATCCAAAATACGAGCGGGGATCTAGATCCAAAACCAAAACCCAAAACCTGAAAAGTGTCCGCCACACATCTCTATTTCTAATTAATCATTATGTCCAAGCATTCAAATATAAATTGCTGCTTTCTGCATCACGTCATTCTGGTGTATACAAACAAACATTAGTAGGTTATTATTAATCACTTCAGAACTTAGTGACCCTAGATATATATTGGGGCATGAGTCATGCGCTATAGGGCCCAAAGCTCAGATACTGCTTCCGATATCCGTATAACCTACAGTACTGTATATTGTTGGTTTGTTATTTTGTGTAATACATGTACAGTAACTAAACTACATTGATACTTCACCACTCAACTTTTATCAGGTAATTATTTTCATGACTTTATATGCACATTAATAACAGCTATGTATTATTTGATTACATAGACACATCATTCCCACACATTACCATCCTTATATGATTACTTTTTTATATAATCACATTTGAAGGTACTCACATCGTAAAAGCAATATTAGCTGTCTGTACAGAGTGGGAAATGGAGATGACACAAGTGGCTATGTAAGTAGCCTGACCACTACAATTACATAATTACACAAAGGCAAACTGATGTCAAAGATAAAAACATGTGACATTTAAATATTTGGAATGAAAATGTCTTACTTGTGTTTCTCAATTTCAAGTGCCACTTTTTGTATTTTTAATTACTTAAGGTCTTTGTTAATTACTGATATATTGAAATGGCACAATTATTAGAAACATTGTGATTATGCTTTCGAACATGAAGATCTGGAGGCCTGATTAAGAATTAAGAGGAATATCCAGCTAAAGCATAACTTATAATATCCCAATTTAGGGCCTAATTCAGACCTGATCGCACCAGCAAAATTTTTCTCTAATGGGCAAAACCATATGCAGTGCAGGTGGGGCAGATATAACATGCAGGGGCGTATCTACCCATTGGCCAGGATGGCACTCGCCAGGGGTGCCAGCCGAGGAGGGGGCGCCACCCAGCAGTGCCACCCTCGGCCAATGGGTGGAATCACTTAGTAGTGGCATTGCCTGGGCTGGTGGATCTCACAGTAGGCAGGAACAGGCGCTGGTGTTCGGCACTGCAAAGCACTAGTGAAGAACGTGAAAGTAAACTACAGTTCCCAGCGGCCCTTGCTGTCGGGAGCTCCAGGCAGCAAGGGTTGCTGGGAGCTGTAGTTAACTGTCACTTTCTTCACGAAGTGTTGTGCGGTGCCGAAGTGTGATGATCCTGCCTACTGTGCAATCCTCCAGCCCAGGCGATGCCCAGCTCACCACACTGGGTACTGCGACATATTAATTGACATGTGCTTTGAGGGGGAGGACTATATGCAGGGAGGGGAAAGGACTATATGCAGGGAAGGAGGGTAGACTCTGTGCTGGGAGGGAAGAATACTATATGCAGGGGAGGAGGGAGACTCTGTGCTGGGAGGTGAGAGGACTATATGCAGGGATGGGGGTGACTATGTACTGGGAGTCAGGGAGAGGACTATATGCATGGAGGGGTGAGACTATGTACTGGGAGGGGAGAGGACTATATGCAGGGAAGGAGGGTAGACTCTGTGCTGGGAGGGAAGAGGACTATATGCAGGGGAGGAGGGAGACTCTATTAGGGAGGTGAGAGGACTATATGCAGGGAGGGGGGTGACTATGTACTGGGAGCCAGGGAGAGGACTATATGCATGGAGGGGCGGGACTATGTACTGGGAGGGGAGAGGACTATATGCAGGGAAGGAGGGAGACTCTGTTAGGGAGGTGAGAGGACTATATGCAGGGAGGGGGGAGACTATGTACTGGGAGGGGAGAGGACTATATGCAGGGAGGAGGGAGACCTTGGCTATGTGCAGGGAGGGGGGAGGCCATCGCTATGTGCAGGGAGGTGGGAGACCATGGCTATGTGCAGGAAGACCATGGCTATGTGCTGGGAGGGGGATGGAGATTACGGCTAAATGCTGGGAGGGGGAGGGGAACTATGACTATGTGCTAGGATTGGGATGGAGACTACGGCTATGTGCTGGGAGCGGCATGGGGACTACAGCTATGTGCTGGGAGCAGGATGGGGACTACAGCTATGTGCTGGAAGCGGGATGGAGACTATAGCTATGTGGTGGGAGGGGGTGGGGACTACAGCTATGTGCTGGGGACAGGAGGTTATCTACCCATTGGCCAGGAAGGCACTCACCAGGTGCACTGGTTGAGGAGGGCCACCCTTGGCCAGGGAGTGGAATCACTTAGTAGTGGCAGTGCCTGGGCTTTTGGTTAACTACTAGAATGCTGTTCTTAATATATCACTACATCACCACTACTAGGTAGTGCGCAGAGATACCTTTTCACTGCCAGTAATATTTGGTTATATTCCCACACTGCGGGTGGCATCACTGGGCAGTGCCCCTCCTTGGCCGCGCCAGGCACTGATGATTTTTCCACAGTGCGACAAGGATTACTGTGTGGACATGATGTGTAAGGGGCACTAGTGTGTGACATAATGTGTATAAGGGGTACTACTGTGTAACGTAATTTGAATTGGGAGTACTATTGTGTGGTCATGCCCCTTTCTCACAAGATCAAGCCCCTTTTTTGCACATGCACCTTCCCTATTTCAAATATGGGGGGGGGGGGGGGCGCCAGGCCCTTACTTTGCCAGGTGCGCCTGGTCCCCTAGATATACCTCTGATAATATGTGCAGAGAGAGTTAGATTTGGGTGGGGTGTGTTCAAGCTGAAATGTAAATTGCAGTGTAAAAGTAAAGCAGCCAGTATTTACCCTGCACAGAAACAAAATAGCCCACCCAAATCTAATTCTCTCTGCACATGTTATATCTGTGCCTCCCTCCCCCCGCAGTGCACATGGTTTTGCCCATTAGAGAAAGATTTTGCTGCTGCGATCAGGTCTGAATGAAGTCCTTAGACAGGAAGAGCTCCGTTTCAGAGGACTGTTC